>NC_138208.1:89675645-89870645 GCF_964194415.1 Vipera berus | reverse complement strand
TGGGTGGTTTTCTTGCAGACATTTCATGACCCAACTAGGTGACATCATCAGTGCTGGAAGGGGAGTGAGACTTGTGGAGGAGAGGAGGAGGAGGAGGAGGAGGAGGAGAAGGAAGGAAGGAAGGAAGGAAGGAAGGAAGGAAGGAAGGAAGGAAGGAAGGAAGGAAGGAAGGAAGGAAGGAAGGAAGGAAAGAAAGGAGAAGAACTGAGGGGTCCTTGTTGCTCTCTGAGCTTGGTGGTTTCCTTGCAGATGTTTCATGACCCAACTAGGTAACCTCATTGGTGCTTGAATGGTGGTGGTGGTGGAGGAGGAGGAGGAGGAGGACTGTGGGGTCCCCGGTGCTCTCTGATCTTGGTTAATTCCTAGCAGACATTTCATGACCCATTTAAGTAACATCATTAGTACTAGAAGACGTGTGCTTGACGGCTTCTATCCATTGATGTTACTAGATAGTTCATGAAATATCTGCAAGGAAACAGCCAAGCTCAGAGAGCACCAGGGACCCCACAGTCCTTCCTCCTCCTCCTCCTCCTCCTCCTCCTCCTCCTCCTGCTCTCCACAAACTCCACTCCCTTCCAGAACTGATGATGTTCCCTAGCTGGGTCATGAAACGTCTGCAGGAACCAACGAAGCGCAAAGGGCACCAGGGGACGCCACAACTCAACCCTAAAACTGCAAACATTCTGTCGGTATTGCAGATTGGTAGTTTTTTTTTCTTTTTGTGGTGTTCCCATCAGATTTGTGGCCCTCGTTTCCACAACGTGAAATGCCATTTTTCTAACCAGCGGATACAATAAGGGCTCCGATGGTGTCGCGGTTCAGATTTTTTTGAGAACTTTCAGGAGATTGTGTCATGTTGTGTACCACAACAGGGGCCTCCTGCAGATCAACCCCGGGGGGAGATGACTTAATTCCCCCCCCCCCCAGTGTTTGGGTTACCAATCTCCTCTCCCGTTTTCATTGAGAACGCATGCTATTTAATAAATAAATAAATAAATAAATAAATAAATAAATAAATAAATAAATAGCATTGAATTTAGAATAGAATAGAGTTGGAAGGGACCTTGGAGGTCATCTAGTCCAGCCCCCAGCTCGAGCAGGAGACCCCATACCATTTCAGACAGGTGATTGTTCAGCCTCTTCTTAAAAAACCCCAGCAATGGAGCGCCCAGGATTTCTGGTGGCAAGCTGTTCCACCGGTTAATTGTCCTCACTGTCAGGAAGTTTCTCCTTAATTCCAGGTTGCTTCTCTCCTTGATTAGTTTCCCTCCGTTGCTTGTTGTCCTGCCTTTGGGCGCTATTGGAGAATAGCTTGACTCCCTCTTCTTTGGGGCAGCCCCTGAGAGACTGGAAGACTGCTATGACGTCTCCCTCCTTTCTTCTTTTAATAAATTAAGATTAAATTTTATGAAGTTTTCATACGTACGTTTTATTAAAGAAACATTTCACCCAAAGCAAGGAAACTCTTCGTGAAAAGCTTACGAAAGACAGCTGCGGATAAACTACTTTCAGTAGGAAAAGCTGCATTTTAGGGATACAGCCGCCATCGTAGTCTATTTATTTATTTATTTATTTATTTATTTATTTATTTATTTATTTATTTATTTTTAAAAAATCAGCTTGTGGTTTCAAAAAGATGCTTCAGGCCATGTGCAAGGGCAAACAAAACAGCCCACTGCATTTCCTGCAACTGCGGTGGGCTGGGCTGGCCAACCTTCACTAATCTCTCAAGCTACTCAGACCGGACCCTGTTCAGAGCGTGATAGGCACCAACAGGAAACCTCACAATTGTTGCTTTAAGCCAGGAAGAATAAACAAGAAGGCAGCAAATGGCAAACCACTTCCCCCTTTTGTCGCGGAAAATGCACAATCCTTTTTCACAGGAGCTGAAAATGCACAATCCTTTTTCACAGGAGCTGAAAAAAGAGACTTCGTGTTTTGGGGAATGAAGGGTGCAGAAGACACGGCTGACGGCAGGCAAGCCTGGCTACCTAACATTAGGCTGCACAGAAGGTATCTCTAGCCCAAGGTTAGGCAACCTTGGCTCTTTTATGACTCGTGGACTTCAACTCCCAGAATTCCTGAGCCAGCCATGCTGAGGGGAAAGGGAGAGGTTTCCAAGCTGAGCCATGCTGGCTGAGGAATTCTGGGAGTTGAAGTCCACGAGTCATGAAGGGGCCATAATTTCCCCATGCTGGCTCAGGAATTCTGGGAGTTGAAGTCCACAAGTCATGAAGGGGCCATAGTTTCCCCATGCTGGCTCAGGAATTCTGGGAGTTGAAGTCCACAAATTATGAGGGGGCCATAGTTTCCTCATGCTGCCTCAGGAATTCTGGGAGTTGAAGTCCACAAGTCATGAGGGGGGCCATAGTTCTCCCATGCTGGCTCAGGAATTCTGGGAGTTGAAGTCCACAAGTCATGAGGGGGCCATAGTTTCCCCATGCTGGCTCAGGAATTCTGGGAGTTGAAGTCCCCAAGGCTTGAAGGGGCCATAGTTCCCCCATGCTGGCTCAGGAATTCTGGGAGTTGAAGTCCACAAATTATGAGGGGGGCCATAGTTTCCTCATGCTGGCTCAGGAATTCTGGGAGTTGAAGTCCACAAGTCATGAGGGGGGCCATAGTTCTCCCATGCTGGCTCAGGAATTCTGGGAGTTGAAGTCCACAAGTCATGAGGGGGCCATAGTTTCCCCATGCTGGCTCAGGAATTCTGGGAGTTGAAGTCCCCAAGGCTTGAAGGGGCCATAGTTCCCCCATGCTGGCTCAGGAATTCTGGGAGTTGAAATCCACGAGTCATAAAAGAGCCAAGGTTGCCTACCCCTGGTCTAGCCTGTCGAACAGAAGGACGGGGGGGGGGGGGTATGGTACTGTCTTCTAGTACTTCAGGGGCGCCTGCAGAGAAAAGGGGGTCCACCTCTTCACCAAAGCCCCTGAAGGCAGGACAAGAAGCAATGGATGGAAACTCATCCAGGAGAGAAGCAACCTGGAACTAAGGAGAAGTTTCCTAACAGTGAGAAGAATTAACCAGTGGAAAGAAGTTGTGGGTGCTCCAACACTGGAGGTTGTTAAGAGCAGGGCTTTTTTCCTCATAGAACGCTCAGAATGGAGTTCCGGCACCTTTTTTGGATGGAACCTTGTAGGGTAGGCAAGGCGGGTTGTATGACATGTGTGAGTTCCGGCACCTTTTTCTTTTACAAAAGAAGCACTAGTTAAGAGACTGGACAACCATTTGTCTGAAATGGTAGACGGCTTCCTGCTCAAGCAGTGGGGTGGACTAGGAAGAAAACAAATGTAGTAAGTATTGGCTGCCAGCTAAGGCAGCCTCCCCAAATGACTCCATTTTTTACTCACCTCCAGCACTGAGAGCACCACTCATCCGGTCCACTTCTTCTGGGGCCGAAGTTCTGCAGCTGCATTCGGGCCTGCATTTCACAGTCAGGCCTCTCCGGAAGGCCTCCGCAGCCGAGGACCGAGCTGTGGATTCAATCCATAGCTCGATGCTCAGCTGCAGTGGCCTTTCCAGAAATGCAAGCCTGGCTGCAGAAGACGCCACAGAAGAAGAAATAGGCCAGCGAGGAAAGGCAGGCTGCGGGGTGCGTGGGGCAGATCCACACCTCCAGCCTACCTTGATTTTTAGGTGCGCACCTTGCTCCAAAAGTAGGGCTTATTTTTGGGGTAGGGCTTATTTGGGGGGAAACGGGGACCTTACCGATGACGGTGGGCTCCAGGTCCACGAACACCGCCCGAGGCACGTGCTTCCCGGAGGCCGTCTCACAAAAGAAGGTCTCGAAAGAGGAATCCACTTGCTCGGTCTCGCTCTTCGGAGGGGCCGGGGTGCCCGGGATGGTGCCATCCGCCTGAATCCCGTGTTCCAGGCAGTAAAGTTCCCAGCAGGCATTCCCCATTTGGACTCCCGCCTGGCCGATGTGGATTGACAGACATTCCCTCTGGGAAAAAGAACAAACCGGGGTTTCAACATGGATTGTCAGCAACATCGGTCCGAATGTCAGAACATCTGCATTTCAATATTTCTGCCTCGTGCAGGCTGGGGAGCCTTTTAAGTTGAGCGTACAGGTAGTCCTCGCCTTAACGACCATAACGGAGTCTGGCATCTCTGTGGCGAGGCGTGGCCGTCGTAAGTCCAAGCAGCCATGTGACCGAGTCGATTTTACGTTTCGGGAGGGGCAGTGGCGAAGCGAGTGGCACAGTGATAAAGCGAACGTGGCGGTCGTTAAACAAAACCGAGGAAGCTGAGTTAATGTAGACGGTCCTCCACTTACGACAGTTCGTTTAGTGACCGTTCAAAGTTACGGCCCTGAAAAAAGCAACTCTGGACCGTTTTTCGCACTTTCGACCGTTGCAGCGTCCCCAGGGTCAGGCGATCAAAATCCAGACGCTTGGCAACTGACTCGCATTTATGACGGTTTGCAGTGTCCCAGGGTCACGTGACCCCCCTTTTATGACCTTCTGATGAGTAAAATCAATGGGGGACGCCAGATTCACTTAACCACCGTATGACTAACTTAACAGCTGCAGTGATTCACTTAACAACTTTGGCAAGAAAGGTCGTAAAATGGGGGCAAAACTCATTTAACAATTGTCTCGCTTAGCAACAAATTTGGGGCTCAGTTGTGGCGTGTGTGTGTGTGTGTGCATGCGTGCGCCACGGCCAGAAATTTGAAACCAAGTAGTAAATACCTTTTGGGGTCCATCATAACTTCATACAGTCACTAAGCAAGGACTAGCGGTAGGGGTAAAGATAGGTAAAGGTTCCCCGGCACAGGTGTGCTAGTCGTTTCCGACTCTAGGGGCCGGTGCTCATCTCCGTTTCAAAGCCGAAGAGCCAGCACTTGTCCGAGGACGTCTCCGTGGTCATGTGGCCGGCATGACTAGACGCCAAAGGCGCACGGAACGCTGTTACCTTCCCACCGGAATGGTCCCTATTTTCCTACTTGCATTTTTACGTGCTTTCGAACTGCTAGGTTGGCAGAAGCTGGGACGAGTAACAGGCGCTCACTCTGCTACGCGGCACTCCGGATTCGACCCGCCAAACTGCCAACCTTCCGATCGACAAGCTCAGCGTCCTAACCCACTGAGCCACCGCGTCCCTTAGGGGTAAAGATACTAGACTAGAAATCAAGAGTTCTTAAATTCTAGTCCTCTCCTTAGGCACAAAGCCATAGGTAACTTTGGGCCAGTCGCTTTCTCTCAGCCCCAAGAAGGAGGCAATGGCAAACCCGCTGCTGGAAAACCTTGCCAGGGACTAGTCACCTGGAGACAAAACCCTGTCTGGAAGGCAGTAGGGAAGACAGCCAGACGTGATTTGAAGGAGCATTTCGCAGCTATTGTATCTCCCGCTGACGGAGGCCAAATGTGCTTTTCTTCACTTTTCTTTTTTTAAATAAACATTTTAGTTGTTTCAAAAGTTAAAACACAGACTCAAAAAGAAAAAAAAAGGCAAAGACAATAAGGAAACCAAGCAAAGAAAAAAAAGAATTTTTCACATTTTAAAAGAGCGTTAGACAAAGGAAAGACCCCCTCCCCTTATTTCCTGGTCTGAGTTTCTTCTGTTAAACTCCACTGGATGTCCTTGGAAAGATGGAAGCTTAAAGCTGTTAGTGAGAAAACCTCTTTCCTGCAAGAGTTTAAAGCAAAACGAGAAGGTAAACCAGCACAGGAAATTCTTTTAAATTTTTTCCCCCTCTAAATACAGGAAATCCTTGGCTTACAAAAGTTCTTTTAGCGACCGTAATTTTAATTTAATTTAATTTTTAAAATACAGGAAATCCTTGGCTTACAAAAGTTCTTTTAGCGACCGTAATTTTAATTTAACTTAATTTTTAAAATACAGGAAATCCTTGGCTTACAAAAGTTCTTTTAGCGACCGTAATTTTAATTTAACTTAATTTTTAAAATACAGGAAATCCTTGGCTTACAAAAGTTCTTTTAGCGACCGTAATTTTAATTTAACTTAATTTTTAAAATACAGGAAATCCTTGACTTACAAAAGTTCTTTTAGCGACCGTAATTTTAATTTAACTTAATTTTTAAAATACAGGAAATCCTTGGCTTACAAAAGTTCTTTTAGCGACCGTAATTTTAATTTAACTTAATTTTTAAAATACAGGAAATCCTTGACTTACAAAAGTTCTTTTAGCGACCGTAATTTTATTTTTTTTAATACAGGTAATCAATCCTTGACTTACAAAAGTTCATTTAGCGACCGTTCAAAGTTACAACAGTGCAAAAAAAAAAAGTAACTTATGACCATTTTTCCCACGCGTGACCGTTGCAGCACCCCTGTGGTCACGTGATCAAAATCCATAAGCTGGGCAACTGACTCCTATTTATGACCATCGCAGAGCTCCAGAGTCACGTGATCCCCTTTGGCGAACTTCCGACAGGCAAAGTCAATGGGGGAAAGCCAGATTCACTTAACGACCGTGTGACTCGCTTAACAACTGCAGGGGCTCACTTAACGATGGCGGCAAGAAAGGTCGTAAAATGGGGCGTAATGGATTTAACAACCGTTCGGTTTAGCCACAGAAATGTTGGGATCAACTTACAACGGGCAACAGTTTGTTTAGGGACCGTTCAAAGTTACAACGGCGCCAGAAAAAACCCGGGACTTAGGACCGTTTCTCACGCTACCCGTTGCAAAATCCCCGCGGTCACGGGATCGAAATTCAGACACTTGGCCACCAACTCCTATTTATGACGGGTTAAAGTGTCCCGTGGGTTCACATCATCCCCGCTTGCGACCTCCCGACAAGCAAAATCAATGGGGAAGCTGGATTCACATAACAGCCGTGGGACTAACTTAATAATTGCAGTGATTCACTTAACAAGTGTGGCCAAAAAGGTCGTAAAATGGGGCAAAACTCACTTAAGGACTGCCTTGGTTAGCAACAGAAATTTTGGGATCAATCGAGGCCGTAAGTCAAGGACAATTGGTATCCAATGTAAGAAAACTTATCTCGTGGTTTGTTATTATTATTATTATTATTAACAACAATATAAAAAAGTTGGAAGGGACCTTGGAGGTCATCT
This sequence comes from Vipera berus, assembly GCF_964194415.1. Lineage (NCBI taxonomy): Eukaryota > Metazoa > Chordata > Lepidosauria > Squamata > Viperidae > Vipera > Vipera berus. The sequence continues at coordinate 89,863,598 of NC_138208.1, read as the reverse complement.
AGTCCAACCCCCTTCTCAGGCAGGAAATCATTCTCTCCGATCAAAACGATGCCCAAATCCCTTTTATTTATGATTTCTTTTAACCCAAGCAGTATGACATCTTTTTTCCCCCCAAGTCATTCTTGTAAGGCTGTCATTATTATTTTTTTTTAAAAAAATCCACTTTCAAATCAGTCCGAATCTTAAAACCAAATAGTTCAATGAGCAACAAGCCGCGTGTAAACATGCTCAGATACGAAAGACGGTTTGGCAAACCCATAGGAAAAAAAAATATCTGCAGAGAATAGCCTGGATATAAACTACATTTGGCTACAGTTCTTTTTCTTCTAGTTTGTACCTGAACCAATTTTTTTTTTAAAAAAAATTCACACTATTTTTTTGTGTGTGTGCAATTTGCATAATACTGCTCGGCTCCGAAAAGGGAAAAAAAAACAGGGGTGTGTTTGCACAGAGAACATCTGTGAATTATTTAGCCGACTTGAGAGTTCGCCAGAATAGATTTTTCAAAGAATTGTTTTTATCGTGCGGCGTTCCAAGCCGACTCAACTCTTAAAACTCGGGTTTTCTAGCAATTGTTACTACTTTCAGGCGAGCTTGTTGTACCTAAGATCTTTCTCTGAGATGTTTGAAGATGTTCTTTGCATTTCAAAGAACGCCTCTCAACAAGATAGTCCTCCAGTGGACGAAGAAATTCAGAACTTCTGCCGCTAAAGAAAAACCGGAGGTTGCTAACTGGGTCGCAGCTGACCTCACAAGCTCTTGCGGCAATCCGCGAGCCAGTCCAGAGAGTCCTCAACTTACGACCACAAGGGAGCCCGACATTTCTGCTGCTAAACGAGACGCTTAAGTAAGCTTTCCTCCATTTCACGACCTTGTCGTTATAACGGGTGTGTGTGTGTGTGTGTCTTCAAACTCGGCAACTTTTTAAGACTTGTGGACTTCATCTCCCAGCATCGCTCAGCCAGCCCTTATGTTTCACTCAGGATAAAACTACCCAGAAATTTGTCCCATTGAATTCAATGGCAGAGAGAAGGGGGTGCATAGAGCTGAACCATCCATGGATTAGCATTGAATTCATCAGGTTAATACTGTATATACCAGTGGTCTTCAAACCTGGCAACTTTAAGACTTGTGGACTTCAACTCCCAGAATTCCTCAGCCTTCTGGGAGTTGAAGTCCACAAATCTTAAAAGTTGCCAAGTTTGAAGAGCCCGGCATTATAACTACAAACGGTCATACCTAGGCAGGAAAAAAACCAAAGGGACAATTATAGATTAGGCGAAACCTGGCTCAAAATCACCAACTGTGAGATGGGCCTTGGAGTCCTTGTGGACGATCACTTTAAACAGGAGCCAGCCCTGTGCGGCAACAGCCCAAAATGGCCAATAAAATCCTGGGCTGCATAAACAGAGGCGTAGAATCAAGATCACGTTTTTTAAAAAGCCTTAGTAAGGCCACCCCTGGAATGCTGCACCCAGTTTTGGTCCCCACACGACGAAAAAGAGGTTGAGATTTTGGGGGAAAAGCGCAGAGAAGAGCAACTTGGAAGAAGATTAGGGGCCTGGAGACTAAAACACATGGAAGAATGGTGGCAGGAATTGGATATGGCCAGGCCAGAGAAAAGAAGGACTTGGGGTGGGGGGACATGATAGCAGCGTTCCAGTATTTAAGGGGCTGCCACAAAGAGGAGGAGGGGGCCAACGTGTTCTCCAAAGCACCAGAAGGCAGGAGAAGAAGCAACGGATGGAAACTCATCAAGGAGAGAAGCAACCTGGAATTAAGGAGAAGTTTCCCAACAGTGAGAAGAATTAACCAGTGGAACAACCTGCCTCCAGACGTTGTGGGTGCTCCAACACTGGAGGTTGTTAAGAGACTGGACAACCATTGGTCTGAAATTCTATAGGGTCTCCTGCTTGAGCAGGGGGCTGGACTAGTAGACCTCCAAGGTCCCTTCCAGCTCTGTTCTGTTCTGTTCTGTTCTATTCTATTCTGTTCTGTTCCGTTTCTATTCTATTCTGTTCTGTTGTTCTGTTCTGTTCCATTCCATTCCATTCCATCTATTCTATTCTATTCCATATTTTCTATTCTATTCTATTCTATTCTATTCTATTCTATTCTATTCTATTCTATTCTATTCTATTCCATATTTTCTATTCTATTCTATTCTATTCTATTCTATTCTATTCTATTCTATTCTATTCTATTCTATTCTATTCTATTCTATTCTATTCTATTCTATTCTATTCTATTCCATATTTTCTATTCTATTCTATTCTATTCTATTCTATTCTATTCTATTCTATTCTATTCTATTCTATTCTATTCTATTCTATTCTATTCCATATTTTCTATTCTATTCTATTCTATTCTATTCTATTCTATTCTATTCTATTCTATTCTATTCTATTCTATTCTATTCTATTCTATTCTATTCCATATTTTCTATTCTATTCTATTCTATTCTATTCTATTCTATTCTATTCTATTCTATTCCATATTTTCTATTCTATTCTATTCTATTCTATTCCATATTTTCTATTCTATTCTATTCTATTCTATTCTATTCTATTCTATTCTATTCTATTCTATTCTATTCTATTCTATTCTATTCTATTCCATATTTTCTTTTCTTTTCTATTCTATTCTATTCTATTCTATTCTATTCTATTCTATTCTATTCTATTCTATTCCATATTTTCTATTCTATTCTATTCTATTCTATTCTATTCTATTCTATTCTATTCCATATTTTCTATTCTATTCTATTCTATTCTATTCTATTCTATTCCATATTTTCTATTCTATTCTATTCTATTCTATTCTATTCTATTCTATTCTATTCCATATTTTCTATTCTATTCTATTCCATATTTTCTATTCTATTCTATTCTATTCTATTCTATTCTATTCTATTCTATTCTATTCCATATTTTCTATTCTATTCTATTCTATTCTATTCTATTCTATTCTATTCTATTCTATTCTATTCTATTCTATTCTATTCTATTCTATTCTATTCCATATTTTCTATTCTATTCTATTCTATTCTATTCTATTCTATTCTATTCTATTCTATTCTATTCTATTCTATTCTATTCCATATTTTCTATTCTATTCTATTCTATTCTATTCTATTCTATTCTATTCTATTCTATTCTATTCTATTCTATTCTATTCTATTCTATTCTATTCTATTCTATTCCATTCCATTCCATTCCATTCCATTCCCTATTTTCTATTCTATTCCCTGTTCCGTACGTTGTGCAACGTATTGGGACTGTTTTTCCATTGCTGGCAATGGGGTGGGCGTGGCTTCCGCATGACGCATCCAGCCGGTGGGCAGGCAGTTTGACACGTCTGCTATAGGGTCTCCTGCCTGAGCAGGGGGCTGGACTAGAAGACCTCCAAAGCCCCTTCCAGCTCTGTTCTGATTGACTGAAGAATAACAAAGTTGGAAGGGACCTTGGAGGTCATCTAGTCCTACCTCTACCTCCACATGCAAATGGTCCTCCCCTTCCAGTCATGCATTCAACGACCATTATAACGGCCATCAAAAAGTGACTTATGACCGTTATTCACACGACCGTTGCAGCATCCTCGTTAAGTCACAGGATCAAAATTCAGGCCTATGTCTTTATAGCCGTCGCAGCATCCCAGAGTCACTTGATAGCCGTTTGCAAACTTCCCAGCTGGCATCCGATGAGCCGAGTCAATAGATCAGACATGTCAAACACAAGGCCCGGGGGCCGGATCCGGCCCGCGAAGTGGTTTCATGCGGCCCGCGAAGCCATCCTGGAAACGGAGGGAACGGCCCCCACTGCCTTGACCCTGGCCCAGAGACCCTCCTTCTGCCACAGACCCTCAGATCTGTCCCACTCCTGCCCAGGCCCCCATAGGCACCCTTGGTGCGAACGATGTAGAGCTGGCCACGCCCACCCAGTAGGCCATACGCACTCTAGCCACGCCCACCCAGTAGGCCACGCCCACCCTGGCCACACCCACCTGGCCCCTTGAGGGCAACCGCAATGCTGATGCGGCCCTCAATGAAATTGAGTTTGACATCCCTGCAATAGGGGAAGCTGGTTTCACTTAATGACCAAGTGATTCACTTAAGGACCAGAGCGATTCCCTTCACTGCAGCGATTGGCTTAACCATTGTGGCAAACGGGGTCAGAACATCAGATGGGACTGGCATTAACAAGCACCTGGCTTATCAAGGGAAAATCCTGCTCCTGGTCAGACTTGTAAATTGAAAGACTACAGGTAATCCTCAACTTACGACAGTTCACTGAGTGACTGTCCAAAGTTATAATGTCCTGGGGAAAAAGTGACTTTATGGGCATTTTTCAGAGTTACGGCCATTGCAGCGTCCTCATGGCGACGCGATCCAAAGTCGAGACGACCGGCAACCGACTCATATTTATGACAGTCCCCCCCCGTCCCGGGATCACGCGATCCACTTTTGCCACCTTCGGCAAACAAGTAAAGTCAACGGAGAAGGTCAGAGAACAACCCTGTTACTAACTGAACAACTGCACGGATTCACTTAATAACCGTGGCCAGGAAGCTGGTAAAATGGGGCAAAACTCACTTGACTGAGGTCTGGCTTCCCGACAGAAATTTTGGGCTCAGTTGTGGTCGTAAAGCGAGGACTTCCTGTACATTGAGCCACACGAAAAAAACCCCACTTCCATAGATAATAATAATAAAGTCGGAGGACATCTAGTCCATGGGTGTCCAACTGCCGGCTCGTGGGCCGGATACGTCATGCCAAAACCGCGCCCTCATTGTTGGCAATGGAAAAAAAGTCATGATACGTCGTGACACATCACGTGACGTCGCAAGTTTGACAGCTGTGATTGAGTCCAATCCCCTGCTCAGGCAGGAAACCCTATACTAGGGGTCTTCAGACTTGGCCCTTTTATGACTTGTGGACTTCAGCTCCCAGAATTCCTCAGAAAGCATGCCTGGCTGAGGAATTCTGGGAGTTGAAGTCCACAAGTCATAAAAGGGCCAAGTTTGAAGACCCCTGCCCTAGACCATTTCAGACAAATGGAGGTTCAGTCTCTTCTTAAACACTTCCAGTGGTGGAGCACCCACAACTTCTGGTGGCAAGCCATTCCACTGGTTAATTGTTCTGTCAGGAAATTCCTCCTTAGTTCTAGGTTGCTTCTCTCCTTGATGAGTTTCCATCCGTTGCTTCTTGTCCGGCCTTCAGGCGCTTTGGAGAACAGCTTGACTGCCTCTTCTTTGGGGCAGCCCCTGAGATATTGGAAGACTGCTATCATGTCCCCCCTCGTCCTTCTCTTCATTAAAGTAGCCATACAGAGTTGATTAGATGACTGCTCGTGGCTGAAAACGACCATTTCCAAGGAGGCATGCATATCTATCTATCTATCCGTCTGTCTGTCTGTCTATCTATCTATCTATCTATCTATCTATCTATCTATCTATCTATCTATCTATCTATCTATCTATCTATCTATCTATCTATCTATCATCTATCCCCTCTCTCTATTATCTCTATCTACTCCCTATCATCTATTATTATCTATGTATCTATCATTATCTATGTATCTATCATTATCTATCTATTCCATCCATTTCTCTCTCTTTCTCTCTCTCATTATCTATATCTATCACTATCTATGTATCTATCATTATCTATCTATTCCATCCATATCTATCTATCTATCTATCTATCTATCTATCTATCTATCTATCTATCTATCTATCTATCTATCTATCTATCTATCTATCCCCTCTCTCTATTATCTCTATCTACTCCCTATCATCTATTATCTATGTATCTATCACTATCTATGTATCTATCATTATCTATCTATTCCATCCATATCTATTATCTATCTATCTATCTATCTATCTATCTATCTATCTATCTATCTATCTATCTATCTATCTATCTATCTATCTCTATATATCTATCATTCTCTCTCTCTCTCTCTCTCTCTCTCTCTCTCTCTCTCTCTTATCTATCTATTTTTGCTGGTCTCCTGGCTCACCATCTACGGTGGACCTTCTGGCCCAAATTTGCCGAGTCCCCCGGGGACCATGTGTCGCTCCGGAGTCAAAGCGAGCTGCCTCTTCGCATGCTTTCTCAACAAGTGTGCCAGGAGACACACCACCACCTGCTCCGCGCAAAAAACAACTGCTGGCATATTTGTATTATTTCTTCAACTGGCAAAGCTGGACGCACGCCACCCCCCCTCCCCCGCACCCACCTTTCTGGAGGGGGCAGCTCCCAGCACCGGGCAGCTGCCTTCTTCGCAACATGCCTTCCCAAACCGCAAAAACTGCAAAGTAGCTTTTGAGCTTGTAGGACAAATATTTTAATTTGCTAAAACAGGACTGGGCTCCTTCCTCCGTTTAAATGTCTGTCCCCCCCCATGAAACAAAACATCTCGGGGGAACAGAATTAACAGAGCTGGAAGGGATCTTGGGGGTCTTCTAGGCTAAACCCACCCCCCAATTCTCCAAGCAGGAGACCCTCTCCCATTTCAGACAAATGGCTGTCCAGCCTCTTCTTGAAAACCTAATTGGAGCACCCATTACTTCTAAAGTCAAGCCATTCCACTGAGTACAGAATAACAGAGTTGAAAGGGACCTTGGAGGTCTTCTAGTCCAACCCCCTGCTCAGGCAGGAAACCCTATACCATTTCAGACAAATGGCTGGCCAGTCTCTTCTTGAAAACCTCCAGTGATGGAGCACCCACAATTTCTGGAGGCAAGCAGTTCCACTGGTTAATTGATCTGGGAGTATAGAATAGCAAAATCACCAAGTCGGAAGGGACCTTAGAGGTCTTCTAGTCCAACCCCCCCCGCTCAAGCAGGAGACCCTATAGGATTTCAGACCAATGGCTGTTCAGTCTCCTTGAAAGCCTCCAGTGGTGGAGCACCCACAACTTCTGGAGGCAGGCAATTCCACTGGTTAATTCTTCTCACTGTTAGGAAACTTCTCCTTAGTTCTGGATTGCTTCTCTCCTTGATGAGTTTCCATCCGTTGCTTCTTGTCCTGCCCTTCGGGTGCTTTGGAGAAGAGGTTGGAAACCACCACCCACCCACCCTGCTCTTCTCTGGAGCAGCCTCTCAAATATTGGAAGACTGCTGTCATGTCACCCCGTGGTCCTCCTCTTCATTAAACCAGACATAGCCAAGTTAACCCAGTTTGGCTTGGGAAGCTAGGAAGAGACCACACTCCAATCTGTCTTAAACTACACCAACTTTCTTGGGCTAGCTGATGAGTAAACAGACAGCAGTTCTTGGATTCAAAGCAAGGTGCCCTGCCAACATTTGGAATATATATATATATGTGTAGATCTTTGGTCAACCTCAGAAAACAATATATATATATATATATATATATATATATATATATATATATATATATATATATATATATATATATATATATATATATATATATATATATATATATATATATATATATATCTTGCAGTTCCACCCACCTCCCTAAAAGTTGATGAATACGCAAAGGAATTGTTACACCCTCTCAACAGTTTCCGCCTAGCGCTTTCTAATTTAACGTGAAAAGTTTCCTGGCTTGGGAACGTTTCTCCGATAAAGATGTTTGGGGAAAAAAAAAAAGAAAGAAAGACAGTTTGTGCTGGTCTTCAGCCTATCAACTCTGGGGATTACAGCAAACAAAGGCAATATGGCAGTTTCCTCTTATCCAGAGAGGAGAGGAGCTGAAAATATATATGTGTATATATACATTTGCTAAAGTTACAGTAATCTGTCAGCTCGCCGCGTTCGTAACTACAGAATGAAATAATCCAGAGAAAGAGGCAAAGAAAATGAAATTGACTCTAGATATATTTTTTTTTTAAAAACAAAACTTCCAAAGATACCAACAGGATAGAGGGGGTGGGGGGGGGAAAGGGTCCCGCACCAGATCCATAACTTTGCAAGAAATCGAGCCACACCTCTGCACTGAAAAATGACAGGGGGAGGGGAAGCCAAGAGGGAGGGATCCCCCTCCTCATGTAAAGATACCCTTTCCAGGAGCTCTACCTTTCGCCTTATAAGGAGCAAAATCAGCCAAATGAAATCTTCGGCCCTACGGGCTTCAGAAACAAACCCCCCAAACTTTGAAAAAGTTTGCAAAGAGATGCGTCTCTTCCCCTTTGGGGACAGCCCCTTACCCTTTATTTTAGCGGGGGAGGGGGAGAGAGAGACCCAAAGACCACCACCCCCACCACCGCCGCCCCAGACGTGGTGGGCTTACCATGATGCCTGCTTGGATTCCAGCAAAGCAGCTGCTGGCCCTGCTCCCTGCAAATTTATAATCCGGCAAGAAGAGAGACTCCACCTGAAAAATGAAGTCTTCTGCTGGCTTAAAGCAACAGAGGCGCTTTCAGGGAAGTGCGGAGTGAAGGGGGGGACGGGCGGAGAAAGTGGGTTAGGGCTGTGGTCAGATTTCATGCTCCTGGTTTAGCCCACTGCCCGGGTGCTTGGAAGGGTCTCCAGGCGTGCTGGATCGGGTGTGAAGTCACACACACACACACACACACACACACACACACACACACACCACTCCGGGAATTCCTCCCAGTGAGCATCCTTAGGATGGGAGAGCGGATGGGTTTGCACAAAGTTGAGCTGAGCAGAAATTCAACAAAGGGAGATCTAGTTTGGGAGCGTCCAACCTTGACAACTTGAAAACCTGTGGATTTTAATTCCCAGAATTCCCTAGCATTCTATTCTATTCTATTCTATTCTATTCTATTCTATTCTATTCTATTCTATTCTATTCTATTCTATTCTATTCTATTCCATATTTTCTATTTTATTATACTCTACTCTACTCCATTCCACTCCCTATTTTCTATTCCTCTACTCTACTCTACTCTACTCTACTCTACTCCACTCCACTCCACTCTAATCTACTCTACACTATTAAGCCCTAGTAAGACCAGCACCTGGAATACTGCAGCCAATTTTGGTCACCATATCACAAAAAAGATGTTGAGAATTTTGCAAAAATTCAGAGAAGAGCAACTAAGATGATCGAAGGCCTGGAGACTAAAACATACGAAGAATGGCTGTGGGACTTGGATTTGGCTAGTCTAAAGAAAAGAAGAAACAGGGGAGACATGTTAGCAGTATTCCAATATTTGAGGGGCTGCCACATAGAAGAAGGGGTCAACTTATTCTCCAAAGCACCAGAGGGCAGGACGAGAAACAATGGATGGAAGCTGATCAAGGAGAGAAGCAACCTGGAATTAAGGAGAAACTTCTTAACAGTAAGGAAAATTAACCAGTGGAACAGCTTGCCACCAGAAGTTCTGGGTGCCTCATCCTGGAGGTTTTTAAGAAGAGACTGGACAGCCACTAGCCTGAAATGGTATAGGTCACGGGTCGTTAACCCGCGGCGGCTCTTTGAGCCGTCTCCTGTGGCTCCCAGCCGCCCGGTGCGCGTACACCTCTTCGAACGGGCAGTGGTGCACGCGCACCTCTCCAAATGGAGAGTGGCACCGCCCGTTTGGAGAGGTGCGCGCGCACCTCTGCGCGAACGGGCAGCGGCGCCGCTTGTTGGGAAAGCTGCCGCGGCATGTTTGCAGGCTGCCGAAGGCAGCAGCTCTGCAAATGGGCCGCGGCAGCTTTCCCAACAAGCGGCGCCACTGCCCGTTCCGAGAGGTGCGCGCGCACCTCTCCGAACGAGCAGAGGTGCGTGCGCACCTCTCCAAACCTTTGGAGAGGTGCGCACGCACCTCCGTGCGAATGGGCAGCGGCGCCGCTCTTTCGGAAAGCTGCCGCGGCATGTTTCCAGGCTGCCGAAGGCGGTAGCTCTGCAAACGGGCCGTCGCCGTCGCGCAACCGGTTCCATCATATATTAAAAAAATGGCAACCGCGCGCGTCCGCGCATGCGCAAGAAAAAATGTTTTGCGCATGCGCAAAATGTTTTTTGCGCAAGCGTGTGCATGGACACACGCACGCGGCTCCCACTTTTTTTTGTGTGTGATGGAACCGGTTCCCAGTGGCTCTTTTCCTTTTTCAGGTTGCCGACCCCTGGTATAGTGTCTCTTACTTGAGCAGCGGGCTGGGCTAGAAGACCTCCAAGGTCCCTTTCAACTCTGTTATTCTGTATTCAGTGGAATGGCATGTCTCCAGAAGTTGTGGGTGCCCCAACACTGGAGGCTTTCAAGAAGAATCTGGACAGCCACTTGTCTAGAATGGGAGAGGGTCTCCTGCTTGGGCTGTTATGTATCCAGTGCAGGTACCTGCATGGCAACAGCCCAGCAGAACTACGATGGGGACGGCGCCTCATCACCAAGCTTGACCGTTTGCACCTCGACCGAGTGGCAGCGGAAACGGATAGGCCCTCATCAGCAGCACAGAGGGTTCTCAACGTGGGGGACCTGGTTTGGGCAAGGAACTACGGGGCAGGGCATCCATGGATTCCGGGGACCGTGGTTGAAAAAACTGGGCCTCTCTGTCAGAATCCATTTATATCACATTTCATAAATGTATTCTGCCATCTCTCCGAAGGGGGGGGGAGAGGATAGACTTTAGGCATCTTCAAACAACAGGGAACATTTGAACAAAAAAGGAAGCAATAACCATAAAACCAAGGAGAGTTCCCTTTCCCATGGAAGGGCCTGACATCTGACCAAATGGATGAGGGGAGGGGCTGAAATGGGAATGCTTTATATAGGATTGAAATGTAACTTTGTTAGATTCCGTCTTGTATTGCCACAGTCGATTCCATCCTAGTAAACATTTTCCTTTTGGACTAAACTTGCATCCAAGAGTTCTTATTTCCTAAGATGGGGATTGAGGTGGGTCCTGACACTCTCTCTTACATCGTGGGGGGTGGAGGGGGATCGACACATAAGGCGACACATCGGCCAGCTCAGAGGAAGGGTCCCTGAGTAACACCACCCACGGCCAACGGGATAGCCACACCCCAGGGGAGGTCAGTCCAACCGAAAACGACTCGGAACCAGAACTAGAGGAGGATGGCCTCCTGCAACCAACCCTGCTCAACCCAGCACAGAGGCATCACGAGCCCGCTGTCCAAGTCCAGGGCCAAGCCACACCCAGACGGTCCACCAGGCCCCACAGGGCGCCGGCATACTTAGCGGACTATGTGTGCAAGTAATCACCCAACAGCTGCATATGTATTAGCACACATTGTACATAGTTATGTACATAGTTGTAATGTTGGTTCGACGGTTGTCATGTGGTTCTTCTCTAAGGGGGGAGGGGTCTTATGTATCCAGTGCAGGTATCTGCATGGCAACAGCCACTAGGGGGCGTTGGCCTGGACGGTTTTGGCGGGAACCCTAGTTTTGGCGGGAAACCTAGGGCCAACCCCATTGGCTGGACGCCTACCTGGCTAGGTATTTAAGGAGGCCAGGTAACCCTTGTTCTCCAGTACGCTACCCCCCCAATAAAGAGCTGAACACGTACTCCGGCTGGCGTCTCTTCCTTGCGTCGGACCCAGTACGTTACATGGGGGAATGGGGGATCAGATTCTTGTCAACTGGTTCATATTTATGACGGTCGCAGCATCCCCAAGGTCACGTGATTCTCTTTTGCGACCTTCTGACAAGCAAACTCAATGGGGGAGCCGGATTCCCTGGAAAACTTTGTTACAGTTTTAACAATTGGAGTGATTCCCTTAAGAATGGTGACAAAGTCGGTCATAAAATGGGTCAAAACCCACTTAACAACTGTTTTGCTTAACAGCAGAAATCTGGGGCTCCATTGTGGTAATAATAATAATAATAATAACAACAACAACAACAACAATAATACTTTCCTGCGTCCGAAAAGTCGTGTGAACATAGGGTGGAAAAAGTTGTCAAGAATGAGAGGGTGAAGATCTTGTGGGACTTCCGAATACAGACAGATCGCCATTTGGAACGCAACACGCCAGATATCGCAGTCCTAGAGAACCGAAGCGTACAGCTGATTGATATCGCTGTACCAGGAGATGCCAGAGTCGAAGAAAAAGAACTGCAAAAAATTACGAAATACCGCAACCTGGCCATCGAAACTGCGCGATTATGGATGAAACGCATAACACGGATACCCATCGTCATCGGGACACTGGGAACTAGGTCCAAAAACTTTGCAAAACACGTCAAGAAATTGCAGCTTCCTGCAATAACTCCAGCAAAGCTACAAAAAACTGCGCTACTCGGAACATCTTACATTTTAAGGAGATACCCGGTTGATACCTAGGATGCTGGCAGCAACCCGTGTCAACCATTAGTGCCAGTCAGTTTGAGTGTTCAGTTGACTCATGTTTTATGAATAAAAGTTATATAATAATAATAACAATAACAATAACAATAACAATAACAATAATAATAATAATAATAATAATAATAATAATAATAATAAATAATAGATTTGGAAGGGACCTTGGAGGTCATCTAGTCCAGCCCTACGACCTTTGCAATGTCCCCCATGGTCCACATGATCAAAATTCAGACACTTGGCAAAGTGACTCATATTTATGATGCTTGCAGGGTCCCGAGTTCACGTGATCCCCTTTTTTGCGACTCAATGGGGGGGGGGAAGCCAAATTCACTGAATAAGCAGGTTACTCACTTATCAACTGCAGGGATTCCCTTAACAAGTAAGGCGAGAAAGGTCGTAAAATGGGGGCAAAACTCACTTAAGAAATGTCTCACTTAACAACAGAAATTTTGGGCTACGTGGGGGTCATAAGTCGAGGACTAGCTGTATATAATAGCTACCCGTGTTTTCCCCAAAATAAGACCGGGTCTTATATTAATTTTTGCCCCAAAACAGACATTAGGGCTAGTTTTCTGGTTAGGGCTTATATTTAGGAAAATACTGGGGCTGGCTGGTTGACTAACTGGGGCTTATTTTTTTTGGGGTGGGGCTTATATTATGAAGCTCCTGAAAAATCACGCCGGGGCTTATTTGCCTGATGGGTCTTATATTTGGGGAAATACAGTACTAAACAGGTTCATCTGGCTGATGAACTTAACTGGGGCATATTTTGGGGGTGGGGCTTATATTACAAGCATCCAGAAAAAAAATCACGCCAGGGCTTATTTTCCAATTGGGTTTTATTTTCGGGGAAACGGGGATATTTTGGAGATGCTAGACCAGGGGTAGGCAACCTTGGCCCCTTCATGACTAGTGGACTTCAACTCCCAGAATTCCTGAGCCAGCATGACTCAGCTTAGAAACCTCTCCCTCTCCCCTCAGCACGGCTGGCTCAGGAATTCTGGGAGTTGAAGTCCACCAGTCATGAGGGGGCCATAGTTCCCCCATGCTGGCTCAGGAATTCTGGGAGTTGAAGTCCACAAGTCATGAGGGGGCCATAGTTCCCCCATGCTGGCTCAGGAATTCTGGGAGTTGAAGTCCACGAGTCATAAAAGAGCCAAGAAGGTTGCCTACCCCTGGTTAGACTCAAAATTCCTAGGGCTGGGCTCTTCAAACTTGGCCCTTTTATCAGCTTGGAAACCTCTCCCTTTCCCGTCATCGTGGCTGGCTGAGGAATTCTGGGAGTTGAAGTCCACCAGTCAAGAAGAGGCCATAGTTCCCCCATGCTGGCGCAGGAATTCTGGGAGTTAAAGTCCATGAGTCATAAAAGAGCCAAGGTTGCCTCCCCCTGTGCTAGACTAATTTTCAGTAAACATCTGAACCCGTTCAAAGCCCTGATAATTTCCTTTAATGCCTGGTATAAGGCAACAAGAGAGTTACGTGGGAGACCCCCGGATCCCATGTGGGTCTGCCTATCCTGTGAGAAGCCACAGGGAGCCCGCCGTAGGTCCGCCCTGGCGTAAGTCGAGAGCACAGAAGAGAAAAGAAATTTATTTTTTTAACCCACTATTGCATATTCCAGTGCGGAATATGCTGACCCCAGGAAATACGGCATTCGGTAACATGTTACAAACTGTTCTCGTTACACAGCCTGGGGGGCCGTGAGGGTGGATATTGCACCGTTTTATTAAAGGGCGTACTTTTAATTGTATTCATTAAGGCAATTGGCACCCTTCTTTTGTGCTGTTGCGCAGTTTTGTATCGACAGCTTTGAACTTTGGAGCAGGAGGGCGCTGCGAACGGCGAACGGCGAAAAAAAATGGATTACTGAAAAAAAATCACTGCATCTCACTTAAGGCGCAAGGCTCAAAGGTGCCCGGCTTTGGATACAGGTCCTCGACTTACAAGCATTCGTTTAGCGGCCATTCGAAGTTACAACGGCGCTGAAAAAAAGGGACTTGGTGGTGTTTTTCACACGGATGGCTGTCGTGGCATCCGCGTGGCCATGGGATCAAAATTCGGACACTTGGCAAATGGCTCGTATTTATGACGGGGGCTGCGTCCCGGGTTAAGGAAGCAGCTTTTCAGATGCAAAGTCAATTGTGGGGGGGGCAAATTCACTTAACAGCTGTGTCCTAACAACTGCAGCGATTCACTTAACTGGGGCAAGATAGGTCGTAAAGCAAGGCAAAACTCACTTAAGAACTTTGTTGTTTAGCAATGGAGGTTTTGGGCTCCGTTGTGCTCATAAGTCAAGGACTACCCGTCTATTTATTGATTTGGAGGTTTGATGCTAACATATCCAGTTTTGGTCAGCACGTTACAAAAAAAGAGGTTGAGACTTTGGTAAAAGTGCAGAGAAGAGCAACTAATAATAATAATATATAAAGTTGGAAGGGACCTTGGAGGTCATCTAGTCCAAACCCCTAAGATGATCCAAGGCCTAGCGACTAAAACATACGAAGAGTGGCTGTGGGACTTGGGTTTGGCTAGTCTAAAGAAAAGAAGAAATAGGGGAGACATGATAGCAGCGTTCTGGTATTTGGGGGGCTGCCACAAAGAAGAGGGGGGTCACGTTATTCTCCAAAGCACCAGAGGGCAGGACGAGAAACAACGGATGGAAGCTGATCAAGGAGAGAAGCAACCTGGAATTAAGGAGAAACTTCCTGACAGTTAGAACAATTAACCGGTGGAACAGCTTGCCACTAGAAGTTTTGAGTGCTTCATCCTGGACGTTTTTAAGAAGAGGCTAGAGACAGTCACTAGTCTGAGATGGTATAGGTTCTCCTGCTTGAGCAGGGGGTTGGACTAGAAGACCTCCAGGGTCCCTTCCGACTCTGTTATTCTATTATTCTATAATCCCAGATCAATTAACCAGTGGAACAGCTTGCCTTCAGAAGATTGTGGCTGCTTCATCACCGGAGGTTTTGAAGAAGAGACTGGACAGCTACTTGTCTGAAATGGTATAGGAACTCCGGCTTTCTGCTGCCTGTCCCAGGAAGAGGCCTGTGACCTTAGGGGCTGTTCTGCAGTCTTCAGCCAGGATTTGAAGGTCAACCAGCAGCGCTTGTCCCAGCCACAGAAAGAAGCAGAGGGAGTGAGCGGCTCCTTTAAAAATAACTGGCATGTTTTTAACAGGTGGCTAACCAGACACGGGGAAGGGCTGGAATGCAGCCCGGGGGAGGGAGGGAGGGAGGAAGAAGGCTATGGGATGTGATTCAGACACAGTTGGTTGGGAAAATGTTGGAAGGGGAATGCACAAAGGGATGGGGTGAAGTCTGCAAAAGGACAAATATGTGTCTCTGTGTGTATGTGTGTGAATACATACATACATACATACATATATATATATATATATATATATATATATATATATATATATATATATATATATATATATATACATATATACATATACATATACATACATACATATATATATATACACACACACACACACACATACATACATACATAAAGGTAAAGGTTCCCCCCACACACGCGTGCTAGTCGTTTCCGACTCTAGGGGCCGGTGCTCATCTCCGTTTCAAAGCCGAAGAGCTGGCGCTTGTCCGAGGACGTCTCCGTGGTCATGTGGCCGGCATGACTAGACGCCAAAGGTGCACGGAACGCTGTTACCTTCCCACCGGAGTGCTCCCTATTTTTCTACTTGCATTTTGACGTGCTTTCGAACTGCTAGGTTGGCAGAAGCTGGGACGAGTAACAGGCGCTCACTCTGCTATGCGGCACTCGGGATTCGACCCGCCAAACTGCCGACCTTCTGATCGACAAGCTCAGCGTCCTAACCCACTGAGCCACCGCATCCCTCATACATACATACATATATATATAAGGTAAAGGTTCCCCCGCACATGCGTGCTAGTTGTTTTCCGACTTTAGGGGCCACTGCTCATCTCCGTTTCAAAGCCAAAGAGCCGGCGCTTGTCCGAGGACGTCTCCGTGGTCATGTGGCCGGCATGACTAGACGCCAAAGGTGCACAGAACGCTGTTACCTTCCCACCGGAGTGGTCCCTATTTTTCTACTTGCGTTTTTACGTGCTTTCAAACTGCTAGGTTGGCAGAAGCTGGGACGAGGAACAGGCGCTCACTCTGTTACGCGGCACTCGAGATTCGACCCGCCAAACTGCCGACCTTCAGATCGACAAGCTCAGCGTCCTAACCCACTGAGCCACCGCGTCCCTATCCCTATATATATATGTAATAATAATAGTAATAATAATAGTAATAATAATAATAACAACTTTGCAAAAGACATCAAGAAATTGCAGCTTCCTGCAATAACTCCAGCAAAGCTATAAAAAAACTGCGCTACTCGGAACATCTCACATTTTAAGGAAATACCTGGTTGATACCTAGGATGCTGGCAGCAACCCGTGTCAGCCATTGGTGCCAGTCCGTTTGAGTGTTCAGTTGACTGAGGTTCACGTCTAATGAATAAAAGTTTTATAATAATAACAATAATGAGAAGGATGAGGACGGACTCTGGTGTCCCTGGTACTCTCTGAGCTTGGTGGCTCTCTTGCAGACTTTTCATGACGCAACTAGGGGACACCATCAGGGCTAGCGTGATTATTAGCCCTGACGATGTTCCCTAGTTGGCTCATGAAACGTCTCCAAGAGAGCCACCAAGCTCAGAGAGCACAAGGAACTCCACAATTCTTCTCCTCCTCTTCCTCCTCCTCCTCCCCCTTCATTCTTTCTCTTTCTTCCTCTCCCCTTCCCCTTCTCCTTAAACCTTATTCCCTCCTAGCACTGATGATGTTCCCTAGTTGGGTCATGAAATGTCTGCAAGGAAACCACTAAGCTCAGAGAGAGCATCCGGGACCCCCTCAGAATTCAATTTATTGGCTGCAGAGCCACGTTTTGAATCCTTTCTGGAAGGCCAGGAGAGAGGGGGGGTGTCTGCCTCGCCTCTGGGGGGAGGAGGAGGAGGAAGGAAGATCCCATACAGGGGGGACAATGGCAGAGAAGGCGCTCTTCTTGGACTCTTCCCTCCCCCCCCCCAGTTGGAGTGTTTTAATTGATGGGGTCTGCACCAGGCCTTCCCTGCCTGACCAGGTGGGACGGGCCGATGGGACGGGGCAAAAACGGGTCCACGAGCAGCCTGAATCCGGGCCACGAAGGTCTTTAGAGGCCACAAGCCACACCTTGAATTGGACCTGGAAGCAAAGGGGTGCCCGCGTTCCATTGCGCCTTTTCTTTGCGCATCCCGTACAGTTCGTGCCGCTGGAATTTCGCCCCGGTGGAAGCTTCCGGATACTCTTCAAGGGTGGCCCCAGGTAAAGTGAATTGCAGTGGAAGAAAGCCCTCAACTTACGACAGCCTTGGTGGAGCAGTGGGCTAATGCCTCCTTAAGTAACACCAGCTGCCTGCAATTAGTGCAGGTTCGAGTCCCACCAGGCTCAAGGTTGACTCAGCCTTCCATCCTTCCCAGGTAGGTAAAATGAGGACCCAGATTGTTGGGGGCAATAAGCTGACTTTGTAATAATGCCGCTTGGGGTGTGTGTGAAAGCCCTAATAAGCAGGCATATACATAGAATGAAGGCTACTGCTAAGCTTGTAAGCCGCCCTGAGTCTTCGGAGAAGGGCGGGATATAAATGGAATTAAAATAAAAAATAAAAAAATTAAAATACTGACCGTTCCAAGTCCCAGTTCATTGAGTGTCCATTCCGAGTACCGAGTGCGAAAAACGGCCACCGGTCAGGTGTTGTTTTTTTTTCCGGTGCCTGGCACCAAAAAAAAAAAAAAAGGTGACTTTTGAACGTTTTTCACCCTTAAGGTCACGGCAGCCTCCCCCGCGGTCATGTAAACCAAATTCAGACGCTTGGCAACCGGTTCCTGTTTACGACGGTTGCCGGGTCCCGAGGTCACGCGATCTCCTTTCGCGACCTTCTGACAAGCTAAGTCCGGGGGGGGGGGGTTGTAAGCCAGATTGGTTACTGACTTATCAACGGCTGTGATTCACTTAACGACTGTGGCCAGAAAGGTTGTAAAACGGGGCAAACCTTATCCGACGTCCCACTTAGCAACAGAAATTTTGGGCTCACTTGTGGTTATAAATTGAGGACTGCCTCTACCAAAATGGCCGGCTGGATTGCCATTGGCTGTAGAGTGACCCAACACTGGCTGTTCCAGTCCAGGAAAGGGTGTATAACATGGAGTTGAGCAAAAAATATAAAATATAGTCAAGGGATTTCTCCAAAGTTCTTCCCTTGGGATCAAAATGACTGAAGCAGACCGAGCCGTTCTTAATTTAAAATGCATCTAGCCATAAAATGACGAAGGCTTAGGTTCAAACCATCTGTTTTGAAGATCTCAAAGAAGAAAGGAAAAGAAAAAAAAAAGATATTATTTCACTTGCTGACTTAGGCAAGCGACGGCTTGTCAGAATTGCGTCTGGGCCTCTCCGAAGCGGGAATAGCAGTAAGTTATCTTCCAGATTTAAAATGATTAACAATGAAGCTTGGCATCCTCGGGATATATTTCAACGTCGACCTAGGTGAAAAATGCACGTTCTGGGTTTGGTCCACGCGACAGATTCGACCTCTTGAGCTATTTGGACGTCTCCATGAAATCACCAGGAGTTAAGCTGTAACTCGGTTTAAAGTTTTAACCTTTAATTCCACTAATTTGCCCCTTGTCGTTTTAACTCCCATTCCCTCCTTACTCCTTTCTCTCAACCTGTTCCCTCTCTTTCTCCGGTTTTCTGTTTTTTTAAAAAAATAATTGTTTTAATCCAAACTTTATTTTTTTATATAAATAATTCAAGGTGACGAACAGACCTAATGCAACATCCTTCTCCTATTTTCCTCACAACAACCTGGTGAGGTGGGTTGGGCTGAAAGAGTCTGCCCAAGGTCACCTAGCTAGTTCTCATGCCAAAGGCAGGACTAGAATTCCCCAGTCTCCTGGTGATTGGCCCAGTTTTACCCAGCCGGCTTCCATGCCTAAGGCGGGACTAGAACTCACCGTCTCCTGGTGATTGGCCCAAAGTCACCCAGCCGGCTTCCATGCCTAAAGCAGGACTAGAACTCACCGTCTCCCGGTGATTGGCCCAAAGTCACCCAGCCGGCTTTCATGCCTAAGGCGGGACTAGAACTCACTGTCACCTGGTGATTGGCCCAAAGTCACCCAGCCAGTTTTCATGCCTAAGGCAGGACTAGAACTCACCGTCTCTTGGTGAATTGCCCAAAGACACCCAGCCGGTTTTCACACCTAAGGCGGGACTAGAACTCACCGTCACCTGGTGATTGGCCCAAAGTCACCCAGCCAGTTTTCATGCCTAAAGCAGGACTAGAACTCACCATCTCCTGGTGATTGGCCCAAAGTCACCCAGCCGGTTTTCACGCCTAAGGCGGGACTAGAACTCACCGTCTCCTGGTGATTGGCCCAAAGTCACCCAGCCGGCTTTCATGCCTAAGGCAGAACTAGAACTCACCATCTCCTGGTGATAGGCCCAAAGTCACCCAACTGCCTTTTATGCCTAATCTGGGACTAAAACTGTCTCCTAGTAATTGTCCTAGTCACCCAGCCACTTTCACACCTAAATCAGGATTAGAAATCACAATTTCCTGGTTTATAGGCCCGCATCTTCATCACTACACCCAAATGGCTGTCTTTCTACCTCTGTGTCTGCTTTTTTTCATAAAAAATTGAAAAAAAGCTCTGTCACTCGAATGCAAGCTTTTGTTGTCTAGCCAACTCTTTGTGGCTGGGGAAGAAGACAAGGCAGAATCTTTTTGGATGTAGGCTAACCCATAGCGCCCTCTGCTGAGAAGTAGAGGAAACGTCACTTATTTGAACAAGACTAAAGGTATTCCTTACAGCACTTCATTTAATGACCGTTCAAAGGTACAATGGCCCTGAAAAAAGGGACCTATCACCGCTTTTCACACTTACGACCGTTGCAACATCCCCCAGGGTCACGTGATCAGAACCTTGGCAATTAGCTTAGAATTATGACGGTCATGGCGGCCTCCCGGGAGGAGGGGGTCACATGATGCCCTTTTGCGACCTTCCGACAAGCCAAGTCGACGGGGGAAGCCAGGATTCCTTAACAACCGTGCTAACTGAGCTAACAACAGCAGCGATTCCCTTAACAGCGGTGGCCAGAAAAGTCGTAAAGTGGAGCAAAAATCACTTAACAAATGTTTCGCTTAGCAGCCAAAATGTTGGGCTCGATTGCAGCCGTAAATGGAGGACTACCCGTAAAAACACGTTGCAGAAGGCTATAAGGTTTCCTGCCTGAGCAGGGGATTGGACTAGATGACCTCCAAGGTCCCTTCCAACTTTATTTTTTATTATTATTATTATAAAACTTTTATTCATAAAACATGAAACTCAGTCAACTGAACACTCAAATGGATTGGCGCTAATGGTTGACATGGGTGGCTGCCAGCATCCTAGGTATCAACCAGGTATCTCCTTAAAATGTAAGATGTTCCGAGTAGCGCAGTTTTTTGTAGCTTTGCTGGAGTTGTTGTTGTTATTATTATTATTTTTTGATCGTTGCACAGTCAGCCAGATGTTCAGACTGGATTTGGCTTTTTTGTCTACCTATCGAGTCCTTACCAAGGACCTGGGATAGGCAGATGTGGATGTCTGATGGTATTACAGATCTCGTCGCAGGATGGAAGCAGTTCCTAGTAAGGCCGCCTTTTGCAATTGACTAATGGCGAATTTGTCAGCGCCGATGATGGTGTTCAAGTGGTGCTCCCGTTGTTTTGGGATTGCACCCAAGGCGCCTCTTACTATTGGTACTACTACCCTTGCTTGCCTTTGCCACAGTCTTTCTATTTCGATTTGTAGGACCGTCTTCGTATTTTGTCATCTTCTCCAGTTCTTTCTCGTCTATTCTGCTGTCTCCAGGCACTGCCACGTCCACTATCCAGACTTTATTTGTCTTTCTTACCGACAATTGTTAAGTCTGGGGTGTTATCTGGCAGGGGCTTGTCTGTTTGAATTCTGAAGTCCCAGAGCGGTTTAACTTTATCATTTTCTATGACTTTCTCTATTTTATGATCCCATCAGTTCTTGCTTACAGGCAAACGATACTTCTTGCAGATTTTCCAGTGCACCATTGTCGCTACTTTGTCATCCAAATTTATTTTTACACAGACACACTCCCACACCCCTAAAACCTTTATCCCCAACTACTTCAGAAAGGGTGGGGGGGGGAGCCTGCCCCTTCTATACCCTTGGCCCAGAAGTTAAATATCTGAGGGATGAGCGTTGTGTCTGTGGCAATACTTATCCGTGGCCAAAAATGCACTTTTTTTCCAGTAACTGCCAGAGTAGATAAGAAACAGATCCTCTGCTTTCAGATCCTCTGCTTTTTTTAATGGGACACAGCTTGTCCTCAACTTACGACCACAACGGAGCCCCAGATTTCCCTGGTTACACAGGGCAGTCGTTAAGTGAGCTTTGCCACCATTTTATGGCCTTTCACGACACAGCTGTTAGGCGAATCACTGTAATGAACAATTGTTAATTGTTAAGTTAGTAACATGGTTATTAAATGAATCTGGCTTCCTCATTGACCTTGCTTGTCGGAAAGTCGCAGAAGGGAATCCCGTGACCCCAGGACACTGCGACCGTCGTAAATGTGAGTCAGTTGCCAAGCCTCTGAATTTTGATCACATGGCCATGCAGCGGTCGTAAGTGCGAAAAACGGTCATAACGGCCTATTCAGTCCCTTTGTGACACTGAACGGTCACTAAATGAAATTAAAAAAAATCAAAGGACTGATCCAGTCAAAACTGCTTTGTGCCAGATGAGTCACTTACTACGTCTAAATTCTTTCCTCTCCCTCCTTCCCTCTTTGTCGCCTTTCGGTGGAAAAAAATGAAATCTGAAAAAAGGAAGATTCTTGGTCAAACCTGTTGAGGAAATGAGATCTGTTTCTAGCAGGGGGTCTTCAAACTCGGCCCTTTTATGACTTGTGGACTTCAACTCCCAGAATTCCTCAGCCAGCCTCCATTTTGTTTGTTAGATTTAAGACAGGGGTCTTCAAACTTGGCCCTTTTATGACTTGTGGACTTCAACTCCCAGAATTCCTCAGCCAGCCACCATTTTGTTTGTTAGATTTAACACAGGGGTCTTCAAACTTGGCCCTTTTATGACTTGTGGACTTCAAATCCCAGAATTCCTCAGCCAGGCACACCTGGGCCAAGTCTGAAGACCCCCTGACCTATAGAATAGAATGGCAGAGCTGGAAGGGACCTTGGAGGTCTTCTAGTCCAACCCCCTGCTTAGGCAGGAAACCCTGTGCCTTTTCAGACAAAGGGTTGTCCAAGGTTACCTATATTATGGTCTGAAGCCATACCATGCAGTCCTGCTATTTCTCAGGGCATCTCTTAACCTAATGTGGCCTACCTCACAAGGTTGGCCACACAGAGCGATTGGGAAACGGCCGTCTTTACATGCAGGGCAGGGAAATCAATCAATCAGAAATAGAGTTGGAAGGGACCTCAGAGGTCTGAGGTTGGGTTTTATGGTCATTTTTAATATTTGTATTTACTGTTTTTAGTCGGGCATATGTTTAATTTTCTTTTAACTTTTGTATTTTTGTATTTTTATATTTGCCCTGTTCACCGCCCTGAGTCCTTCGGGAGAAGGGCGGTATATAAATAAAATTATTATATTATAAAGTAGAGGGAAGGGGCCCAAACTAGTGTCTGCCTTGCCAGCATATTTTGCTCTGCTCCCTCATTGCTGAATGGAGACTATGCAAACCCTAGGGCATGGACTTCAACTCCCAGAATTCCTGAGCCAGCCACGCTGAGGGGAAAGAGAGAGGTTTCCAAGCTGAGCCATGCTGGCTCAGGAATTCTGGGAGTTGAAGTCCACGAGTCATAAAAGAGCCAAGGTTGCCTACCCCTGCTCTATACCAAGGGTCTTCATATTTGGCAACTTTAAGACTCGTGGACTTCAACTCCCAGAATTCCTGAGCCAGCCACGCTGAGGGGAAAGAGAGAGGTTTCCAAGCTGAGCCATGCTGGCTCAGGAATTCTGGGAGTTGAAGTCCACGAGTCATAAAAGAGCCAAGGTTGCCTACCCCTGCCCTAGGGGCTTGTCAGGAAGGTCAGGAGTCAAAATAGGTATCTTCAGAATCTTTCTCAAAAATTGGGCCACCTGGGGAATGTGTCTGTGGAGATTCTCAGTCTATCCAGGTCATGGTTGTCCCAAAGGTGCTTTTTCAAGAGCAAGTAGAGCCTTGGTGGAGCAGTGGGCTGATGCCTCCTTAAGTAACCCCAGCTGCCTGCAATTAGTGCAGGTTCGAGTCCCACCAGGCTCAAGGTTGACTCAGCCTTCCATCCTTCCGAGGTAGGTAAAATGAGGACCCAGATTGTTGGGGGCAATTAAGCTGACTTTGTAATAATGCCGCTTGGGGGTGTGTGTGAAAGCCCTAATAAGCAGGCATATACATAGAATGAAGGCTACTGCTAAGCTTGTAAGCCGCCCTGAGTCTTCGGAGAAGGGCGGGATATAAATGGAATTAAAATAAAAAAATAAATAAAAATTATTATTATTATTATTCTAGTCCAACCCCTGCTCAAGCAGGAGCCCCTAGACCAGGTGTCTTCAAACCTGGCCCTTTTATGACTCGTGGACTTCAACTTCCAGAATTCCTCAGCCAGCAACACTGGCTGAGGAATTCTGGTAATTGAAGTCTACGAGTCATAAAAGGGCCAGGTTTGAAGACCCGTGGTTTATAGGATCTTCCAAGTCAGGCGTGTAATTTAGTGTTATTCTGAACAGGAGAAAAAGAGCAATTTATTAATCATCCCCCCACCCACCCCGCATTCGCTCCTTTTCCAGAGACCCCGAGCAGCTTGCAAAATGCTAGTGCAACAAGACTAAAATATAAGTAGTGCTCCACTTACAACAGTTCATTTAGTGACCGATAAAAGTTACAAAATCTAAGAGAAATTTTTTATAAAATGTTTTATAGATGGCATCTGGATCCCAAGAAGTTGTCCAACACGTATCCTAATTTACAGTCTAAATGTTGGAGGTGTGGTAGTTTAGAAGCTACCTATTTTCACATGTGGTGGACTTGTAGAAATATAAAAGCTTTTTGGATTAAAATTTGGTGGAACATTCAAAAGATTTTTAAGAGAAAGATAAAGTTTTCCCCGCAATTGTTTTTATTGGGCATTGTTGTAGATTGTGATGTTAAAGAAACTAACTTGATGTTGAACATGATAACGGCAGCACGGTTACTGGTGGGACAATATTGGAAGAAGGATAGTTTGCCCACTATAGAAGAATGGGTGTTTAAAGTTTCAAATCTTGCAGAAATGTCTAAGATTTCTGCTTATTTGAAAGATCATTCACAGGAAAGATATATTTCAGTATGGAGGAGATGGATAGATTATATTCAGAACAAATATGGGACTAAAAAGTTCCATTTAGCTTATGAGTAGATTTTAGTGGGATATTGTAATCGGTACTTTGTTTGTAGTTATGTTAAAAGAGAGTTAAAGCGCATTATGAATTTGGTTAATTGTATATTATGCATAATTTTTATTTAGAATATGATTATTGTAACTATAATCCTGTATTTAGCTCTGGGAAGTGGGGGGGGGGAAGTGGGTGGGTTTGGGGTGGGAGGGATTTGGGGATATATTGTAAAATTTTGTTTTTGTAAAACTCTTTAATAAAAAAAACATAAAAAAACCAGTTCATTTAGTGACCGATAAAAGTTACAACGGCCCTGAAAATTGACTTATGGCCATTTTTCACACTTGCGTTGCTGCATCCCCAGAGTCAAGGGATGACAATTCAAAGACTTGGCAACTTGACTCGCATTTATGATGGTTGCAGTGTCGTATCTCATCTTACCACAGCGGGTTGAAATCTTCTGACAAGCCAAGTTTATTCAGGACACTGCAACCGTCATCAATGTCGGTCAGCTGCCATGAATCTGAATTTTGATCACAGAATCCTGGGGAGGCGGCAACCGTCATAAGTGTGAAAAATGGTCACAAGTCACTTTTTTCCAGTGCCGTTGTAACTCGTGAACGGTCACTAAATGTACTTTGCAAGTTGAGGACTACCTGGACAGGCAGTCTTTGACTTAACGATTCATTTTGTGATCGTTGGAAGTCACAACAGTGCTGAAAAAAGGTGACTTACGACGGTCGTTCAAGTTACGGCCGTTGCGTGTGATTAAAATTCAAGCGCTTGGCAACTGGCATGTACTTATGCCAGTTGCAGCATTCCCAGGGTCACGTGACCCCCCCCTTTTGCAAACTTCTGACGGACAAAGTCCACGGGGAAGCCAGATTCACTTAACGACCGGGTTACTAAAAGTGGGGTTTGTTTGTTTTTCCAAAAGGCAAGCGGGCTGCCTTCGTTTTTTTTTTCCTTTAAGTCGTTTCGCTTCCCGTCCAAAGCAGCTTCTTCAGTTCTGAGACCGGATGACGTCATTCTCTCGCCATTCGGTCAGAAGCGAGGAAGCTTCTTGGATGGGAAGCGAAACGTCTTCAAAGGAAAAACAAAAAACCAACAAGAAAGTCCAGTTGCCTTTTGAAAAAGCAGCTTTGGGAGCCCCGTGAGCTGGAGGACGGAGAATCTCCGCGGACAACCGTGTTGTTAACGTAACAACCGCAGAGACAACAACACAATCAATCGGATCGATCGATCGAACGATGAAAGAACGGTGGCAACAAAGCGCCCGGCCCGAAAAGCCTCCATCGTTTTCGCTGCCACGGCTTTGCCACGGCGGACGGCAGCCTCTCCTCCGCTCCCCCAACCCGCCGTCGCTACCTTCCTGAGCCCGGAAAGGCCGGGCTTTCCCCTCCGGCAGAAAGAGCGGCAGAGGCAGGCTTCGGGCCGGCGGCTAGGCCTCGCCCGCGGGCGTCTCCTAGCAACGGGCCGGCGCCGCTGATTGGCTGCGACCTCCGGGCCGCCATTTTTCAAACGGCCGCGCCGCCTTTCGGCCTCCCGGCCCGGCTGCGCCATGGAGGGCGCCCCGCTGGCCGCGAAGCCCCCGCTGCGGAGGAAGGGAAGGCGGCGAGGGCCGGAGAAGGAGCCCTGCGGACGGCCCAGCCTCCCCGGCGGCGCGGAGCTGCAGGAGACCCCCGGCGGGGCCCAGCCAGAGGGAGCGGCCGCCTCCGCCTCCGCCTCGTGTGGGCGGTAAGTGGCCAGTGGGGAGGCCGAAGGGAGGCTGTTGGGCCAGCTCCGCCTTTCCTTCCTTCCTTCCTTCCTTTCCTTCCTTCCTTCCTTCCTTCCTTCTTTCTTTCTTTCCTTCCTTCCTTCCTTCCTTCCTCTCTATTTTTCCTTCCTTCCTTCCTTCCTTCCTCCCTCCCTCCCTCCCTCCTTCCCTCCCTCTCTATTTTTCCTTCCTTCCTTCCTTCCTCCCTCCCTCCCTCCCTCCCTCCCTCCCTCTCTATTTTTCCTTCCTTCCTCCCTCCCTCCCTCCCTCCCTCCCTCCCTCCCTCTCTATTTTTCCTTCCTTCCTTCCTTCCTTCCTTCCTTCCTTCCTTCCTTCCTCTCTATTTTTCCTTCCTTCCTTCCTTCCTTCCTTCCTTCCTTCCTTCCTTCCTTCCTTCCTTCCTTCCTCCCTCCCTCCCTCCCTCCCTCTCTATTTTTCCTTCCTTCCTCTCTATTTTTCCTTCCTTCCTTCCTTCCTTCCTTCCTTCCTTCCTTCCTTCCTTCCTTCCTTCCTTCCTTCCTCTCTTCCTTCCTCTCTTCCTCTCTATTTTTCCTTCCTTCCTTCCTTCCATCCTTCCTTCCTTCCTTCCTTCCTTCCTTCCTCTCTATTTTTCCTTCCTTCCCTTCCTTCGTTCCTTTCTTCCTCTCTTCCTCCCTCACTTTTTCCTCCCTTGCTCTCTTTCCTTCCTTCCTTCTCTCCCTTTCCTCCTCCCTTCCTTCTCTCTGCTGTCCTCTCTCCCTCCCTCCCTTACTTTCTCCCTGCTTCCTCCTTTTCTTTTAGTCTTCCCTCCCTCTCTTTCCTTCCTCCTCCTTTCTTCCTTTCTCTTCCCTCCCTCCCTTCTTTCTCCTTCTCCCTCTCTCCTTTTCTCTTCCCTTCCCCTCTTCCCTCCTTCCCTGTTTCTCCCTCCTTCCCCTTTTCTTTCACTTCCTTTTCTTCTCTCCCCATCTCTCTCCTTCCTCCCCCCCTCCCTCCTCCTCCCTCACTTTTTTCTTTCCCCTCTTCCCACCCACTGTTTCTCCCTCCTTCCTTTCCTCACTTCTTCTCCTTTTCTTTCACTCTTTCCTTTTCCTTCTTTCCCTCCCTTCCTTCCCCCTTTCCCTTTCTCCTCCTCCTCCCTTTTTTCTTCCCCTATTCCCTCCCTCCATTTTCTCCCTCCTTCCTTGCCCTTTCTCTTTCTCCTCCCCTCTCCCTTTCTATCTCCTTCTCACCTTCCTTACCTCTCTTTCTCTCCTCTCCCTCCCTCCCTCCCCCTCCTCTCCTTCCTTCCCCCTTTCTATCTATCTTTCCTTCTTTTTCCTTTATTCCTTCCTTTCCAAATACTTCTTGGGGGCATCTTAGAAGGGCATTAAAAGAAAAAGAAATGCTACTTGGTTGATACCCAGCTGGGAGACAAATGACACGAAATGTTATCTCTCCAGGAAAATTGCCAATTTACTTTGCCGGCAGGCTTCCCTTTCGGAAGATAGAAGAAACCCAATTAGCACTTTTTTATTTGATTCTGATTGATAGGAACTCATTAACTGCTAAGGTTAAAAAGCAGGTACTTCAGGCGAAAGTGTCTGTGTGCTGCTGGAATTCTGACTAGTGGTATAACAAACAATTTAAAAAAAATTGAGTTTAGTGAAAAGTCAGTGGCTGTCCCAGAAATTTAGCACAAATATAAGAGAGGAAGATCACCATGGTATTTGTAAAGCTAGTCCACCTCCCAGAAGAGCGGCAGAATACTAAAGCTCCATATTGCAGAATACGAAAGCTCGGAAAGAACTTGAGTTGCCAAGGCTTGCTAAGAAGGCCGGAAGACCTCCTTCGAATCTTATCATTAAAACAAAAGAACTCTGAAAATGGTAAAATGACGGTTCAAACCATGGCTGAAGGTCTGCTTCTGTTCCAGCTCAACTTCCTTTCAGAAGCGATTGCCTGCATTTACGGCAGAGGTCCCCAACCTTTTGGACCCCAGGGACCCGGTTCCGTGGAGAGAGGTTTTTCCGCGGACTGGAGGATGCGTGGTTTTGTGTGCTGCTGTCTTCCCGCGGATGGGGCTTTGCTTGTTTGTGTGGCCTGGTTGCTGGCATGCCACGGCCCGGTACTGGTCCATGGACCGGGCGTTGGGCACCCCTGATTTACGGGACCATCTTTCCCTGAAGGCACCTGCCTGTCCTATTAGGTCTGATGGGACCTAATGCTGGCTCAGGAATTCTGGGAGTTGAAGTTCATGGGTCATAAAGTTGCTGTAGTTCTCTACTCTTACTTAAGGAGCCTTGGTGGAGCAGTGGGCTAATGCCTCCTTAAGTAACCCCAGCTGCCTGCCATTAGTGCAGGTTCGAGTCCCACCAGGCTCAAGGTTGACTCAGCCTTCCATCCTTCCGAGGTAGGTAAAATGAGGACCCAGATTGTTGGGGGCAATAAGCTGACTTTGTAATAATGCCGCTTGGGGGGGATGAAAGCCCTAATAAGCAGGCATATACATAGAATGAAGGCTATTGCTAAGCACATTGGTTTGTGCTTAAATTGTAAGCCGCCCTGAGTCTTCGGAGAAGGGCAAGGATATAAATGGGATTAAAATAAAATAAAAATTACTCCTGGTCCAGTGTGAGTTAGGCAGTCTGCTTCCTTGGTGGTAGCCTCTGTCTGTTGGAAATCTCTTTCCCCTGAAATCTAGCAGGTTCCCGTCCTCCCGAAAAGCCTTGAATAGAAGGACAGCGTTGGGAGGGACCTTGGAGGTCTTCTAGTCCAACCCCTTGCTCAGGCAGGAGACCGGGTACCAGGATCACCTTGCTTTTTCCTGCAGGCGATGGGATTGGGCGAGGCTTGTGAAGTTGTTTATGGAAGCGTTCGTGTTTGGGAACGCCAGCCGTTTCTGCATTTGTGCGCATTGTTTTTTATTGCCTTGCCGTTGGTGAGCCGCCCCAGATTATGTTGCCTAAGCTGGATGTCGGTATCCATCCTATGAATAAAAAGAAGCCTGACAAACCAGCTGAATTACAAAACGAAAGGAGGGAACCGAGATGAATTGGCCCTTGAAATCCCCAATGAACCTGGTTGAGAAATTGAGCAGTCTTTTTTTTTTATTGAAAAGTTTTTCAATACATTTTATCTTTAACAACCCCTCCCCACCCACCCCCTTCCCAACCCCACCCAACCCTCCCCCCTCCCCTTCCCCGACTTCCCAGAGCTAAATACAAGGTATAAAAGTAAAAACAATCATAAACAACCATATGCTAACATCAATGAACTATTAAGTCTATCGCACTTTAGCTCTTATAAAATGACTACAAGCAATACAAATATCACATCAATACTTATTCAAATGCTAAGTGAAACTTTTTAG
This sequence comes from Vipera berus, assembly GCF_964194415.1. Classification (NCBI taxonomy): domain Eukaryota; kingdom Metazoa; phylum Chordata; class Lepidosauria; order Squamata; family Viperidae; genus Vipera; species Vipera berus. The sequence goes on along the minus strand of NC_138208.1, from coordinate 89,833,796 downwards.
TCCCATATTTATTCTGGATATAATCAATCCATTTTTTCCACTCCATAATATAACGTTGTTGCGAATGGTCTTTCAAATAGGCCGAGATCTTTGCCATTTCCGCCAGGTTGGAAACTTTTAAAGTCCATTCTTCTATAGTCGGCAATTCCTCCTTCTTCCAATATTGACCTACTAAAAGTCTTGCTGCCGTAATTAAGTTCAACATCAACTTAGTGTCCACAACAGTAGCATCTGTAATTATACCCAACAAAAACAATTGCGGACAAAACTTTATCCTTTTCTTAAATATCTTCTGCATATTCCACCAGATTTTAATCCAAAAAGCTTTAACCTTTTTACAGGTCCACCATATGTGAAAGTACGTTGCATCTTTGCCACCACACCTCCAACATTTAAGCTGATAATTCGGATACATACTTGCAAGCTTTTTAGGATCTAAATGCCACCTATAAAACATTTTATAAAAGTTCTCTCTTAAATTTTGAGCTTGCGTAAATTTTACGTTTCTCACCCAGATCTTTTCCCAAGTATCCATTGTAATAACTTCTTGAATATTCTGAGCCCATTTTATCATACAATCTTTAACAAGTTCTGTTTCTGAGTCAATTTCTATCAATGCAAGATATATCCGTTTGATATGTGCTGGACCCTGATTTCTAATTTGCTTTACCAGATTTTCATCAGTTATTGAAAAACCAATTTTCTGATCTTCTTTCCACCTGGCCTGTAGTTGTCCATATTGAAACCAGGTTTGGACAATCTTCTCTTCTCTTAAAAAATTATACGGCTTTAAACACCATACATTCCTCTCTAAGCTTAAGATTTCCTTAAAGCTTAAGATTTCCTTATATGTAGTCACATCATGTTTAAACCCAACATTTATGTTTTCTATTGCGTGTTTCGGTATTGCCCATAAAGGTATCTTGTATTTTAACTTATGTCTATACTTGAAATTGAGCAGTCTTGACATGTATGGCTTAGTCCTTGACTTACAACCCACAACTGAAACAAACAAAAATATGCTGCTAAGCAAGACGGTCGTTGAGGGGAGTTCTGCCCCATTTGACGACCGTTCTTGCCACAGGTGTGAAACGAATTCACTGCAGTTATGTTAGTAACGTGGTTTAAGTGAATCGGCCTTCCCCGTTGATTTTATTTGTCAGAAGGCCGCAAAAGGGGATCACATGGCCCTGGGACACTGCATAAACCGTCATCCATACATGCCAGTTGCCAAGCGTCCAAATTTGGATCACGTGAACGGGAAGCATGCTGCAGCGGTCGTAAGCGTGAAAAACAGTCGTAAGTCATTTTTCCCAGTGCTGTTTTTGCTTGGAAGGCTCACTAAGTGGACTGTTGTAACTTGGGGACCCCCTGTATGCTGTTTTGGCCTGCACCATAGCAAGATTGAGCAGAGCGACAATCGCTTTTAACAGACGAAAAGAACGCTCACTGTGAGAGTAAGTTAGGAAGTTGGACGGGGAATCGTGGAATCCCATTTACCAGAAGGGCAAAGCTTGCCCTAAAGCAGGGCTCTTCAAACTTGGCCCTTTTATGACTTGTGGACTTCAGCCACGCGTGCCTGGCTGAGGAATTCTGGGAGTTGAAGTCTACAAGCCATAAAAGGGCCAGGTTTGAAGACCCCTGAACTACATTGTTCAGTGTAGACTCCAGCAACCCTGGGCAGCCGGAGGGCTTACCATAATACAGGGGTCTTCAAACTAGGCCCTTTTATGGCTTGTGGACTTCAACTCCCAGAATTCCTCAGCCAGGCATGCTGGCTTATGAATTCTGGGAGTTGAAGTCCACGACTTCAATCTTGGCCCTTTTATGACTTGTGGACTTCAACTCCCAGAATTCCTCAGCCATGCACACTGGCTGAGGAATTCTGGGAGTTGAAGTGCACAAGTCATAAAAGGGGCAAGTTTGAAGACCCCTGCTAAAGATTGGATTTAGAAGTTGGGCTTCTAAAACCGATTGTGGACTTAAAAGCAGATATGAGTCAGCTGCCTGATGTAACTGCAAAAAAAAAAAGTAAAAACATCTGCCAACTTCAGCTGCATTTTAAAACCACCATTTCCAGATAACAGAAAAAGATCATTCCATTCTTTCCTGTCCAGGCCAGATGAATTTGAGGATTATGGCCAGCTAGGGAACAATTTTGGAACGTTTCAGAGAAGAACAACACGATCAAGGAACTCACAATAAATTCCTGCCGAGAGAGAGAGAGAGAGTGTGTGAGATATGTTTGATTTTCAGAGAATAAAAGCTACAGTGGAGTTTGTGCATTCTGCAGGTATCCTAAGAGTTGCCACGCAGAAAAGCTATGATCTGGCTTAAAATCTTCACACTATACAAGGTACAACACCTGTTTTATTTTGCAGCAAAGTGCATTTCACACTAGAACTAAGGAGAAACTTCCTGACAGTGAGAACAATTAACCAGTGGAACAACCTGCCTCCAGAAGCTGTGAATGCTCCAGCACTGGAAGTTTTTAAAAAGAGACTGGACAGCCATTTGCCTGAAATGATATAGGGTTTCCTGCCTGAGCAGGGGGTTGAACTAGATGACCTCCAAGGTCCCTTCCAACTATAATAATAATAATAATAATAATAATAATAATAATAATAATAATAATAACGACAACAACAACAATAACAATTAATAATAATAATAATAATAACAACAGCAATAATAATGATGATGATGATGATGATGATGTGATGCTAATAGCTTCCTCGTGGTAAGAACATCTGGATAATTATCTGGATAGACAGATAATCCTCGAGTTGCAACAGTGATGGATTCTTCAGATGCATCCTGTTTTTTAGCCAGAATGTGGAGACAAACACCTGTGTCCATTTCTAGCCACAAGATGTCAGTAAAAGATGGGGATATTTTCCTTTTAAAATGCTGCACAGCTCCTGCTTTAAAAAGCTGCAGTCTTAGGCCATTCCTCCTGCTGCTGCTTATCCAGCAAATTAAACGCCAGGCCTGAATTGCGGAAAGGAATGACTGACACACACACACACACAGAGAGAGAGAGAGAGAGAGAGAGAGAGAGAGAGAGAGAGAGAGAGAGAGAGAGAGAGAGAGAGAGAGAGAGAGAGAGAGAGAGAGTCCTTTGGGCCAGAATTGGATGATTCTGAGGCCCAAAGAGCAGAAACTGGATTAAAAAAAAAACAATGGGCTGGAGCGATGCATTAAAAAAATAACTCCGTTTGTGTAAATAAATTGTGAGGGGAATTCCCTGGGGGACTCTGGGAGTTGAAGTCCCCAAGTCTTAAAGTGGCCAAGGTTGGATACCCCTAGTCTAGAGCACCGTTTCCTCAACCTTGTAGAGACTTCAATTCCCAGAATCCACCCATCTTAAAGCCTGCTGGCTGGGGAATTCTGGGCGTTGAAGTCCCCAAGTCTTAAAGTGGCCAAGGTTGGCTACTGCTGCTTTAAAGCTTAAAAAAAAATCTTCTCTGCACCTTACAAGCAGCCAGCAAATGGTCCTTAGTTTTGAAGCTGAAATAATAGTAATAATAGTAATAATAATAATAATAATAATAATAATAATAATAATAATAATAATGATGATGATGATGATGATAATAGCAGCAGCCAGGAGGTACCTGGCTGATACCTAGGATGCTGGTAGCAACCCGTGTCAACCATTAGCGCCAGCCCCTTTGAATGTTCAGTTGACAGGTTCACGTTTAATGAAGATAATAATAATAATAATAATAATAATAATAATAATAATAATAATAATAATGATAATTATAATAATGATAATAATAATAATAGCTGGAAGGGACCTTGGAGGTCATCTAGTCCAACCCCCCTTGTCAGGCAGGAAATCCTTCTCTCCGATCAAAACGATGCCCAAATCTCTCCAAGGCTATCTTGGTTCCTGTGCATACTAACCTGTTCCTTCTTTTGTGTGTGTGTGTGTGTGTAACTGCAACTCGCAACATCAGTACACAAATCCACCGCGGCAGAAAAGGAAGTAGTTTGGGCACTCTGATCCTTGGCTGAAGGATCCGATTTGGACAGAGGGATGGAAACTTCTTGGGAACGGAAAGTTTTTCCGATCTGCAGCAACGGGAACGCCGACCCCCTCGCAAGCGCCGGTTCTCCGCTCGGCCATAAAATAGCTTTCTTCCAGCAGCCTCTCCCCTTAAATAGAAAGGTATGCTTCTCCTCCCCACTCCGTCCAAGAAAATAATAAGTGGTTGAACAAGTACACCAACAATATTTATGAGACTCCAGCCCTAACTATCCCATGGGCTTTTTGCATGACTGTATAGGTAGGCCTCGCTTTATAACGGAGCCCGCCCACCACGGTCGTCAGTCGCGATGGTCATAGAATGGGTCAGTTGGGTTTTTAACGAACTTTTTTCCTATTGGTATTAAGCGAACGCGGAGGCGGTGAAATGAATCGAAAGGTGGGCTTGGTAAGCATAACTTTGCCCAAAACTGGAAGTGGTTTGGGGGGGTGGGGACTGCTGTAAAATGTGATCACATGACCACAGGACACTACAAACGGCCGTAAATGCAGCCCGGCTGCTGCGTGGCCAAACTCTGATCATGTGACCGCTTCTGATTTGTAAGGACCCCCTTAGGTTGGTCTTTTGGAATTTGGAACAGTTGCTAAGCGATGGGTCCTAGGTTCAGGACTATCTCTATAGACTTATTTTCTCCCTAGAAACCTTTCTGCAGCCTTCACACATCCTATTAACCCCTAAAATGTGTTGACTGGCGAGCCATTGCAACAGTAGCCGAAATAAGCAGACTATAACGGAGTGTGCGCTTGATGATGATGATGATGATGATGATGATGATAATAATAATAATAATAATAATAATAATAATAATAATAATAATAATATAATATAATAATAATGTTGGAAGGGATCTTGGAGGTCATCTAGTCCAAACCCCTGCTCAGGCAGGAAACCCTACACCAGGTTTCTTCAAACTTGGCCCTTTTATGACTTGTGGACTTCAACTCCCAGAATTCACACTAGCTGAGGAATTCTGGGAGTTGAAGTCCACCAGTCATAAAAGGGCCAAGTTCGAAGACCCCTGGCTTATATGGTCCATGCTGGCTGAGGAATTCTGGGAGTTGAAGTCCACAAGTCATAAAAGGGCCAAGTTTGAAGACCCCTGGCTTCTATGGTCCATGCTGGCTGAGGAATTCTGGGAGTTGAAGTCCACCAGTCATCAAAGGGCCAAGTTTGAAGACCCCTGGCTTCTATGGTCCATGCTGGCTGAGGAATTCTGGGAGTTGAAGTCCACCAGTCATAAAAGGGCCAAGTTTGAAGACCCCTGGCTTCTATGGTCCATGCTGGCTGAGGAATTCTGGGAGTTGAAGTCCACCAGTCATAAATGGGCCAAGTTTGAAGACCCCTGCCCTACACCATCTCAGACAAATGGCTGTCCAGTCTCTTCTTAAAAACTTCCAGCGTTGCTCTTTTACCTGACACAAGTATAATACAGGTGGTCCTCGGTTTGCAACGCTTCGTTCAGTGACCGTTCAAAGTTGCAGCGGCGCCGGAAAAAGTGACTTAAGACATTTTTTTCAGTCACGGCTTTTGCAGCAACTGACTCGTATTTATGACAGCTGCAGCATCCCAGGGTCACGTGATCCCCTTTTGTGACCGTCTGACAAGCAAAGTCAATGGGGGAAGCCAGATTCACTTAACAACCGTGTCCCTAACTTAACAACTTCAGTGATTTCCCTTAACCACTGTGGGGAGATAGGTCGTACAATGGGGCAAAAACTCAATTAACAAATGTCTCGCTCAGCAAGAGAAATTTTGGGGCTCAATTTTGGTCGTACGTCGAGAGCTATCAATGATGATGATGATATAATAAAATTGGAAGGGACCTTGGAGGTCCTCTAGTCCAACCGCCTGCTCAGACAGGAAACCCTATACCATTTCGGAGAAATGGCTGTCCAGTCTCTTCTTAAAAACCTCCAGTGTTGGAGCATTCACCGCTTCTGGAGGCAGGTTGTTCCACTGGTTAATTGTTCTGTATATTTAGGTGCTAGTCCCTTACGTTTGGTTTCACCCCAGCCAGACAGCCATGCACCAAGTCCATACATCTCTCTAGGTGTCTAGTTTGGCTTAGCATGTTACATGAAACCAGCTCCTTTTGCTCCTCTCGATAGCCATTCCTAAAACGAGACTTCGCACAAAATGCTGATACTGTCAGAAGCCACTCATAAAAGAGAAATTGTGGCACCCAATTTATTTATTTATTTATTTATTTATTTATTTATTTATTTATTTATTTATTTATTTATTTATTTATTTAGATTTATATACCGCCCTTTCCCGAAGGACTCAGGGCGGTTTACAGGGAATTTAAAAGAAAGTCAAAACAAACGTTAAAACAAAGATTAAATAGAACCCTGAGAAAATTAAAACCCAGTTAAAATTAAAATTAAAAAATTCTCAGACTGGGCCAGAGAGCTCGAAGAGCCAGGTCTTCAGGTCCCGGCGGAATGAACGGAGGTTGGGGGCAGTCCTAAGCTCCGCAGGCAGCTGGTTCCACAGGGCAGGCGCACCCACTGAGAAGGCCCTACCCCTGGGTGTTACCCGCCGGCAGTCTTTAACCGGCGGCACCCTGAGGAGACCCTCCCTGTGGGAGCGCACTGGACGAAGGGAACTTGATGCTGGTAGCAGGTGTTCCCTCAAATATCCCGGACCCTCGCCATTTAGGGCTTTATAGGTCAATTTATTTATTTATTTACTGGGCCGGTTAAGTCATCGCAGTCAAACAGACTCCGAGCGATGTGCAGTTACCCAAATCTGTAACTTGGCTTAACAAAAGGGCAATGAGCATAAGCGAAATCAGAACTAAAACCCACAACGCAATCATACATAAATTGAGGATTTAAGCACTTAAAAGAATCCGCTCCTTTTGCCGAGAAAATATTCATAATAACCCTCCTCTCAAGGCCTTATAGAATAATCTTTTATTTATTTTTTTGGCAGTAAATCGGGAAAAAAGGGAGACTATTCTAGAGAAGGGACAATGGCTTCCACGGCCGATCTCTGACTTGAGGGGGCAAAGAGTTATTCTCTGATTGAAAAGAGCCCAGCTTTATTCGATTTTATTGGAAACTCAGATTTGACACGGGGAAAACAGTCCTGCAGATAACCAGACCCTGAATTGTGAAGGACTTTAAAGGCAACAAGAGATAGTATACGGGTGCCTTGAGGATATTATTAATCTTGTACTCTTTTGAAGGTCCCAGACATGAAGACAGATAATCCAAACAGACATTTGATAAATTGCTATCCAGAAATTCTTTGATGAAGTCCCTAATGAGTAATTTAGTAGCCTTGAGTTTTTAAAAAACGCCAGCTAAAGAACAAGAGACAGTAGAAATTAGCAGATGTTTCATTTACAGGCAGTCCTCGATTAAACGACCAAGACAGAGCCCAGAATTTCTGCTGCTAAGTGTGACAGCTGTTTTAAGTGAGTTTTGCCCCTTTTTAAAACCTTTCCTGCTACAGTCGTTAAGCGAATCACTGGGGTTGTTCAGTTAGTAACCGTCGTTGAGTGAGCCTGGCTTCCTCCTTGACTCTGTCGGTCAGAAGATTGCAAATGGGGATCACATGACCCCCTGGGACGCTGCAGCCGTCATAAGTATGAGTCAAGTTGCCAAGTGTCCAAATTTTGATCATGTGACCCCAGGGAAACTGCAACGGTCGTTAAGTGTGAAGAACGGCTTTAAGTCACTTTGTTCAGGGATGTTGCAAATTCAAACAGTCACTAAACGAGCTGTTGTAAGTCGAGGTCTACTTGTATACTGTATATATACCAGGGGTAGGCAACCTTAACTCTTTTATGACTCGTGGACTTCAACTCCCAGAATTCCTGAGCCAGCATGGGGGAACTATGGCCCTTTCATGACTCATGGACTTCAACTCCCAGAATTCCTCAGCCAGCATGGGGGAACTATGGCCCCCTCATGACTCGTGGACTTCAACTCCCAGAATTCCTGAGCCAGCATGGGGGAACTATGGCCCCCTCGTGACTCGTGGACTTCAACTCCCAGAATTCCTCAGCCAGCATGGGGGAACTATGGCCCTTTCATGACTCGTGGACTTCAACTCCCAGAATTCCTCAGCCAGCATGAGGCAACTATGGCCCCCTCGTGACTCGTGGACTTCAACTCCCAGAATTCTTGAGCCAACATGGGGGAACTATGGCCCTTTCATGACTCATGGACTTCAACTCCCAGAATTCCTGAGCCAGCCTGGAGGAACAATGGCCCCTTCATGACTCATGGACTTCAACTCCCAGAATTCCTGAGCCAGCATGGGGGAACTATGGCCCTTTCATGACTCATGGACTTCAACTCCCAGAATTCCTCAGCCAGCATGGGGGAACTATGGCCCCCTCATGACTCGTGGACTTCAACTCCCAGAATTCCTGAGCCAGCATGGGGGAACTATGGCCCCCTCGTGACTCGTGGACTTCAACTCCCAGAATTCCTCAGCCAGCATGGGGGAACTATGGCCCTTTCATGACTCGTGGACTTCAACTCCCAGAATTCCTCAGCCAGCATGAGGCAACTATGGCCCCCTCGTGACTCGTGGACTTCAACTCCCAGAATTCTTGAGCCAACATGGGGGAACTATGGCCCCCTCATGACTGGTGGACTTCAACTCCCAGAATTCCTGAGCCAGCCTGGGGGAACTATGGCCCCTTCATGACTCATGGACTTCAACTCCCAGAATTCCTGAGCCAGCATGGGGGAACTATGGCCCCCTCATGACTTGTGGACTTCAACTCCCAGAATTCCTCAGCCAGCATGGGGGAACTATGGCCCCCTCATGACTGGTGGACTTCAACTCCCAGAATTCCTGAGCCAGCCTGGGGGAACTATGGCCCCTTCATGACTCATGGACTTCAACTCCCAGAATTCCTGAGCCAGCATGGGGGAACTATGGCCCTTTCATGACTCGTGGACTTCAACTCCCAGAATTCCTGAGCCAGCATGGGGGAACTATGGCCCCCTCATGACTCGTGGACTTCAACTCCCAGAATTCCTGAGCCAGCATGGGGGAACTATGGCCCCCTCGTGACTCGTGGACTTCAACTCCCAGAATTCCTCAGCCAGCATGGGGGAACTATGGCCCTTTCATGACTCGTGGATTTCAACTCCCAGAATTCCTCAGCCAGCATGAGGCAACTATGGCCCCCTCGTGACTCGTGGACTTCAACTCCCAGAATTCTTGAGCCAACATGGGGGAACTATGGCCCCCTCATGACTGGTGGACTTCAACTCGCAGAATTCCTGAGCCAGCCTGGGGGAACTATGGCCCCTTCATGACTCATGGACTACAACTCCCAGAATTCCTGAGCCAGCCTGGGGGAACTATGGCCCTTTCATGACTCATGGACTTCAACTCCCAGAATTCCTGAGCCAGCCTGGGGGAACTATGGCCCCTTCATGACTCATGGACTTCAACTCCCAGAATTCCTGAGCCAGCCTGGGGGAACTATGGCCCCTTCATGACTCATGGACTTCAACTCCCAGAATTCCTGAGCCAGCCTGGGGGAACTATGGCCCCTTCATGACTCATGGACTTCAACTCCCAGAATTCCTGAGCCAGCATGGGGGAACTATGGCCCCTTCATGACTCATGGACTTCAACTCCCAGAATTCCTCAGTCAGCATGGGAGAACTATGGCCCCCTCATGACTGGTGGACTTCAACTCCAAGAATTCCTGAGCCAGCATGGGGGAACTATGGCCCCCTCATGACTCGTGGACTTCAACTCCCAGAATTCCTTAACCAGCATGGGGGAACTATGGCCCCCTCATGACTGGTGGACTTCAACTCTCAGAATTCCTGAGCCAGCATGGGGGAACTATGGCCCCCTCATGACTGGTGGACTTCAACTCCCAGAATTCCTCAGCCAGCATGGGGGAACTATGGCCCCTTCATGACTCATGGACTTCAACTCCCAGAATTCCTGAGCCAGCATGAGGGAACTATGGCCGCTTCATGACTCATGGACTTCAACTCCCAGAATTCCTCAGTCAGCATGGGAGAACTATGGCCCCCTCATGACTGGTGGACTTCAACTCCAAGAATTCCTGAGCCAGCATGGGGGAACTATGGCCCCCTCATGACTCGTGGACTTCAACTCCCAGAATTCCTGAGCCAGCATGGGGGAACTATGGCCCCTTCATGACTTGTGGACTTCAACTCCCAGAATTCCTGAGCCAGCATGGGGGAACTATGGCCCCTTCATGACTTGTGGACTTCAACTCCCAGAATTCTTGAGCCAGCATGGGGGAACTATGGCCCCCTCATGACTGGTGGACTTCAACTCCCAGAATTCCTGAGCCAGCATGGGGGAACTATGGCCCTTTCATGACTCATGGACTTCAACTCCCAGAATTCCTCAGCCAGCATGGGGGAACTATGGCCCCCTCATGACTGGTGGACTTCAACTCCCAGAATTCCTGAGCCAGCATGGGGGAACTATGGCCCCCTCATGACTCGTGGACTTCAACTCCCAGAATTCCTCAGCCAGCATGGGGGAACTATGGCCCCCTCATGACTCATGGACTTCAACTCCCAGAATTCCTCAGCCAGCATGGGGGAACTATGGCCCCCCTCATGACTCGTGGACTTCAACTCCCAGAATTCCTGAGCCAGCATGGGGGAACTATGGCCCCCTCATGACTCGTGGACTTCAACTCCCAGAATTCCTGAGCCAGCATGGGGGAACTATGGCCCCCTCATGACTCGTGGACTTCAACTCCCAGAATTCCTCAGCCAGCATGGGGGAACTATGGCCCCTTCATGACTTGTGGACTTCAACTCCCAGAATTCCTGAGCCAGCATGGGGGAACTGTGCCCCCTTCATGGCTCGTGGACTTCAACTCCCAGAATTCCTCAGTCAGCATGGGGGAACTATGTCCCCTTCATGACTCGTGGACTTCAACTCCCAGAATTCCTCAGCCAGCATGGGGGAACTATGTCCCCTTCATGACTCGTGGACTTCAACTCCCAGAATTCCTCAGCCAGCATGGGGGAACTATGGCCCCCTCGTGACTCGTGGACTTCAACTCCCAGAATTCCTGAGGTAGCATGGGGGAACTATGGCTCCCTCATGACTTACCTACCCCTGGTACACACACACACACACACACAAACACACACACACACACACACACACAGAGAGAGAGAGACAGAGAGAGAGACCATTAAACCAGCAGTGACATCAATCCATGCTCCAAAGGTTCTTCAAAATGATATTTTTTTTCACGACTTAAGGAAAATATCAGGGCCGATCAAACTTCAGAGGCCAGGCTGTTCCAAGAACAGATACGCAAAGAGAGAAACTGCTCCGGAGCCTCCCGGCCACTTTATTCACAGGTGTGGGGAGAACCACAGACAGACTCGCTTAGTCTAAAGCAGCGCTTCCCAACCAGGGGTGCGAGACGATATTCCCCAAGGGGCGCGAAAAGTTGGGCTTTTCAAAACTGTAGCTCCACGCCTAATCCGTTGCCGTTAGTTTGAGCTTTTGTAAGAGGTGCGAGAATATGTCAGAAGGCGTGCGGGATAGAGAAAAGGTTGGGAACCCCTGGTCTAAAGAAAAGAAGAAATAGGGGAGACAGGATGGCAGCGTTCCCAGTATTTGAGGGGCTGCCCCAAAGAAGAGGAGGGGGGCCACGTTATTCTCCAGAGCAGCAGAGGGCAGGACGAGAAACGATGGATGGAAGCTGATCGAGGAGAGAAGCAGCCTGGAATTAAGGAGAAACGTCCTGACAGTGAGGACAATTAACCGGTGGAACAGCTTGCCACCAGAAATCGTGGACGCTCCATCACTCTTTTTCAAGAAGAGACTAGACAGCTAATTGAGATCCAACCCCCTGCACAGACAGGAAAGCCTGGCAACCTCGGCTCTTTTATGACTCATGGACTTCAACTCCCAGAATTCCTGAGTCAGCATAGCTGACTCAGGAATTCTGGGAGTTGAAGTCCATGAGTCATAAAAGAGCCGAGGTTGCCTACCCCTGGCCTAGACCATTTCAGACAAATGACTGTCCAGTCTCTTCTTAAAAACCTCCAATGTTGGAGCAATCACAGCTTCTGGAGGCAGGTTGTTCCACTGGTTAATTGTTCTAACTGTCAGGAAGTTTCTCCTTAGTTCAAGGTTGCTTCTCTCCTTGACTAGTTTCCATCCGTTGCTTCTTGTCCTGCCTTCAGGTGCTTTGGAGGATAGCTTGACTCCCTCTTCTTTGGGGCAGCCCCTGAGATACTGGAAGACTGCTATCATGTCCCCCCTGGTCCTTCTTTTCATCAGACTAACTAGACAGAGTTTCATTAAACTAGATAGAACCGGCGTCCAATTTGATAACTAGCTCCACACATCTGTTTACCGACTCCAGATCACTCGGCAGGCCTGCAATTTAACTGGGCTTCGTCTCTCCGGCCGCTGGCCCCCTTCGATATGTAAATAATACGCAAGGGAGGTTTGGAGACGTATTAATGACCGGGCAGCCAGAGAAATTGCCTTTTCATGAGCGGGGCAGGCCTCTTAATTCAGCGTGTAAAAAAAATGAAAGATTTATTCCTCTACTGCAGTTTGACCACACACGTTCAAGGAGTGTCTCTTAAAGTAACATTATCTTCGACTGCAAACATGCTTCTCGCTAACAGGCCCAAGCTGGCAGATGTTTGCTGCCCACCCTCGAAGTGGGTGGCAAGCCAAGAAGGAAGGCCGTTATTTATTTATGGTTACAGTCTATCTCAGCAGGGGATCCCATAGAACAGGGGTCCCCAGCCTGTGGGCCGCAGCCGGTAGTGGGCCGTGGCCACTGGGCCACGGGAGAGGACACTTGCGCTAGCTCCGTGGCCGCAGGACGCAAAACTGAGCTGCCGCTACACTTTGGGGGCGTGAAAACGGCACCACGGGGCATGAAAATGGGCGCCACCGCACCATGGGACACGAAAGCGGGCCACCACCGCATCGCAGGGTGCAAAAAACTGGGGTGCCGCCGCGCTGCAAGGCGCAAAAATGGCAGAAAGAAGGGGCTGCGCCATGCAAGAACGGGGTAGGGCTAGTGAGTATCACGCGGGCGCTAGCCCAGCCCTGTCCGTGCGCGCGCGCATGTAAAATGCTTCCCCCTCCCTTTTCCTCCGGTCTGCCAACCGACAAAGGTTGGCGACCTCTGCCGTAGAACACCACGGTCAGTGATGCCCAAAGCAACTGAGGGGTCTCAGAGAATAGGCTGTTTACCCCGGGGGTGTCCAACGTTGGGACCTTTTAAGACTCGTGGACTTCAAGTCCCAGAATTCCCCAGCCAGCAAGGTCTTAACGTTGCCAAAGTTGGATACCTCTGGTTTATACAGATCCTGGTCAACCAGGCAAGGAAGACGATCGTTTCTGTCCCCAAATCAGGCCTAAATGAGATCGATAATGATAATGATAAAGTTGGAAGGGTCCTTGGAGGTCATCTAGTCCAACCCCCTGCTCAGGCAGGAAACCCTATATACCATTTCAGACAAGTGGCTGTCCAGTCTCTTCTTGGAAACCTCCAGTGTTGGAGCACCCACAACTTCTGAAGGCAAGCCCTTCCACTGAATACAGAATAACAGAGTTGGAAGGGTCCTTGGAGGTCATCTAGTCCAACCCCCTGCTCAGGCAGGAAACCCTATATACCATTTCAGAGAAATGGCTGCTCCAGTCTCTTCTTAAAAAGTCTTCCAGTGTTGGAGCATTCACCGCTTCTGGAGGCAGGTTGCTCCACCGTATTTTTCAAGTCTACATCGCTTTGACGGGGCACAGCCTGCTCCAAAATTTTGCTCTAAAACTTAGGTAGTGCAAGAAATTAGAAACTGATTGGTTTCCCCCCCCCCTAATTAAAGCCTTGCTACTTCTTATTTAATTTAATTTAATTTAATTTAATTTAATTTAATTTAATTTAATTTAATTTAATTTAATTTAATTCAATAATTTAATTTGTATACCGCCCTTCTCCCGAAGGACTCAGGGCGGTGAACAGGGCGATACATAATAAAAAAACAATACAAAAATTAAAAAGTGATTAAACAATTATGCCCGTAGTAATTAATACATATTAAAAATTAAAACTAGTTATAAACACCCAACCGTATCCCATCAGACCAGGCCAGCTTGTTCAAAAAAGAAGGTTTTAAGACACCGTCTTTCTTCAGATCTCAGTCTTACAGATAAAGCTTTCTTTGGCTCCTGATGACTTGGTGGATATGTTCAGGGCCTCCCATCCAAGGGACCAGAGCTACACTAATATCGAAGAAATGGTGGAACAGAACCATGAAAGAAAGGATGCAAAAGCAGGGACGAAAGGAAATGTGAACGTAATTTTTTTTAATTATTTTAAACACAGGCAGTCCTCGACTTACAACAGCTCATTTGGTGACGGTTTCAAAGTTACAACGGCACGGGGGGAAAAAGTGACGTAAGGCCGTTTTCCCACAGTTACGACCTTTGCAGCTTCCCCCGTGGTCACGCGAACAAAAATCAGACGCTTGGCACCCGGCTCATACTTACGACCGCTGCTGTGTCCCAAGGCTCACGTGTTCCCCCCTTTTTTGCGGCCTTCTGACAAGGAAACTCAAAAGGGAAGCCAGATTCAATTAACAACCGGGTGACTATCCATTGCGGCGGTTCACTTTGCGACTGTGGCAAGAAAGGTCGTGAAACGGGTCGAAGCTTGCTGAGCAAGTGTCTCGCTTAACAGCGAAAACGTTGGGCCTCCATTGCGGTCGTAAGCCAAGGACTGTCTGTAATGAAATGGAATTACTGAATTGTCCCACGACATATGGGCCGCGTTGAGCCAGCCACGGTGAGCTGGCTGTGGCACATTGGCCGCGATGGGTTTTCCCATTCCGCTCGTCGGAAACTTAACTGGGGATTCGTTTTATGTACCCGAGTGTTTCCTTAAAAAGGCGTCGGAATCAAACCCGTTGGGCCGTGGGTTGGTTGCAAAAAGCAGTGACCTGCACCGCATCTTACATGGAAACAATCCGGTGCGCGTCGGGCTGCTGAAATTAGCACAGCACGATCTGCACTTTCCCAATAAGGCTGTTCCCATTTGTGTGTGTGTGTGTGTGTGTGTGTGTGTGTGTGTGTATGTTCTACTTTGGAATTAAAGTTCACTTTTATCTTGATCGCTGGCCACATCTTAAGCCTGTTTATGGCCAAAGTTTTGCTCAAGAGCGCTGGGGGTTTGTGGGGGCTCCCCTCCACCTTTTCGAATGTCGCTGGCTTGGCTTATTTAGATCAAGAAGCCAGAGATAAGCTATCCTGGCCTGATAAGACAATGTCCAGAGGGTGCCTGTTGGACTTGGAACCTACAAGGAGTCTTGTGTGTGTTGTAATTCCGCCCCCCCCCCCCACACACACACACTGTTCTTACAGCCTAGCAAGATTCTCATCCGCTCGGCTGATTTAGGTTGCAAACTACAGAAGGGAAAAAGAGGTGGGTTTTTTGGATCATAGGATCACAGAGCTGGGAAGGACCTTGCAGATCTTGTAGTCCAGGGGTCCCCAACCTGTGGAGCGTGGCTAGGTAGTGGGCTGTGGGCTGCTGGCCACCGGGCCGCGGACAGGCTGGCCAGCGTGCGCACACGTGTGCACCCACCCACTCGTACTAGCGCTGTGGCTGCGGAGCATGAAACCCGGACGTTGCGCCACACGGTGCAAAACCAGGCTGATGCCACGCTGCGGAGTGCATAAACGGGCCGATGTCACGGCACACCGTGCAAAAACGGGCCGATGCTGTGCCGCGGGATGCAAAAATGGGCCAACGGTGCACCGCGGGGTGCAAAAACGGGACGCCGCACTGCATGAAAAGAATTTCCTTTTTTCAGCCAAGCCAGGATCCCAAATATGAAAGGTTGCTAGGGTTAGGCAGCTTGGCTGGGATCAGAAGTCTCCTCTGTTGGACGAAAATTGGAGAGACAATGTGAAAAGGAAGGGCTTAATTCCAGCGAAGGAAGTCTGGTGCCGGGTGATAACGGGGCATCCAAGGGGACGTTTAGAGGTCGGGGCATAGCGAAGTGGGAAAAGCACGGCAAATCACAACTCCGCAACCTCCCGTCGGACGCGTTACTTAAAAACTTCCAGTGATGAAGCACCCAGAACTTCTGGAGGCAGGTTGTTCCACTGGTTAATTGTCCTCACTGTCAGGAAATTTCTCCTTAGTTCTAGGTTGCTTCTCTCCTTGGTGAGTTTCCATCCGTTGCTTCTCGTCCTGCCTTCGGGCGCTTTGGAGAATAGCTTGACTCCCTCTTCTTTGGGGCAGCCCCTGAGATACTGGAAGACTGCTATCCTGTCCCCCCTCGTCCTTCTCTTCCTTAAAGTAGACATACTCAATTCCAGCCACCGTTCTTGATCTATGTTTTAGCCTCCAGTCCCCTGATCATCTTTGTTGCTCTTCTCTGCACTCTTTCCAGAGTCTCAACATCTTTTTTAAAATCGTGGTGACCAAAACTGGATGCGGGATTCCAAGTGTGGCCTTACCAAGGCCTTGTAAAGCGGTATTAATCCTTCACGTGATCTGGATCCTCTCTCTCTCTTAACGCAGCCTAGCACTGCCTTGGCTGTTTTGGCAGTTGCCACACACTATGTCTTGAATTAATCGTTGCTGTACGAACCCAACCACCGTGCAATTTTGCCTATATTTTTATTGATTACATTTTTGTTCCGCTTTGATTATGTCACAAAGGTAGTCCTCGGCTTACAACCCTTCATTTAGTGACCGGTCCAAGTTACAACAGCAATGAAAAAAACAGTTTTTCACGCTTAACGACCGTTCCGACGTCCCCGGGGTCACGTGATCAAAATTCAAGACGCTTGGCAACCGGCTCACATTTACGACGGTGGCCGCGTCCCCGGGGGTGTCACGTGACCCCATTTTGCGACCTTCTGCCAAGCAAAGTCCATGGGGGAGGGGAAGCCAGATTCATTTAATGACCGTACCGTATCGCTAATTTAACAACTGCACGGGTGGCCTTAGCCGCTGGGGCGAGAAAAGTCGGAAAATGGGCCAAAGCTCACGGAACGACTGTCTCGCATAGCAACGGAAATTTTGGGCTCCATTGCGGTCAAGGACCTAGCTCTCATTGCGGCTAATATTTTTAATTTTCTCTCGGTGATAAAATAGCAAGGGAGCTACGTGAAAACAGTCTGCTCCTCCCTTTCGATCACATTTACATCACGTCAAGCTTATTTCCTTTTCTTAAGTCAAAAATTGGCCCTGGGCTCGTCTGGCTGCCTGCAAAAAGCATTATTCCAAATCGCTTTAACATCAAAGAAATTTAGTGAAATGCTAGCCTTTAAAACTCGAGCTGGGCAGGCAGAAGAGGAAGGAACTGGAGAATTGCTGTCCCGTCTGAAAAATTGCTTTTGGATAACCGGGCGCAAGGTTAAGACGGCTGTCTCATTAAACTTTGCAACTCTCTGGATAAACGATTAGGAGGAGATTTGTTGGGGATGTTGATGGAAGCTTTTCAGACCGGCAATAACTCAGCCCGCTTAAATTCTCGCTTTTGCGGAGGGGGGGGGAACTAAAAACACGGCCTCTTGCAGACTGCTTCGATTGAGCTTATTGCTGCATTCACCCGAGTCTTACGGGCTTGTTCAACAAATCATGTCTGAAATAAACTTGGCTTTGTCTTCTGAGCAAAGGGCATCCATTAGCTGAGTAGGATGGACACATTTGGGGACACCTTTTGGGCCTAGTTTTCTTGAAGGAAAAGTCTTCATCGTGGTTCAGTCCAAGCCGGGAATAAACAACACGGCGACCGCTTTAGAAAGAAGGTTGCAGTTTATTGAAGACGAGAGCCAGACAGGAAGATGGCTGTGGAAGAAAAGAGAGCGAGCACATGTAGGGAGTGGGGTTTTATACCGTCTGGAGCCTTTTGCTTGGAGTTGTTTCTGTGGCATGAACTTTGACCTGAGTCTAAGTGTGCCCCTTTGGCATCTGTGGGTTAATCCTATTATGTCCCGTCTTAGAGTTTGGGTGGGGTATGTAGGTTTTAGATGTCTTTGTCTTCTTAATCTTCTAATTGGGGGCCTCCAACCTTCCTGAATGGATTATTTACACCTGCATTTCTACAGAGCTGGTTTCTGCTTTTTGCCTTTTGGTACTGTCCATGGTCTTCCTGTGCTCTTCCCAGTTGCAATGTGTGGCTGTGAAAGTTGGACCATAAGGAAGGCCGAGCGCCAAAGAATGGAGGCCTTTGAACTACGATGCTGGAGAAGACTCCTGCGAGTTCCTTGGACTGCAAGGCCATCAAACCGGTCAGTCCTAGAGGAGATCAACCCTGACTGCTCTTTAGAAGGCCAGATCCTGAAGCTAAAACTCAAATACTTTGTCCACCTAAGGAGAAGGAAGGACTCACTGGAGAAGAGCCTCATGCTGGGAAAGGTGGAGGGCAAGAGAAGAAGGGGACGACAGAGAAGGAGGTGGCTGGATGGAGTCACCGAAGCAGTAGGCGTGAGCCTAAATGGACTCCAGAAGATGGTGGAGGACAGGAAGGCCTGGAGGATCGTTGTCCATGGGGTCACAATGGGTCGGACACGACTTCGCAGCTAACAACAAGTTTCTGCTTGTGGGAGGGAGACTTGGGACTATTAAGAAAAAAACTGGGCCTGCTTTTCTGCCTCTTTAAGATCCTTTGAGGAAATATATTTTTTTGCCCTTTTAATATTTGCTTCTCTGGGGGGGGGGCTGACTTCCCAAACTAGGGAGTGGCTGCCTTAATCTTCATGCAAAATATGCATTTATTTCTTGATTTTTTTATCTCGCCCCTCTCCTCTACAAGGTGACTCTGGGCAGCGTAAAATTCAGCGGTAGTCCTGGGCTTAGGACCCTTTGTTAGTGGCCGCTTGAAGTCACTGGTAGTCCTCGACTTAACAACTCGGTTAGTGACCGTTCGAAATTGCAAGGGCGCTGAAAAAAGGGACTTCCGACTGTTTTTTCACCTTTAACGACCGTTGCGGCATCTCCGTGCTCACGGGATCAAAATTTGTCCGCTTGGCAACTTGACTCACGTTTATGATGGTCGCGGCATCCCGGGGTCACGTCATCCCCCTTCTGGGAAGTCAGATTCACTTAACAACCGTGTTACTAACTGTTAACTACTGCAGCGATTCGCTTAAGAGCGGTGTCAAGAAAGGTCGTAAAATGGGGCCAAACTCGCCGAACAAGTGTCTCACTTAGCAACGGAAGTGTTCAGCTCCTCTGTGGTCGTAAGTCAAAAGACTGCCTGTATACCAGAACTGAAAAGTCCTCACCCTTATGGCCATCACAATGTCCCTGCAGTAATGTGCCGGGCAATTTAGGAACTTGGTAACTGGCAGCTCTTTATTTAATTTTTTAATTTATTGATGGGTTGGAACCCCCGCCTTTATTACTTTTCCAAATAAACTCAAGGTGGCAAAACGTGACCATCCCACCGTTTTCCTTTCTATTTGGCACCACAGCCTATTTACAACAGGGAGCTTTGAACAAGCAAAGTCAGTGGGGGGGGGGGGGAACCCGTGTGATTGACTTAACAACTGGCAAAAGTTGAAAAAAAAAACTTTGAAAATCGGGCAGTGCCAATTTAACAGCCATCTCACTTAGCAACGGCGGGTCCAATTATAGCCGTAAGTCCAGGACCACCCGTACGTATCCTTGAAGCAGAGATTTGTGGTTTATGAAAAGTTGAAAGAGCTGTCAGTAATACAGTGAGGCCGGTCAGATTTTGCATCTTAAGTATTAGGTGAAGGAACATTTTGAGTTTATTTTGCATTTTTTGGGGGGGGGGGCAAGCTCTATGGCTATACTCGGTGTTAAGTCCTCCGTTTTTACTACACAACTTTCACAAGCGAAGTATTCTCTCTGATGTCTAATCCCGCAGGAGCTATTTTGATAGGCTGTTCCAAGTGTGGGACATTTAGAAATTGTAAACCACATTAACTCAATTTTTTTTATGACTGCAATTGCGGCCCGCCGAATTAAACACAACTGGCTGTGTTCACAGATCCAGCTGAGCTACGTAGTTTACAAATGGCGAGGGCTAGATTTACACAGTATGCTGAGCGAAATCTAAAACACACTTTAGCTAAGGGTGATATTCAAATCCAGCCTCTGCCCATGAATTAGCCCTCTTGTTTAAGCTAAATCATTACAGACTTTAAAAAAAAAAGGCTGTCTAATTTAACCGGCTACTTGGTACAGCATCTGCTAACTATTTCAGACAGCTGCTGTAACTTAAATTAGCATTTCGAGTTATTGGGAAAAGAAATAGCAGACCGAAACAAAAGCAGCTGAAGACATGGCATAGCAAATTGAATTCTGCACAGCCAGGCAGATCCTCACTGTGTATAGGATCAGGAACAAAATAGAAACAAGTGAGAACTAGTTTTTGTTCTTACATAGTTTGTGGCGTAGTCTGCCGAAAGTTTAGACTGGATTTGGCATATTTTAATCCACCAGTTGGGTCCTTCCCTAGGACCCCGGATAGGAAGATGCTTGATGGTGTTCGAGGTAAGAATAATAAGAATAATAAGTTGGAAGGTACCTTGGAGGTCATCTAGTCCAACCCCCTGCTCAGGCAGGAAACCCTACACCATTTCAGACAAATGGCTGTCCAGTCTTTAAAAACTTCCAGTGTTGGAGCATTCACCACTTCTGGAGGCAGGTTGTTCCACTGATTAATTGCTCTCACTGTTGGGAAGTTTCTCCTTAGTTCTAGGTTGCTTCTCTCTTTGGTTAGTTTCCTTCCGTTGCTTCTTGTCCTGCATATATATTATATTATATATTATTATTATTATTAAACCTATATGCCGCCTATCTCCCCAATAAGGTGAATCTGGGCGGCTTAAAAATCGTAAAAAGGTAAATAGAAAAAGTTAAAATTTTATATGTCTCCCAATGATAAAGGAAATTGATTTTTTTAAAAAAAAATGCGTCAAAGGGATGAGCAACTAAATGTGTTTTAATTGATTGACAGCTCATACAGGCAATCCTTGACTGACAGTCATAAAGGAGTCTGCCAATTAATGGTTATAAATTACAGATCATAAAGCGACCTTTGTTTGCGGCGGACATTAAGCAAAGCCGTTGTTCACTGCGGGGTGTTGCTGCCGATCATCAGAAGTAAACGCCGGTGTCCACAAAACCGCCTTAAATCGAGGCCAGATAACTGCGGGATGCTGCAGACAGCCTTAAATGCCGACCAATCGCTGGGCACCCAAGGACGGTCACGTGACAGCCGTCTCTAAGTGATCCGTCATAAGTCGAGGACAACTTGTCACATGCCACTGTTTTCGAACCATGCTTCCCTGCCTTTTCGGTCTTGTAAAAACTGGGATTTCAGACTATATTCTTGCGAAGAACCCAGATTTATTGTTGTCTTTGAGGATTTTTTTTTTCTTCCAGTGTTTCCTCTGTCGCAGGTAAGCTTAGGTGGTCCTCAACTTATGTCTACCACTGGGCCCACAATTTCCGTTGCTAACCGAGAAAGTTGTTAAGTGAGTTTTGCCCCATTTTTACGACCTTTCTGCCCACGGTTGTTAAGCGAATGACTGGGGTTGTTTAGTTAGTAACCCGGTTATTAAGTCAATCTGGCTTCCCAACTTGATTTTGTATGTTGGATGGTCGCAAAAGGGGATCGCTTGACCCCCTCCAGGCTGCTGTGACCATCATAAATATGAACCAGTTGCCAAGGGCCCGAATTTTGATCACATGACCACGGGGATACTGCAACGGTCGTAAGTGTGAAAAACGGTCATAAGTCACCTGGAACTAAGGATATATTTCCTGACAGTTAGGACAACTAACCAGTGGAACAGCCTGCCTCCAGAAGTTGTGAATGCTCCAACACTGGAAGTTTTTAAGAAGAGACGGGACAGCCATTTGTCTGAAAGGGTTTCCTACTTGAGCAGGGGGTTGGATTAGATGACCTCCAAGGTCCCTTCCAATTCTATTCTATTCTATTCTATTCTATTCTATTCTATTCTATTCTATTCTATTCTATTCTATTCTATTCTATTCTATTCTATTCTATTCTATTCTATTCTATTCTATTCTATTCTATTCTATTCTATTCTATTCTATTCTATTCCATTTTATTCCTTCTCACTGGAGAAGAGCCTAATGCTGGGAAAGGTGGAGGGCAATAGAAGAAGGGGACGACAGAGAAGGAGGTGGCTGGATGGAGTCACTGAAGCAGGAGGCGTGAGCCTAAATGGACTCCGGAAGACGGTGGAGGACAGGAAGGCCTGGAGGAACGTTGTCCATGGGGTCACAATGGGTCGGACACGACTTCGCAGCTAACAACAACAATTCTATTCCCTATTTTCTATTCTATTCTATTCTATTCTATTCTATTCTATTCTATTCTATTCTATTCTATTCTATTCTATTCTATTCTATTCTATTCTATTCTATTCTATTCTATTTCTATTCTTCTATTCTATTCCATTCTATTTCATATTTTCTATTCTACTGTACTCTACTCTCTACTCTCTACTCTATTCTATTCCATTCTTCGCTGCCATTGTAACTTTGATAGCTAAGTCGAGGACTGTCTGTACCGTCAGAAGGAGACTTCTCTTTTCAGCAGACTTAACCACCCGAGTCCGATAAATTTGTCTGATGGCATTCTGGTTTTTCCTGCCCCGCTCGGCTCCCTCGGTGCCCATTAACTCCGAAGGGGAGAGGGCGGAGTAGGTTAAACAAACAAGCCGGGATCCCAGCCAGCCGAAAGGAACTTGCTGCCGAAGGCTCTTTAGAGAGGCAAAGCAGAAATTAGAAAAAATAATAATAATAATAGTAATAATAACCAGATGGCATAAATATCACATCGAGTTGCTCCGGCTAGACTGGGCAGCCTCCAATCTCAACAGAGGTACGGAATGCGCCATTTCCAAAGCCCCCAAGAGGGATTTGCTGATGTCTGCTTTAGCACCATTTGCATTTTCAACCCGATCTTTGCCGGGTAATGAAGAAAGAAATGATAAAAACAGAAGCCACGATTAAACCGTACAGAGGGCTGTGTGGAACCACAGCGGTAAGGTGTCTCTGGAAAATATCCAGGTCAGGGTTTATCCCAAAGGTGGTTTTTCCAAAAGGGAACTGGCTTTTCTTGGGGTTGTTATTTTTTTGGTCTTTTCTTCGAACACGTTTTGCTTCTTATCCAAGGGGCGTCTTTTTTTTTTTAAAGATGTTTGAGACTCTGGAAAAACAAAAAGTGCAGAGAAGAGCAACGAAGATGATTAGGGGGAATTGAAGGCTGAAACATGCCAATAATGGTTGCTGGAATTGGGTATGTCTAGTCTGAAGGGACGCGGTGGCTCAGAAGGGACGCGGTGGCTCAGTGGGTTAGGACGCTGAGCTTGTCAATCAGAAGGTTGGCAGTTTGGCGGGTCGAATCCCGAGTGCCGCGTAGCAGAGTGAACGCCTGTTACTCGTCCCAGCTTCTGCCAACCTAGCAGTTCGAAAGCACATAAAAATGCAAGTAAAAAAATAGGGACCGCTCCGGTGGGAAAGGTAACAGCGTTCCGTGCGCCTCTGGCGTCTACTCATGCCAGCCACGTGACCACAGATACGTCCTCGGACAAGCGCTGGCTCTTCGGCTTTGAAACGGAGATGAGCACCGGCCCCTAGAGTTGGAAACAACTAGCACGCATGTGTGGGGGAACCTTTACCTTTTACTAGTCTGAAGAAGAGAAGGACCAGGGGTGACATGATAGCAGTCTTCCAATATTTGAGGGTGTTGAAGGAAAAGTCTTCATCGTGGTTCAGTCCAACCTTTAGAAAGAAGGTTGCAGTTTATTGAAGAGCAGAGCCAGACAGGAAGATGGCTGTGGAAGAAAAGAGAGCGAGCACATGTACGGAGTGGGTTTTTATATCCTCTTGGGCTTTTTTTTTTGGAGTTGTTTCCTGTTCCTGTTTGAGGCTTTGTATTTCCTGTGTCATGTATTTTGACCTGTGACCCTTGCGCATTGGTGGGTTAATCCTATTATGTCCCCCGTCCTAGAGATTGGGTGGGGTATGTAGATTTTAGGTGTCTTTGTCTTCCTAAGCTTCTAGCTGGAGGCCTCCAACCTTCCTGAATGGATGATCACATCCGCATTTCCACAGAGCTGGTTTCTGCTTGGGGGAGGGAGACTTGGGTCTATGAAGAAAAAACTGGGCACACATTTCTGCCTCTTTAAGATCCTTTGAGGAAATACGATATTTTATTTATTTTTATTTTATTTTAATTCCATTTATATCCCGCCCTTCTCCGAAGACTCAGGGCGGCTTACAAGCTTAGCAGTAGCCTTCATTCTATGTATATGCCTGCTTATTAGGGCTTTCGCCCCCCCCCCCAAGTGGCATTATTACAAAGTCAGCTTATTGCCCCCAACAATCTGGATCCTCATTTTACCTACCTCGGAAGGATGGAAGGCTGAGTCAACCTTGAGCCTGGTGGGACTCGAACCTGCACTAATTGCAGGCAGCTGGTGTTACTTAAGGAGGCATTAGCCCACTGCTCCACCAAGGCTCTATAATTTTGCCCTTTTCATATTTCCTTCTCGGGGGGGGGCTGACTTCCCACAAGGAGCTGCCCCAAAGAAGGCAGGGGTCCACCTCTTCTCCAAAGCACCCGAAGGCAGGACAAGAAGCAACGGATGGAAACTCATCAAAGAGAGAGCCAATCTATAACCCAGGAGAACTTTCCTGACAATTAGAACAATTAATTAATCTGTGGAACAACCTGCCTCCAGATGTTGTGGATGCTCCAGTATTGGAGGTTTTTAAGAAGGGATTTGTCTGAAATGGTGTAGGGCAGGGATAGGCAACCTCGGCTCTGTTATGACTCATGGACTTCGACTCCCAGAATTCCTGAGTCAGCTGACTCAGGAATTCTGGGAGTTGAAGTCCATGAGTCATAAAAGAGCTGAGGTTGCCTACCCCTGGTGTAGGGCCAGGGTCTTCAAACTCGGCCCTTTTATGACTCGTGGACCTCAACTCCCAGAATTCCTCAGCCAGGCATGCCTGGCTGAGGAATTCTGGGAGTTGAAGTCCACGAGTCATAAAAGGGCCGAGTTTGAAGACCCCCGATGTAGGGTCTCCTTGCTTGAGCAGGGGGTTGGACTAGAAGACCTCCAAGGTCCCTTGCAGCGTGGGGATGCTGCAAAGGTCGCGAAAAACAGTCCTAAGTCGCCGTTTTCATTGCCGTCATAACTTTCATACGGTCAGTAAGTAGACTGTTGCAAGCTCGTATTCCAGGTTTAATCCTCCGTTTCGACGTGCCGAGAAAGCAGCCCAAACCTTTTGCTAGAACTCTTCAAACTCTCTGGGCTTTCAAAGCGTTTTA
This sequence comes from Vipera berus, assembly GCF_964194415.1. Lineage (NCBI taxonomy): Eukaryota > Metazoa > Chordata > Lepidosauria > Squamata > Viperidae > Vipera > Vipera berus. Next base: position 89,808,421 of record NC_138208.1, on the reverse strand, counting down.
CCCTCACGGATTTAGCACGTCGTGGTGGCTGCTCGGATCTCATTTCCCCACGTTAGTGACGCTTAAGCTACGATACGGGTTTTCGGTGCTCGGTTAACTCTAGGTGTCACGTGGCGAATACGTTGGTTTTGTTAGCCCTGATTTATTGGGTTGTAGGGATGCAGGCCCCCCCCTCCCTCCCTCGTCCTTTGGACTTGCAAGGGACCTTTTTCCTTTCTGGCTGGAATTTCCAATTATTCAGGAACGAGCCCAATTTTGTGCTTGCTTGGATCAGAGGCAGACACCCCATTCTGGGCTCCACAGCTGGGCCTTAAAACTGAACTGAACTGAAGATCATATAATAATATAACCAAGTTTGCAAGGGATCCAGTTCTCCTCCACCCGCTTCCCAGCCTTTGAAGTCGGCAACGTGGAGATTGATGGCTTCAACAGCCGGCTCGTAGAAAAAAAGGCAGCCCATAATAGACCTTAACAGGCGCTCAGGATCTTCCTGTTAAATCCCAAACTGATTGCAGTTTCCCCACTAAAGGAAGTAGTGCCATTGTTCGGTCTCTTCCTGGAGTAAATATTTTGGAGGGCCTAATTTTCATAAGAGGCTTATGGCCAGTCTAGATATACATGTATTAAAAAAAAGGACTGGGGGAGCGGGGGAAAAACATGATAGTAGTATTCCAGGATTTGAGGGGCTGCCACGAAGAAGAGTAAGTGGGAGAGGTCAACTTGCTTTCCAAAGCTCCTTGAAGGCAGGACGAGAAAGAACGGATGGAAGCCGATCAAAGAGAGAAGCAAACCAGGAATTAAGGAGAAACGTCCTGACAGCGAGAACAATTAACCAGTGGAACTACTTGCCTCCAGAAATGGTGGGTGCTTCGTCACTGGAGGCTTTTAAGAAGAGACTGGACAGCCTCTTGTCCGAAATGGTAGAGGTCTCCTGCTTGAGCAGGGGGTTGGACCAGATGACCTCCAAGGTCCCTTCCAGCTCCATTTTGATTAAATTGATTGAAGAGATAGATAGATAGATAGATAGATAGATAGATAGATAGATAGATAGGATGGATACAGATAGATAGATAGATAGATAGATAGATAGATAGATAGATAGATGATAGGATGGATACAGATAGATAGATAGATAGATAGATAGATAGATAGATAGATAGATAGATAGATAGATAGGATGGATACAGATAGATAGATAGATAGATAGGATGGATACAGATAGATAGATAGATAGATAGATAGATAGATAGATAGATGATAGATAGTCAGAAATTGTGGGTGCTCACTGGAGGTTTTTAAGAAGAGACTGGGCAGTCACTTATTTGAAATGGTAGAGGGTTTCCCGCCTGAGCAGGGGGTTGGACTAGATGACCTCCGAGGACCCTTCCAGCTCTGTTCCAATTGACTTTTGCTGGAAAGAGCTGTGAGCATTTCACCCTTGCGACCGTTGGTCCCGTGATTTACATTCGGGCGCTTGGCAACTGACTCACACTTCTGACGGTGGCAGCCTCCCGGAGTCCTGCCATTTCCCCTTTGGCGACCTTCTGACCAGCAAAGTCAATTGGGGAGGCAGACCCGTTTCACTTAGCGACCGCGTTACCGACTGAACAACTGCAGCGATTCACTTAAGAGGAAGAGCGGCAAGGAACCTCGTAAGACACGGGGCCAAGCCCCCTTGACAAATGTCTCCCTTAGCGAACAGAAATGTTGGGGCTCCTTTGCGGTCGTAAGTTTGAGGACCCAGCTGAACGATACCTCCCAGGGGAAGGCAGCGAGGCGCGATCAATTTCAGACACTTTTCTCGGCCTCCTTCGAAGTCATTTGAAGCCGTTGGAAAGCTTCCTCTTAATTATTAAGCGTAAATGATGGAATTGCCGGCCTGATTTATCCCTTTTAATTATTTGATCTTGAATACCGCTCAGCTCCTCGACGTCTTCCGGCAGCTTTCCGAGAATTGGAACAACTTGAACGAGGTTATGGGTGGCATCAATTAGACGCCTGGCACCATTGCTGGCACTGAAGTGGGACCACACGTAAATCTTACTCCCAGCCTGCTATCCCAGTCCCTATCAAGACTCTGCAATTTTATAACCGGTTTCCCTTTTTTTAAAAAAAAAAATTTTTTCCCACCTCTGGAGATAACTGTCTTCCAATTTGGGAACTGTCTTTCTGTCCTAAGATATAAAACAAGAGTCTTTCATACTGCATCCAGTTTGAATCACCACGATGTAAAAAAAAGGCTGCATCAACAGAGGGATAGAATCGAGACCACGTGAAGTGTTAATACCACTTTACAAGGCCTTGGTAAGGCCACACTTGGAATACGGCATCCAGTTTTGGTCACCACGATGTAAAAAAAGACGTTGAGACTCTAGAAAGAGTGCAGAGAAGAGCAACAAAGATGATCAGGGGAGTGGAGGATAAAACATATGAAGAACAGTGGCTGGAATTGGGAATGTCTGGTTTAATGAAGAGAAGCATGAGGAGGGACATGATAGCAGTCTCCCATTATCTCAGGGGCTGCCCCAAAGAAGAGGCAGTCAAGCTATTCTCCAAAGGGCCCGAAGGCAAGACAAGAAGCAACGGATGGAAACTCATCAAGGAGAGAAGCAACCTGGAACTAAGGAGAAACTTCCTGACATTGAGAACGAAATTAACCATTGGAACTCCTTGCCTCCAGAAGCCGTGAATGCTCCAACACTGGAAGTCTTTAAGAAGAGACTGGACAGCCATTTGTCTGAAATGGTATAGGGTTTCCTGCCTGAGTAGGGGGTTGGACTAGATGACCTCCAAGGTCCCTTCCAACTTTATTGTTGTTGTTATTATTATTGTTTCAAACAACTCCGACCTAAAACGATACTAGCTTTCTTGGGCGTTCCTTCTCTTTCTGTGGTTGGAATAAAAAAAGCATATACAGGCAGTCCTCCCCTTAACGTCAGAAGGGAGCCCAAAATGTAAGTGGCTAAGCTTGCGAAGTGAGTTTCGCCCCGTTTTTATGACGCTTTTTGTCACCTTTGTTAGCTGAATCGTTGCAGCTGTTCAGTTAGTAACACGGTCGCTAAGCGAATCTGGCTCCCCCCCCCCAAATTGATTTTGCTTATCAGGAGGTCGCCAAAGGGGGATCACGTGACAACCCCCCCCTTCCCCCAGGACACTGCGACTGTCATAAACGTGAGTCAGTCGTCAAGCGTCCAAATATAAATCGCCTGATCCTGGGGATGTGCAATTTTATCATGTGTGAAAAAAATGCTCTTAAGTGGCTTTTTTCCCCCCAGTCTGTTGTAACTTTGAACCGTCACTAAATGAGCTGTTGTAAGTTCAAGGACTGCCCGTATAGAACACACGCTCTTTTTGCTTGCCTCAACCGTATGCAAATAAACAGGGAAAAAAAACAACCCCAACTTGTCTGTCCACAGGTATCCTTTGCGGCGAGGAAGTTCCTTCACATTCCTAACTCCGGGATCCCAGTGGGACTTTACCCTGGTAAGTGAAAGTAAATTAACTCACTGCTTCATTCCAGTGGGACTTTACTCTGGTAAGTGAAAGTAAATTAACTCACTGCTTCATTTTGTTTGCCCACTTGGTCCATATTTGTGCTACAGACACTTTCCATGCAACACTGCAGGCAGAACTGGAATTACAGCAATGCTTCTCAGCCCTGGAATTCTGGGTGTTGAAGTCCAGCCCTCTTAAAGCAAGCCGGCTGAGGAATTCTGGGAGTGGAACTCCACCCATCTTAAAGCGTGCCGGCTGAGGAATTCTGGGAATTGGAGTCCATCCCTCTTTAAAGCATGTTGGCTAGGGAATTCTGGGAATTGGAGTCTACCCCTCTTAAAGCATGCCGGCTAGGGAATTCTGGGAATTGGAGTCCACCCTTCTTAAAGCGTGCCGGCTAGGGAATTCTGGGAATTGGAGTCCACCCCTCTTAAAGCATGCCGGCTGGGGAATTCTGGGTGTTGAAGTCCATCCCTCTTAAAGCATGCTGGCTAGGGAATTCTGGGAATTGGAGTCCACCCCTCTTAAAGCGTACCGGCTAGGGAATTCTGGGAATTGGAGTCCACCCCTCTTAAAGCGTGCCGGCTAGGGAATTCTGGGAATTGGAGTCCACCCCTCTTAAAGCATGCCGGCTGGGGAATTCTGGGAGTCCACCCCTCTTAAAGCGTGCCGGCTGGGGAATTCTGGGAATTCAAGTCCACCCCTCTTAAAGTAGGCTGGCTGGGGAATTCTGGGAGCTGAAGTCCTCCCATCTTAAAGCAAGCCGGCTGAGGAATTCTGGGAATTCAAGTCTACCCATCTTAAAGCATGCCGGCTAGGGAATTCTGGGAATTGGAGTCCACCCCTCTTAAAGCGTGCCGGCTGGGGAATTCTGGGTGTTGGAAGTCCACCCCTCTTAAAAGCGTGCCAGCTGGGGATTTCTGGATGCTGAAGTCCACACAACTTAATGGGTGGATGATTAGAAGAGCGGAAGCTTAAAACACATGAGGAATGGTTGCAGGAATTGAAGTCCACCCCTCTTGAAAACATACTGGCTGGGGAATTCTGGGTGTTGAAGTCCACCCCCCCTTCACGTTGCCACGTTTGAGAAATACGGAACTAGCTATCTTCATAGCTTTCAGCAGAGCCCTCCATGTCAGCTTCTCCGTCCCACTCCTTTCTCTTTAATTGCTAGCAGTCCTTTCATCTTGTACATCAACGCAGCTTCCCCCCTCCCTTGATCCTCCACAATAGCAGAGTTTTTTTTTTTTAAAAAAAATTACACAACTGTATGATCTTGGCTACCCTGCCTTCGTCCTGTGGTCAGAGAGAGGCTGTTCTTCAAGGCAGTGATCCTAATCTACTGCCGTAGCCCGAAAGAAAAAGAAAAAGAAAAAAATTAGAAATTATTTTTTCCCCCTTGTTTTACGGCACCCTTCGAATTAAAAAAAAAAAGCACGAAAACCAGGAAACGTTCAGTTGTGTAGCTCTGATGTTTCAAGGCCTTTATGCCAGGACGGATTCCCTGTACACCGTCCTATTTCACACGCTTTGGAATATGTAGGAAGAAAAACTGGGATCCGGCTGGCCTAATCGGCGTCTCCAGCCCGCTGGGTTTGCGTGGCTGTAAAAGAAGCAAATTAAACTCGGGATGAGGCGAATTGAACTTCTTCGTTAACTCGAAATTACCCGTCACTCCAAGTCTGGTCCTGACATGCCTTGCTCAAGAGATGCCTGTTCAGTATCTATGAATAAGGAGGGATTAATAATTCTTGGAATTAGACGGTTTCTGCACACTTCGGATAAGTTTCCTTGAGAACTGTTCTGCTGAGGCTTTAACTAAGCCTGGGGTTCACCATAGTACAAAGGCATGCGGTAAACGGAGCTATTTTAAGCTCATTTTGGTAGAAAAGGAGAGCAGCGAGGTCAGAGCACTTGTGCGGTACAAATGTTTCACTGTATTTTTAAATGTAAGGGTCACTAGGCAACTCATGACTCATTGGGTCATCCTTCCAGAAGAATTTCGTTATCCAAACAGAAACAGAATGACCGCAGATGGGCAGAAATGCAGTGGGAGTCGTAAATTTCTGATTTCCTGCTGGCTTCCCCATTGACGTTACTTGTGGGAGGCTAGCAGGAGCTTGGAAATCCCTCCTCCTCCTCCTCCTCCTCCTTTCTGCAAACCCCACTCATTCTAGCACTAAGGATGTTACCTCAGAGAGTACCAAGGACCCCACAGTCATCGTCCTCCTCCTTTCTGCAAACCCTACTAGCACGGAGGTTGTTACCTCAGAGAGTACCAAGGACCCCACAGTCGTCGTCCTCCTCCTCCTTTCTGCAAACCCTACTCCTAGCACGGAGGATGTTACCTCAGAGAGTACCAAGGACCCCACAGTCGTCGTCCTCCTCCTCCTTTCTGCAAACCCTACTCCTAGCACTGAGGATGTTACCTCAGAGAGTACCAAGGACCCCACAGTCCTCCTCCTCCTTCTCCTTTCTGCAAACCCTACTCCTTCTAGCACTGAGGATGTTACCTCAGAGAGTACCAAGGACCCCACAGTCCTCCTCCTTTCTGCAAACCCTACTCCTAGCACTGAGGATGTTACCTCAGAGAGTACCAAGGACCCCACAGTCCTCCTCCTCCTTTCTGCAAACCCTAGTCCTTCTAGCACTGAGGATGTTACCTCAGAGAGTACCAAGGACCCCACAGTCCTCCTCCTCCTCCTCCTTTCTGCAAACTTTACTCCTTCTAGCACTGAGGATGTTACCTCAGAGAGTACCAAGGACCCCACAGTCGTCGTCGTCCTCCTCCTCCTCCTTTCTGCAAACCTTACTCCTTCTAGCACTGAGGATGTTACCTCAGAGAGTACCAAGGACCCCACAGTCGTCGTTGTCGTCGTCCTCCTTTCTGCAAACCTTACTCCTTCTAGCACTGAGGATGTTACCTCAGAGTACCAACGACCCCACAGTCGTCTTCTTCCTCCTCCTCCTCAACTGACCCATGGAATTGTCACTTTGCTGGATGGAGGGGGAGCAAAAGATGCCATGGACCATAGAGAAAACCCCCTTGCACCCCATCCCAGCATTCTCCCAAGGGCCTCCTCTCCCTCTCCAGGCAGGAAGAGGGCTCACACATGCCGACCTCCGACACGCCCCTTCCCCCAGCCAGCCCTCCCTCAGCAGAAAGCGTCAGAGTCACCCCGTCGTCCTTCCTACATCGTTTTGGTTCCCAAACAGCCATTTGACGCTCCCCGTTGTGCCTTGCCGCCTGTATGGGAAAGAGTGGTAGAACGTGGGGGGCGGCGTTAAAAGAGGGATCAGCCTAGAATCCCTACGTAGCCACAAGCGGACTAACTCCAACCCTCTGTAGGGATTCCGCTGACTCTTATCTAATTCCAAACAGATGCCGACCGTTACTTGAGAATATCCCTGGGCATAGAACAGGGGTAGGCAACCTTGGCTCTTTTATGACTCATGGACTTCAACTCCCAGAATTCCTGAGCCAGCGTGGCTCAACTTGGAAACCTCTCCCTTTCCCCTCAGCATGGCTGGCTCAGGAATTCTGGGAGTTGAAGTCCACGAGTCATAAAAGAGCCAAGGTTGCCTAACTCTGCCCCAGCCAGCCAGGAATTCTGGGAGTTGAAGTCCACGAGTCCTGTATATATTGTACTGTTTTAATTTGCCCTGTGAACCGCCCTGAGTCCCTCGGGGAAAAGGGCGGTATATAAATCGAAATAAAATAAAATAAATAAATAAAAGAGCCAAGGTTGCCTACCCCTGCCCCAGCCAGCCAGGAATTCTGGGAGTTGAAGTCCACGAGTCATAAAAGAGCCAAGGTTGCCTACCCCTGCCATAGACTGTTTGGCATTAAATCCAGTTAATTGCACCTTCGCTTGTGGACCTGATCTCTCGCACCAGCCAATCGGGAGGGCCAGCATTGTGAGCGAGAGCGACTTCTGACTTCCTGCCAGCTTCCCCAGTGACTTTGCTTGCGGCAAGCTGGCAGGGAGCATCGGAAATGAGTCCTCCTCCTCGGCTGACTCATGGAACTACCTGCCACTTGGAGGAGGAGGAGGAGGCACAGTGGAATACAAGGAAAACTGCACTCCCACTCCCCATCCCAGTGGTTCCCCAAGAGCCCTCCCCCCCTCCTTACCTGTGGACCGTTAGCATCCCCCAGCCAGCCCTACCTCACCCGCGGGCATCTAAGTCGTCCCCTCATCTTTCCTTTGACCTTTAAAACATTAAATAATAAAAAAAAATCAAAGCTCAACCTCTGTTCCAAAGCAGCCAATCCCCGCTTGCCTGTCATGCCTTCTGCCAGCCAATAGGAGGCAGGGTTCAGAGGGAGGTGGGAAAACGAGAGCGAACTATTAATGATTGGAATCGTCTGCAAAAGGAAAGATAAATATATTTCCTTTTCAAGAAAAGTGACGGTTGGAGACGGGGCATCAGATAATAATAATAATAATAATAATAATAATAATAATAATAATAATAATAATAATAATAATAAGAAGAAGAAGAAGAAGAAGAAGAAGAAGAAGAAGAAGAAGAAGAAGAAGAAGAAGAAGAAGAAGATGACCTCCGAGGTCCCTTCTATTAATAACAACAACAACAACAACAACAACAACAATAATAATAATAATAATAATAATAATAATAATAATAATAATAATAATAATAATAGAAGGGACCTCGGAGGTCATCTAGTCCAACCCCCACCTATGTCGATTACCAGTTCTGGAATAGGACAACTCACTGCGGGCATCTCCCCCTGTGTGTGTGTGTGTGTGTGTGTGTGTGTGTGAAATCCAACCATTCAGTTTAATTATTTAAAATAATTTAAAAGGTATTTTAATTTTCTCGTCCTTCCTGTTTCCTTTGGCACCCTTTCTTTCATGATTTTCTCCCACCGTTTCTTCGATCTTAGCGTAAGTAACTCTTGTCCTACGGCGAGTTTTTCCCTGGTGAGTTGGCCCCCACGAGTTGTCCCCAGTGGTTCCTTAAACAAATATATATATATTATTATTTTTTTTGGAGGAAAAAGTTCAAACAAGAGCAGCTAAGATGATTAAGGACCCGGAGACCGAAACGTACGAAGAACAGTTGCTGGAATTGGGGATGGCCAGTCTAGAGAAAAAAAGGACTATGGTGGGGGGGCGAACACACATGATAGCATACGTTCCAATATTTGAGGGGCTGCCACAAAGAAGAGGGGGTGTCAACTTATTTTCCAAAGCCCCCAAAAGGCAGGACAGGAAACAACGGATGGAAAGTAAGAGAGAAGCAACCTGGAATTAAGGGGAAGCTTCCTAACAGTGAGGACAATTAGCCAGCGGAACAGCTTGCCACCAGAAGTTCTGGGTGCTGCAACACTGGAAGCTTTAAAGAAGAGATTGGGCAACCGCATGTCCGAAATGGCATAGGGTCTCCTGCTTGAACAGCGGGCTGGACTAGAGGACCTCCAAGGGCTGTTTCTGAGACCAGATTGAGGGATCCGGAGTCAGACCATTGACACGATAACACTAGGGAAGTGTGACTGCTTTGCCTTGTCCTATCACCCCTACAGTAGTCCTCAACTTATAATCATTCGCTTACTGACCGTTCAAAGTTGCAACGGCACCAAAAAAACCCTGACTTACGACTGTTTTTCACACTTAACAACCGTTGCAGCACTCCCCACGGTCAAAATTTGGACAGTTGGCAACCGGAATGTATTTAGAGACGGTCACAGCGTCCCGGGGTCACGTGACCCGCTTCCGCGACCTGACAAGCAAAGTCAATGGGGAAAGCCGGGTTCACGTAACAAAACGGTTCACCAACTTAATGGCGACAGTGATTCCCTTAGCAACAGTGACGAGAAAAGGCCGTAAAATGGGGGGGCAAAATTCACTTAAGAAAGGTTTCTCTTAGCCACAGAAATCCCGGGCTCAGTTTTGGTCGTAAAACGAGGACCGCCTGTATATATGTTCTCTTGGTTGTTATGGCTCATTTGCTGTGTGGGCTGCTTTGTTCTGCTGTCGGGTCTGTAACTATTTTAATTGTAGACATGGATCCATTGGGAAGCCACCCAGAATCTCTTGTGTGTGGGTGGCCTGAATGCATAAATTCATTAATAACGTCTGCAGTTTTTTTTTAAAGGCCCTTTTTAAAAGAAGAATGACCGATGTATTGTTAGAAATAACACTGGGCGTTGAAATAAGGAGGAAAAAAAGCAGAAAAAGCAAAAAAAGCTGAATTCTTGCCAAAGAAACTTTCTTGCCTTAGTAGCTGACCTCATCCTTGTGTGTGCGTGTGTGTGTGTGTGTGTGTGCGCGCGTGTGTGTGCGTGTGTGTGTGTGTGTGTGTATGTGTGTGTGTATGTATATATGTATATATATGTGTGTATGTATATATGTGTGTGTATGTATATGTGTATGGATATATATATATATATATATATATATATAAGGTAAGGTAAAGGTTCCCCCGCACGTGCGTGCTAGTCGTTTCCGACTCTAGGGGCCGGTGCTCATCTCCGTTTCAAAGCCGAAGAGCCAGCGCTTGTCCGAGGACGTCTCCGTGGTCATGTGGCCGGCATGACTAGACGCCAAAGGCACACGGAACGCTGTTACCTTCCCACCGGAGTGGTCCCTATTTTTCTACTTGGCTTTTTACGTGCTTTCGAACTGCTAGGTTGGCAGAAGCTGGGACGAGTAACAGGCGCTCAATCTGTTACGCGGCACTCGGGATTCGACCCGCCAAACTGCCGACCTTCAGATCAACAAGCTCAGCGTCCTAACCCACTGAGCCACCGCGTCCCCTATATATATATATATATATATATATATATATATATATATATATATATATGTATGTATGTATGTATATATATATATATATGTATGTATGTATATATATATATATGTGTGTGTGTGTATATATGTATATGTATGTGTGTATATATATATACACACACACATACATATACATATATATATACACACATACATATATATATACATACATATACATATATATAAAAGGGACGCAGTGGCTCAGTGGGTTAGAACGCCGAGCTTGTCGATCAGAAGGTCGGCAGTTTGGCAGGTCGAATCCCGAGTGCCGCGTAGCAGAGTGAGCGCCTGTTACTCGTCCCAGCTTCTGCCAACCTAGCAGTTCGAAAGCACGTAAAAATGCAAGTAGAAAAATAGGGACCACTACGGTGGGAAGGTAACAGCGTTCCGTGCGCCTTTGGCGTCTAGTCATGCCGGCCACATGACCACGGAGACGTCCTCGGACAAGCGCTGGCTCTTCGGCTTTGAAACGGAGATGAGCACCGGCCCCTAGAGTCGGAAACGACGAGCACGCATGCATGGGGGAACCTTTACCTTTACCTTTACCTTATCTATCTAATCTATCTATCTATCTATCTATCTATCATCTATCTATCTATCTATCTATCTATCTATCTATCTATCTATCTATCTATCTATCTGTCTATCTATCTATCTATCTATATTGTTTAATAACAGTTACTGCTTTTCATCGCCTTTGCTGAGTCTCAGTAACACCGACGGCTTTTTCCCCCCCGCAGTTTCTCTCAGACCGTATTCTGTATTAAAATATATATATATATATATTCGCCTGGAGATGGTTTTCTAATTTTCGGCATCCGATGTAGCCGAGCAGAGCCAGCTGGCTTCGTTCATCTTCAGTGCAGGAACCTCAGCCGTGCTGAAAAGATTCAAGGGCCTTGTCAAGGCAAGCCCTATTAAACAAGTCTAGCCGGTCTTAAGAAAACAAACTTTTGAACTTCCTTTAATGTCTGGAATTGGAACGGAGAGCAAAACTGAATGGCAGGAATATTACCTAATGCAGCATATAAGGAATCTACGGTGGGAAATAAAGCTTGATCATTATATACATATGTATGTATGTATGTATGTATGTATGTATGTATGTATGTATGTTAAAGAGGCCCATCTTTTTCCACTTGCCCAATTTTTTCTGTATTCCCCCCCCCCCTGTGCTTTCCTGCTTCTTCTTCCTGACAAACAAGAGAGGAGGACGAGGGATTCTGAATGGCAGAGTTGAAAGGGACCACTGGAGGTCTTCTATTCCAACCCCGCTGCTGGAGCAGAAGGCCTTCAGAGACCAGGGGCTGTCCATTTTTCTTCTTAAAAACCTCCAGTGATGGAGCACCCACCACTGCATATTGATATTTGATTTTATTTGTTTAATTTCTTCCCCCCCCCCAACCACCTTTCTCAGTTTCATAAACAGCGCAAAAGGTGGCGAACAAATCGGATATTCCTTCCTTCTCCTACTTTCCTCACAGCAACAACCCTGTGAGTTGATTTGGGCTGGGAGAGAGGGACTAGGTCAAAGTCACCCAGCCCGTTTTCATGCCTCAGGCGGGACTAGAACTCACCGTCTCCTGGTGATTGGCCAAAAGTCACCCAGCCCGTTTCATGCCTCAGGCGGGACTAGAACTCACCGTTTCCTGGTGATTGGCCCAAAGTCACCCAGCCCGTTTTCATGCCTCAGGCGGGACTAGAACTCACCGTTTCCTGGTGATTGGCCAAAGGTCACCCAGCCCGTTTTCATGCCTCAGGCGGGACTAGAACTCACCGTTTCCTGGTGATTGGCCAAAAGTCACCCAGCCCGTTTTCATGCCTAAGGTGGGACTAGAACTCACCGTCTCCTGGTGATTGGCCAAAAGTCACCCAGCCCGTTTTCATGCCTCAGGCGGGACTAGAACTCACCGTCTCCTGGTGATTGGCCAAAAGTCACCCAGCCCGTTTTCATGCCTCAGGCGGGACTAGAACTCACTGTCTCCTGGTGATTGGCCCAAAGTCACCCAGCCCGTTTTCATGCCTCAGGCGGGACTAGAACTCACTGTCTCCTGGTGATTGGCCCAAAGTCACCCAGCCTGCTTTCATGCCTCAGGCGGGACTAGAACTCACTGTCTCCTGGTGATTGGCCAAAAGTCACCCAGCCCGTTTTCATGCCTCAGGCGGGACTAGAACTCACCGTCTCCTGGTGATTGGCCAAAAGTCACCCAGCCCGTTTTCATGCCTCAGGCGGGACTAGAACTCACTGTCTCCTGGTGATTGGCCAAAAGTCACCCAGCCCGTTTTCATGCCTCAGGCGGGACTAGAACTCACTGTCTCCTGGTGATTGGCCCAAAGTCACCCAGCCCGTTTTCATGCCTCAGGCGGGACTAGAACTCACTGTCTCCTGGTGATTGGCCAAAGGTCACCCAGCCCGTTTTCATGCCTCAGGCGGGACTAGAACTCACTGTCTCCTGGTGATTGGCCCAAAGTCACCCAGCCCGTTTTCATGCCTCAGGCGGGACTAGAACTCACTGTCTCCTGGTGATTGGCCAAAGGTCACCCAGCCCGTTTTCATGCCTCAGGCGGGACTAGAACTCACCGTTTCCTGGTGATTGGCCAAAGGTCACCCAGCCCGTTTTCATGCCTCAGGCGGGACTAGAACTCACCATTTCCTGGTGATTGGCCAAAAGTCACCCAGCCCGTTTTCATGCCTAAGGTGGGACTAGAACTCACCGTCTCCTGGTGATTGGCCAAAAGTCACCCAGCCCGTTTTCATGCCTCAGGCGGGACTAGAACTCACCGTTTCCTGGTGATTGGCCAAAAGTCACCCAGCCCGTTTTCATGCCTCAGGCGGGACTAGAACTCACCGTCTCCTGGTGATTGGCCAAAAGTCACCCAGCCCGTTTTCATGCCTCAGGCGGGACTAGAACTCACTGTCTCCTGGTGATTGGCCCAAAGTCACCCAGCCCGTTTTCATGCCTCAGGCGGGACTAGAACTCACTGTCTCCTGGTGATTGGCCCAAAGTCACCCAGCCTGCTTTCATGCCTCAGGCGGGACTAGAACTCACTGTCTCCTGGTGATTGGCCAAAAGTCACCCAGCCCGTTTTCATGCCTCAGGCGGGACTAGAACTCACCGTCTCCTGGTGATTGGCCAAAAGTCACCCAGCCCGTTTTCATGCCTCAGGCGGGACTAGAACTCACTGTCTCCTGGTGATTGGCCCAAAGTCACCCAGCCCGTTTTCATGCCTCAGGCGGGACTAGAACTCACCGTCTCCTGGTGATTGGCCAAAAGTCACCCAGCCCGTTTTCATGCCTCAGGCGGGACTAGAACTCACCGTTTCCTGGTGATTGGCCAAAAGTCACCCAGCCCGTTTTCATGCCTAAGGTGGGACTAGAACTCACCGTCTCCTGGTGATTGGCCCAAAGTCACCCAGCCCGTTTTCATGCCTCAGGCGGGACTAGAACTCACCGTTTCCTGGTGATTGGCCAAAAGTCACCCAGCCCGTTTTCATGCCTCAGGTGGGACTAGAACTCACCGTCTCCTGGTGATTGGCCCAAAGTCACCCAGCCCGTTTTCATGCCTCAGGCGGGACTAGAACTCACCGTTTCCTGGTGATTGGCCAAAAGTCACCCAGCCCGTTTTCATGCCTAAGGTGGGACTAGAACTCACCGTCTCCTGGTGATTGGCCAAAAGTCACCCAGCCCGTTTTCATGCCTCAGGCGGGACTAGAACTCACTGTCTCCTGGTGATTGGCCCAAAGTCACCCAGCCCGTTTTCATGCCTCAGGCGGGACTAGAACTCACTGTCTCCTGGTGATTGGCCAAAAGTCACCCAGCCCGTTTTCATGCCTCAGGCGGGACTAGAACTCACCGTTTCCTGGTGATTGGCCAAAAGTCACCCAGCCCGTTTTCATGCCTAAGGTGGGACTAGAACTCACCGTCTCCTGGTGATTGGCCCAAAGTCACCCAGCCCGTTTTCATGCCTCAGGCGGGACTAGAACTCACCGTTTCCTGGTGATTGGCCAAAAGTCACCCAGCCCGTTTTCATGCCTAAGGTGGGACTAGAACTCACCGTCTCCTGGTGATTGGCCAAAAGTCACCCAGCCCGTTTTCATGCCTCAGGCGGGACTAGAACTCACCGTTTCCTGGTGATTGGCCAAAAGTCACCCAGCCCATTTTCATGCCTCAGGCGGGACTAGAACTCACCGTCTCCTGGTGATTGGCCCAAAGTCACCCAGCCCATTTTCATGCCTCAGGCGGGACTAGAACTCACCGTCTCCTGGTGATTGGCCCAAAGTCACCCAGCTGGCTTCCATGCCTAAGGCAGGACTAGAACCCGCCGTCTCCTGGTTTCCAGGTCAGCCCCTTAACCATTAGCTATAGGAATTTCACATGTCCCCTAACTTCTATCAAACCAATTTGCGTCGTAGTGATCCAGTTCTAGTAACACTGGCTGCGTTCATTCGTCATATTTAACAGGGAGCCACAGAGAGGGTTCACGGGCTGCAGTGGCCGTGGTCAAGCCTTGTTCTAAGCCCGAGGCAAACAAACCACAGTTTGACCTGGCAGGCTGTGTGAATCCAGTCCCTGCTTTGGGTGCAAAGAGTAGTGGCAGTTGTCGACCTTGACAACAGTTCGTTTAGTGACCATTCAAAGTTACCCCAGCCCTGAAAAAACGACTTATGGCCGTTTCCCCACAACCGTTTCGGCATCCCCGTGATCTAAATTCATACCCTTTGCCATCGACTCATATTTATGACGGGATCAGGCGATCACCTTTTGTGACCTTCCGAGAAGCAGAGTCAATGGGGAAGCCAGATTGTCTTGACAACCGTCATAACGACGGCAGTGGTCCACTTAACGGCCGCGGCAAGGAAGGCCGTAAAATGGGGCAGAACTCCCTTAACGAATGTCTCGCTTAAGAACGGAAATTTTGGGGGCTCAATTACGGCCACAAGCCGAGGACTACCTGCACAGCGGTACAGAGACTTGCATAGAGTTTAGGAAGGCTTTGGCTCACTCCCTCTCTCCCTCAGCCCAGCCCACCTCACAGGGTTGTTGTTATTGGGAAAACGGAAATCGGAGTTGCATCGGAGAAGTTCCCCGCCTTGAGTTATTTGCAAAAAATTAAATACAGGTGGGCTGCAAACAAATACCCATGAGGTTCGGATGGCCCCAGATCTCCAGTCCTTTCGCCGCGGCCTCAAAACACTCCTTTTCCACCTGGCTGACCTGGACTGACAGGGATTTCAATTATGTTTTTAATTTTTTTAACTCTAATTTTTAATTTATTTTAATTTTAATTTATTGTACAGAGGCCTTTAATTTTAATTTTATCTTAACTTCTGTATTTATTGTATGTTATTGTTGTTAGCCGCCCTGAGTCCTTTGGGAGATAGGGCGGCATATAAATCCCAATAATAAATAAATAAATGAACGAATGAATGAATGAATGAATGAATGAATAAATAAGAGGGGAACCACTTTGTATTATGTAGAACTTTATCCAGAAATGTAGGACAGCAAATTACAATCCCTCCAAGGCGGTGGAAACTTGCTCCTCTGGAGGGAAGCTTTTGCTTGCAAGATCAGATGAAAAGATAATTACAAGTTTTGTCGGTATGTGGGAATTAACCGCAAGAGAGCCTTGCAATCCCCCATCACCCACGGCCAATTCTTTTTTTATATATATTATAAAAAAAACGTAATTGTGAGTTCACGAGCCACAGCAGGTCCCTTATTGCATTAAGTAAATTCTGGAAATAATTCCAGGTGTCGGGGTTATATTAATATATGCCTCTTGCCTTCCTTTCCTTTCCTTTCCTTTCCTTTCCTTTCCTTTCCTTTCCTTTCCTTTCCTTTCCTTTCCTTTCCTAAACCCTTTTCATCACTTGACACAAGTAAAGGGAGCCGAGGACACTTTTCAACCTGTCATTTACATGTCAAGTCGGATGACGTTAATGGCCAGAATGACATTTATCCCGGCGGTTTATATCTACAATTTAAAAAACAAAAAAACAACAACGCAGTTTTGAGGTCGTTTTCGTTTCCCCCCCCCCTTTTTTTTTTGCATCGGAGTGGCCCGCATAGCAAACCAGATCCCATCAGTAGATTCTGACGCTTCTTGCATAACGGGTTTTTTTTTCCTCTTGTTGCAGAAAAGGAAGCGGAGAGAGAAAGATGACGACGCGGTCAGTATTTGCAGCTTCGATCTGAAGGTAATTAAAAAGTTTTGCCCCTGAATGTACCATCGGTTAAAAATGTGGCCTCCCTTG
Source organism: Vipera berus (assembly GCF_964194415.1). Lineage (NCBI taxonomy): Eukaryota > Metazoa > Chordata > Lepidosauria > Squamata > Viperidae > Vipera > Vipera berus. Next base: position 89,791,850 of record NC_138208.1, on the reverse strand, counting down.
ATTCCAGCTGGAAGGTCTTGACCCAACAGACCAGAGAAAAGCCAGAATTCCTTTAATCTATCTCCTCAATCTCTAGCTGACATCTGAAATTAAACTTCATTCAGCTCAACCTCAGTACATGCCATTACTCATAGTTTACCCTCTGTATTATTCACTCGTCCTTTCTTAACTTGACTCTCGTCATCTAGAGCAGGGCTGGGGAACGATGGGCCTTTTATGGCTTGTGGACTTCAACTCCAATTCTGGGAGTTGAAGTCCACAAGCCATAAAAGGGGCCATCCAGCCATGCTGGCTCAGGAATTCTGGGAGTTGAAGTCCACAAGCCGTAAAAGGGGCCATCCAGCCATGCTGGCTCAGGAATTCTTTATAAGGAAGGCTGAAGTTTTGGGAAATACCACTAAGTCCCCACCTTTGGAGTGCAGAGAAGAGCAACAAAGATGATTAGGGAGACTGGAGGCTAAAACATACAAGGAACGGTTGCTGGAAATGGGTATGTCCAGTTTAATGAAGAGAAGGACGAGGGGGGACATGATAGCAGTCTTCTAGTATCTCAGGGGCTGCCCCAAAGAAGAGGCAGTCAAGCTATTCTCCAAAGCCCCTGAAGGCAGGACAGGAAGCAACGGATGGAAACTCATCAAGGAGAGAAGCAACCTGGAACTAAGGAGAAATTTCCTGACAGTGAGGACAATTAACCAGTGGAACAACCTGCCTCCAGAAGCTGTGAATGCTTCATCCTTGGAAGTCTTTTAAGAAGAGACTGGACAGCCATTTGCCCAGAATGGTATAAGGTCTCCTGCTTGAGCGGGGGGGTGGGTGGGTTGGACTAGATGACCTCCCAAGGTCCCTTCCAACTTTGTTCTTCTGTTATCTGTGCCCAGACCTAGCCTTTTTCCCTGTACATAAGTCTGCATATCCTTGGCTCTGCGCGAAAAAGTAAATATTGTGAGATTCGCATCCGCTGAGCGCTTGGTTCTTAAAGAGAGATTTAGGCCGGGCGCAGCCTTCTGTCTGGCTTTGAAAAATATGGGGTTCTTCCAAAAAAAAAATTGTGTTTTTTTTTTAGTATTATATTGCTTCTACTTCTTTCGAGATCTTGTAAGAAAATAAACCCTGAAAATGAGATACAGTCCGTCTGGGAAGTTTGTATGATTCAAACCTCAAGCTTTTTTTTTTCCTTCCTCTTTTTCTCCCCCCCCCCCCCACTACTTCCCAGAGCACAGCCTATTTCTTAAAAAGTCAGTTCCCAATTATTATCTGAGCCTCTGCCCACTGGATGATCTCATTTGAGCTTTCAAAGATTGGTTTCCTAGGAAGAGACTTCTGCTTTCCTGATCTAGGATTTTGGGTTAGAGATTCTTCCGCTATCATTTTTGCCTTCTTCTGAAGAGTAAATGAGGGCTCCTCGGCGCTCTCTGAGCTTGGCTGTTTTCTGGCAGACGTTTCCTGACCCAGCTAGGTAACGTCATCAGTTCTGATCTGCTACTTGGCCAGCGCTGATGATGTTATGTAGTTTGGCTTGGGTCCGGGATATCTGAGCGAGCACCTGCTGCCGGCATCAAGCTCCCTTCGCCCTGTGCGCTCCCACAGGGAGGGTCTTCTCAGGGTACCGCCGGTAAGAGATTGCCGGCGGACAATACCCAGGGGGAAGGCCTTCTCTGTGGGAGCGCCTGCCCTCTGGAACCAGCTGCCCGCGGAGCTTAGGACTGCCCCTGACCTTTGCTCATTCCGCCGGGACCTGAAGACCTGGCTCTTTGAGCTCTCCGGCCTGGACAGAGAGTATTAACTGGGGTTTTAATTGTATTTTAATTGGGGTTTTTATGCCAAGGTTAATGTAATCATTTTAATTGTTTTTAATTTTTGTAATTTGGTGTGTTGTTTTTAAAAACCTTGTGAACCGCCCTGAGTCCTACGGGAGAAGGGCGGCATATAAGTCTAATAAAATAAATAAATAAATAAATAAATGCCTGCAAGAAAACAATTTAAGCTCCGAGAGCACTAAGGACTCCACACAATCCTCCTCCCATCTTCCCCTTCTACCACTGATGATGTTCCCTAGTTGGGTCGTGAAACGTCTGGCAGAAAACCACCCAGCTCAGAGAGCGCCAAGGACCCCACAGTAGTCGTCGTTGTCATCGTTGTCATCGTCGTCGTCGTCCTCCTCCTCCTCCTCCTCCTCCCTTCCATCACTGAGGATGTTCCCTAGTTGGGTAATGAAACGTGCACTAGAAAACCACCAAGCTCAGAGAGCGCCAATGACCCCACAGTAGCCTCCTCCTCCTGCTCCTGCTCCTGCTCCTCCTCCTCCTCCTCCTCCTCCTCCTCCTCCTCTTCCCCCTCCCTCCTAGCACTGATGATGCTACCTAGTTGGGTAATGAAACGTGCACTAGAAAACCACCAAGCTCAGAGAGCACCAAGGACCCCACAGTAGTCGTCGTCGTCGTCCTCCTCCTCCTCCTCCTCCTCCCTTCCATCACTGAGGATGTTCCCTAGTTGGGTAATGAAACGTGCACTAGAAAACCACCAAGCTCAGAGAGCACCAAGGACCCCACAGTAGTCGTCGTCGTCGTCCTCCTCCTCCTCCTCCTCCTCCCTTCCATCACTGAGGATGTTCCCTAGTTGGGTAATGAAACGTGCACTAGAAAACCACCAAGCTCAGAGAGCGCTAATGACCCCACAGTAGCTGCCTCCTCCTCCTCCTTCTCCTCCTCCTCCTCCTCCTCCTCCTCTTCTCCTCCTCCTTTCTTCCTCCTTCCTCCTCCTCCTCCCTCTCCCTGCAAATCCCCCTCCCTTCTGTCATTGATGATGTTCTCTCTTTGGGTCGTGAAACGTCTGCCAGAAAACCACCAAGCTCAGAGGGCACCAAAGACCCCTCATTTCAACCCTGAGCGAGAAATATTCCCCTTGATCGGAAGAATCCGTGGCGGTTTATTTCAGCTGGGGAGATGCCAGTCTTAAGAGAACCGGTGCTGCTTAGCAGTGCCAGCCAAAGCTCATTTTCCTCTCTCGAAGCCGTTCCTGTCTTCAAAAGCTGGTTGCTGTGGCACTCCCTAAAATGTCAGCTCTCTGCGCCAAGCCCTCGTCCCCGCCTCCGCCTCGCCTAAGTCAACACCTCCTATCTCACCTCACCTGCCCTTTCGTGGGGCCTGCCCCAGCCTTGCCACTCGGCCCTTTCAGATCTCTTGATTTGGCCTTCTCACAGCTGCCTGAAGCCGGCTGGACCATTTAAAAAAAATCTTATGTATTGATTCGCACAGGTGGTCCTTGACTTACGAGCGCAAAGTTTCCGTCACTGAGCAAGACGGTTTATCCACTGAGTTTTGCCCCCTTTCACGACCTTTCTTGCCACCGCTCTTCAGTGAATCACTGCAGTTGTTAAGGCAGTGACACAGTCGTTAAGCGAATCGAGCTTCCCCGTGGACTTTGCTTGTTGGAAGGACGCAAAAGGGGATCGCGTGACCTCTGGGCACTGCGACCGTCATAAACAGGAGTCAGTCACCAAGTGCCTGAATTTTGATCATGTGAGCATGGGGGATGCTGCAAAGGTTCTGAATGTGAGAAAGGGTCATATCCCTTTTTTCAGTGCTGTTGTAACTATGCACAGTTTGATGATGATGATGATTAGGTAGGTAGGTAGGTAGATAGCTAAAGGTGACAGACAGACACATAGATAGGAGAGAGGAGAGAGATGGAAGAGAGATAGACAGACAGACTAGATAAATGGATTGAGTGAATGAAGAGATAGATATAGACAATAGATGATAGATAGATAGATAGATAGATAGATAGATAGATAGATAGATAGATAGATAGATAGATAGATAAATGATAGGTAGGTAGATAAAGATGATAGATAGATAGAAAGGAGAGAGGAGAAATAGATGATAGATAATAGTTAAAGATGATAGACAAACATAGATAGATAGAAAGGAGAGAGGAGAAATAGACGATAGATAGATAGATAGATAGATAGATAGATAGATAGATAGATAGATAGATAGATAGATAGATAGTTAGATATAGACAAACAGATGATAGAGATATAGAGATATAGATAGATAGATAGATAGATAGATAGATAGATAGATAGATAGATAGATAGATAGATAGATAGATAGATAGATGATAGATATAGATAGAGAGGAGAGAGATAGACATAGACGATAGATAGATAGTAGATAGATAAAGATGATAGACAAACAGATACATAGATAAATAGATAGAAAGAAAGGAGAGAGGAGAAAGATAGATATAGACGATAGATAGATAGATAGATAGATAGATAGATAGATAGATAGATAGATAGATAGATAGATAGATAGTACACATTAAAAATGAAATTTAGTTCCTTGCTCTCAAAGTGTACGTATACATAACACACATGAAAACATACTATATACAACATATGTATAGACCTACACTCTTACAAATAAGTAACATATAAATATTAATCACTGCCCATCTTGAACACATAGTGGAAGGAGGAAGCTTGAGAGCTCACAAGGTTCATACTGTATGGAACAAAACTATTGTCATTGTTATTGTTGTTATCTACTAAACAAATGGTTGTAAGTCGAGGGCTACTTGTATCCTGCTTTTATTATTTTTCGGAAAATAACTCAAGGCAGTGAAGCTATCCAACGCACCTCCCTCCTCCTCCTCCTCCTCCTCGTTTCCCCAGAACAGCAACCCTGTGAGGTGGGTTGGGCTGAGAGGGAGGGATGGGCCCAAGGTCAGGGTTTTAGCACAGGTGCCCTCTTGCAAAAAGCCAGCAACTAATTGCTCATATTCTTCAAAATAGAATAGAATAGAATAGAATAGAATAGAATAGAATAGAATAGAATAGAATAGAATAGAATAGAATAGAATAGAATAGAATAGAATAGAATAGAATAGAATAGAATAGAATAGAATATTGGAAAATAGAATAGAATAGAAAATAAAATATGAAATGGAATGGAATGGAATAGAATAGAAAATATGGAATGGAATGGAATGGAATAGAATAGAATAGAATATTGGAAAATAGAATAGAATAGAAAATAAAATATGGAATGGAATGGAATGGAATAGAATAGAAAATATGGAATGGAATGGAATAGAATAGAATAGTATAGAATAGAATAGAATAGAATAGAATAGAATAGAATAGAATAGAATAGAATAGAATAGAATAGAATATTGGAAAATAGAATAGAATAGAAAATAAAATATGGAATGGAATGGAATGGAATAGAATAGAAAATATGGAATGGAATGGAATGGAATAGAATAGAATAGAATAGAAAATATGGAATGGAATGGAATGGAATAGAATAGAATAGAATAGAATAGAATAGAATAGAATAGAATAGAATAGAATAGAATAGAATAGAATAGAACTGGAAGGGACCTTGGAGGTCTTCTAGTCCAGCCCCCTGCTCTTGCAGAAGGTTACTGACAAAAGCTGCCGTAGGTTTTTTTAAAACAGCTCTCCAGAAAAATGTACTTGGAGAACTTATTTACCGCTCCCGGGGCTCTCTGTACCAGCTGTAAAGGAGATTAAAGAGTGTGTACTTTGAACAGCAGGAACTCTGTGTAAAGAGAGTTACTGATAAATGCGGCACTTGGGGTTTAAGTCAGCCAGATTAGAAACTGTTGAACAACTTTGCTAGCTGAACAACACAGCCCTTTAGTCCAGCTGGGGGAAGGCGATTGGTTCACTATTAGCATTTCGAGTTCTGCCAGTCCTCGGGTAGCACGGCAAAATATTTGCATTTCCCTCTTAACGTTCAGCTGGGTGGATTTGTTGATTTTATTTTTTAATTTGAGACGTTTTTAATCTCGCCACTATTATTCCCATAAGCAACTCAAGGCAGCAAAGATGCCTAATGCTCCTTTCTGCTCCTATTTTCCCCATAATAACAACCCTGTGAGGTGGGTAAGGTTGAGAGAGAGGGACTGGCCCAAAGTCGCTCAGCCAGCTTCCAAGCCTAACAAGGGACTAGAACTCACAGTCTCCTAGTGATTGGCCCAAAGTCACCCAGCTGGCTTTCCTTCCTAAAGCAGAGCTAGAACTCACAGTCTCCTGGTGATTGGCCCAAAGTCATCCAACTAGCTTTACTACCTAAGGCAGAACTAGAACTCACATTCTCCTAGTGATTGGCCCAACGTCACCCAGCTGGCTTTCCTTCCTAAAGCAGAACTAGAACTCACAGTCTCCTGGTGATTGGCCCAGTCACCCAGCTGGCTTTCCTGCGTAAAGCAGAACTAGAACTCACAGTCTCCTGGCGATTGGCCCAAAGTCACCCAGCTGGCTTTCCTGCCTAAAGCAGAGCTAGAACTCACAGTCTCCTAGTGATTGGCCCAAAGTCAGCCAACTAGCTCTACTACCTAAGGCGGAACTATAACTCACAGTCTCCTAGTGATTGGCCCAACGTCACCCAAGTGGCTTTCCTGCCTAAGGCGGAACTAGAACTCACCGTCTCCTGATTTCTAGCCTGGTGCCTTCCTGACCAGACCAAGCTGGCTCCCTCATCAACATGAGCCCCAGGAAACGAAGAAGAGAAATAACACTGATGACTTTTGTATTAGAATTCTCTCTTCTTGTCTCTTTATCCAGCAAATGAGATCCGTTGTGAAATGAACAGGTTGCACATGGCATGTTTTCCGGTGGCTAACTTAACCCTGGCTTGCTTAATCAAGCGCCCGGTGGAGCGGTAATCCCTCTGGGATATATGGCTGCCCCTAAACCGGTTGTCGTTTTGCAAGCCTTTGAAGCCCTGCCTTCTTCACAGGCGTTTTTTTTTTGTTAGGAATTTAGGGGACTAATTACCAGCTTGCCCTCCTTCCTTTTTTTTTTAACAGCTCAACTGGAGATTAACGCTCTCTGTAACCTCATTCACCCTAACCCTAACCTCATTAACCCTGCTAATTATTCTCTGGTTAATGGCTGCTGCCTGTGGGCTGTGCATCCTTTCAGTTCTCCATGGGATTATTATAATATCTTCTGACCAATGAGACGGAGAGGCAGATTTAAAATAGGTCCCCATCTTTGCTCCGAATCCTCCCTTCTCCCGTCCCGAAGTTCGGATTGTCCTAAGGAGGCCATTTAAAGCCGTCAGTGGGGCCAGAACGTAACAGGTTGCAAGTTTGGTAAACCGTCAGGGACTTGGGTTTTTCTCATGGGTGTGAGCTGCCCAGAGTTCTTTTTTCATAAGATGGGCGGCCATATAAGATGATGGCTAAGTGGATAGATAGGTAAGATGGATAGATAGTTAGATAGGTAGGTAGGCATGTTGACAGATAGGTAGGTAGACAAGTAAATAGTTGGTCTTGTAGACAGTTGGATAAATTTGTTGAGTGGATGGATGAATATTTAGGTAAGATATCTATAAGATGGATACATAATATGGCTAGGATGGATGGATGGATGGATAGATAGATAGATGTATAGATATAGATAAATGGATAGATTGATTGAATGAAGAGATAGTCAGACAGTAGATGATAGAGATAGATAGATAGATAGATAGATAGATAGATAGATAGATAGATAGATAGATAGATAGATGATAGATAGATTGAATGAAGAGATAGATATAGACAGACAGTAGATATAGATAGATAGATAGATAGATAGATAGATAGATGATAGATAGATTGAATGAAGAGATAGATATAGACAGACAGTAGATATAGATAGATAGATAGATAGATAGATAGATAGATAGATAGATAGATAGATGGATGGATAGATTGAATGAAGAGATAGATATAGACACAGTAGATGATAGAGATAGATGGATGGATGGATGGATGGATGGATAGATTGAAGAGATAGATATAGACAGACAGTAGATGATAGATAAGATAGACAGACAAACTAGATAAATGGATATATGGATTGACCAGATAAATGAATAGATTGAATGAACAGATGGATATAGGCAGACAGACAGTAGGAGATAGATAGATAGATAGATAGATAGATAGATAGATAGATAGATAGATAGATAGATAGATAGATAGATTTTGTCCTAAGCCTTAGGGATTCAGTATGCATTTTTGATACACTTCAGTGGCCAGCTTTACCCTAGACAGAACCTGAACATTTTCTGAATTTGCTTGGGATTTCTTTTGTGATCATTCTTTGACTTGGGAATACCTAACTAATACCTAAAAAGTTGCTATTTCAACAATAGTGTTAGTTGCCATCAACAGTGTAAACTAAGGGTCAGCCTTGGATGAGTGGAAGCTTTTAAAAAGTGTCAATCGCTGCAAAGGATTGAAGAGCAGATTGAAAAGAAAAGAAAAGAAAAGAAGAAAAAAAATAGGTAGATACCACGACTTAATGGCTGAACATCACCTAGAAAGTTAGCAGACTGAGAAACTTGCTTTTAGCTAAAGCCTTCCTTGTTTTTCCTGTCTTGGCACTAATCCTGCTCTCGTATATGTAAATAAACATATAGGGATTCATTGTCAAGCAGAGCTGTCAAAGAGTGCATTCAACAAAAGGGTGGATCTGGTGTGTGTGTTAGCAACCAAATTGTGGTGGTTTGTGTATCCAGTGACAGGTAACCTGGGCTGACTCAAAACTTCCCTCTCAGCCAGGCACAGACCGTGAAAAAATTTGATTCTGAAAGAAAAATCCTGCATCGAGAATGTCTGGATGGTTTTCTTTGTCTTTTTCCTTTATTTTTTTTAAAAAAGAAAGAAAGTCTGTTTGTTTATACACAGCAGGTTCACAAGTAATCCTGCCTACAGGTAGTCCTCGAGTTAGGATGTAAGTGGAGCCTCCTGTACAACTGTCCTAATTTGTGAACGGTTGTGTAAATCAGGTCATCCACGCGACCGACTTGACATTTCCACTTATCTGCGGTGGTCATTAAACAACGCCGCGGTCTTTAACTAAATGCAGCGGCTCTTAAGCCAATGTTTGGTTTTGCTGTGGGCAGAAGTAAATACTGGTTTGGGGCCAAACTTTTGGGGTTCCGTTGTGGCTATAAGTTGAGCGCTACCTGCGATGTGTCTAGTCCTCTTTTCTCTAAACTGGTTCTTCACCGCAGTTACGTGCAGCCCGAAATATTTTCCGTTGTCTGCCGCGAATCCATCCCTTGAATCAGAGTTTTGTTTTAACCGGGTCACCGATTCCAGTGATTATGGGGGGGGGGAGACTTAATTCCACTTTCTCCTTATCCATTTCTGTCATCTTTCTGTTCTCCTGTGGAGTCTTTAAAAAGAAAAAAAAACACAAAAACGATGGCTTCTCAATGCTATTTTTTTTTTAAAATCCGGATTAGGAAGTTGTTCCTAAGGAAAAAAATATGGCTGTCTTGGGACTCCCCCCCCCTCCCCCCCAGCTCTGCGATAATTTTCCGAGATGGGATGGTCAGCAATGCACTCGGCATGGCAAATATGCAGTTCGGGTAGTCCTCGACTTACGACAGTTGAGGCCAAAATTTCGACTGCTAAGTGAGGCGGTCGCTAAGTGCATTTTTGCCCCATTTTACCACCTTTCTTGCCACGGCTGTTAGGTGAATCAGTACGGTTGCTAAGTTAGAAACACGGTTGTTAAGTGAAACTGGCTTTCCCGTTGACTTTGCTTTGACAAGACGGTCACAAAAAGGGAATCACGTGACCCTGGTGTCATGATTCCGACAGGTGAAACTCTTCAAAGAACTTCGAGGCATTGTTTACCTTAAAGAATCTTTATTCGAGTAGCATAGCATCGGCACTAACATAGTAAAGAATCTTTATTCGAGTACCATAGCATCGGCACTAACATAGTAAAGAATCTTTATTCGAGTAGCATAGCATCGGCGCTAACATAGTCGAAGCCAAAAATCTGAGTTCCCCTCCCCTGAGCACCTAGTATCAAAGCACAATTCCCTCCTCCAATTAACAGTCATAAATCACATCCTCCAATTACCTTGAAATGCAGGCTTTCCCTCCAGTTCTCCAGCCCGCCAATTCTTATCATCTCTTATTTCAATAACCTTGGTTCTCACGCTAGGCACAGCATTATTATGTCTAGCTAAACTCTCGTGCCCATTCCTCCCCTCAGCATCATCTAACTCTAGCTCTAACTCTTAAAGAGTAAAACGTAAGAAGAAAATGGTTGCACTTCCATCTGTCGTCAAAGCAAAAACATCCGATGTTAGCAGCGTTGAAATCCGGGACGCCGTCATAAATGCGAGTCAGTTGCCCAGCGTCTGAAAACCGGTCAAATCACGTTTCTAGGTGACGTTTGTAACGGATGAGAAAAGCTTGCAATAATGTTTGGGATATGAATATGCCTGTGCTTTTCTATGGAATGAGGCGTGTTGGCCGAGAACCCAACAATCTGCGGTAAATGTTAGCTATAAATACATGTGTAAAGATATAAAAACCTATAAAGAATGGTTGCCGGAATTGGATATGTGCAGTTTAATGAAAAGAAGGTCCAGGCTGACGTGATAGCAGTCTTCCAATATCTGAGGGGCTGCCACAAAAAAGAGGGGGGGGTCAAGCTACTCTCCAAAGCCCCCGAAGGCCGCAACGGATGGAAACTAATCAAGGAGAGAAGCAACCTAGAACTAAGGAGAATTATTCTGACATTAAGAACAATTAATCAGTGCCTCCAGAGTTTGTGGGCGCTCCATCACTGGAGGTTTTCAAGAAGAGCCTGGACTGCCGTTTGTCTGAAATGGCATAGGGTTTCCTGCCTGAGCAGGGGGTTGGACTAGAAGACCTCCGGGGTCCCTTCCAACTCTGTTCTGTTAATAACCATCATGATCAACAACTATGGGAACTCGGTATGGTCGTTTAACGAAGAGAATGACCAGGGATGATGTGATAGCATTAGTATCTGAGGGGGCTGCACAAAAAAAGAGGGGGTCAACTTACTCTCCAAAGCCACTGAAGTCAGGACAAGAAGCAACGGATGGAAACTAATGAAGGAGAGAAGCCACCTGGAGCTAAGGAGAAATTTCCTGACAGTCAGAACAATCAACCAGTGGAACTACCTGCCTCCAGAAGCGGTGAATGCTCCCAACACTGGAAGTTTTTTGAGAAGAGACTGGACAGCTTTTGTCTGAAATGGCAGTCGGGTTTCCTGCCTGAGCAGGGGGTTGGACTAGATGACCTCCAAGGTCCCACTGCTCTCCTGTTATATTGCACGATGCAAAGTGCATTTCTCTGAAAATCAACGTGTCACAGACCAAGGGTAGCTAATGGGGGGAAAAAAAAACACGATTGGGCGCCCGCAAATACGGTGGAAAAAACAACAACAACGAGATGGATTTGGGCACTTCGGAATGTTTCCTAAAGATGGGGGAATTCAGAAATGCCAAGGTACGAATACTGGCAGAAAGGAAAGTGGGTAGGTTGAGAATGAATTTCCGTGGGAAGAAGGGGGGAAAACCTGTACTTCTGCCTCTTTTGCTGTAGAGAAGGGGACGAAGGCTACGTGGGGAGAAACAGAGAGGAAATGAATGAATTCTCAAGAAGCGCAGGTGATAAAGAGAGCGGAATGGGGCTGAGTGAATGTGGTTGGATGGAGCTAACCAGATCCTGAAAGAAAGAAAAAAAGAGAGAGAGAAAGAGTAAAAAAACAACAACATAAAAGGCTATACAGGTAGTCCTCAACTTACGATCACAACTGGAACCAGAATTTCCACGGCTAAGCAGAGTTAAGTGAGTCATGCTGGCTGGGAAGGTATCGGGTCTCCTGCTTGAGCGGGGGGCTGGACTAGAAGACCTCCAGGGTCCCTTCCAGCTCTGTTCGATTATAACTCTGCCCACGGCCAGCAGTTCGATCTTTACTTAACTAACTTAAGCCTTCCATCCTTCCCAGGTCGGTCAGATGAGGAGCTAGTTTGTTGAGGGCCATAGGCTGACTCTGTAAACCACTTCGAGAGGGCTGTAAAGCACTGTGAAGCGGTATAAATAATAAAGTTGGAAGGGACCTTGGAGGTCATCTAGTCCAACCCCCTGCTCGGGCAGAAAACCCTATACCATTTCAGACAACGAGATGGATTTGCTAAGCTTGTAAGCCGCCCTGAGTCTTCGGAGAAGGGCGGGATATAAATGGAATTTAAAAAAAAATGGCTGTCCAGTCTCTTCTTAAAAACCTCCAGTGTTGGAGCATTCACAGCTTCTGGAGGCAAGGAGTTCCACTGGTTAATTTAGTTCTCAATGTCAGGAAGTTTCTCCTTAGTTCTAGGTTGCTTCTCTCCTTGACTAGTTTCCATCCGTTGCTTCTTGTCCTGCCTTCGGGTGCTTTGGAGAATAGCTTGACTCCCTCTTCTTTGGGGCAGCCCCTGAGAGATTGGAAGACTGCTATCACGTCCCTCCTCGTCCTTCTCTTCATTAAAGCAGACATCCCCAATTCCAGCAACCGTTCCCTATATGTCTCATCCTCCAGTCCCCTGATCATCTTTGTTGCTCTTCTCTGCACTCTTTCCAGAGTCTCAACGTCTTTTTTTACATCGTGGTGACCAAAACTGGATGCCGTATTCCAAGTGTGGCCTTACCGAGGCCTTGTAAAGTGGTATTAACACTTCGCGTGATCTCGATTCTATCCCTCTGTTGATGCAGCCTAGCACCGTTTTGGCTTTTTTGGCAGCTGCAGCATATCTAAATCTAAGTGCTATTGCTAGTGCCGTGTTCCCACTGCTTTGGGTTCCCAGAGACAGTGGTTGGCTCCCGACCCAGCAGAGCTTCCCCTGGGATTCTCAGAGCAGATCTGCTAAAAATGTCCGTTTACGAGAATATGGCTGTTTTTCATTTTTTTGGACATGGATATAAATACCACTTGATGGAATGTAGCAGATAGATGGCATGCAGGAAGAAATTTAAGAAGAAATTTAATTCTTTTTTAACTTTTGTATTTTTGTAGTTTTATGATATGCCCTGTTCACCGCCCTGAGTCCTTCGGGAGAAGGGCGGTATAAAAATTTAATAAACCGTAAACCGTAAACCGAAATGTGGCCGGACTAGTTACAGGGAACCAGCTCAATCTTAGTTGCAAAATTCAGACGAAGTTGTGGCTTTTCCCCCAAGTGTTATAGTGGGTAATCATCTTCTTAAAGTATGTGCATGTTCGTCATAGTCTTAATAAAGATAGCTTTTCATTAGCCCAAACCAGCTATGATTTCCCAAATCTGACCGCAGAGAAATGCCAATCTTTTAAAGGATCTGCCACTGTTCCTTTTCTTCCTTTTTTGTTTTGTTTAAATATTTTATTGATTTTTAACATAATCGCCTTAATGTTTGGTAAGAGCGTGTTGTCTGGGTTAGTATTTAAAAAAACAATAACAATTAATGTCTATTAATTCTATAGTCCATATAATGCCTTTCCTTGATTTTCTACTCTTCCAATAATACTTTGCCAACCTTAAATTAACACAGTTCTTATTATTTGAATAAATGACCATTCAATATCTTAAATATAGACAAACCTGGCTGGGAAACTGTGATTTTCCCCACATTGGGGTGGATAATTTGCTGCAGATTAGATTTGGAAGGGTTGAATAAGAGAATCACAAAGCTGGATGGGGCTTTTGAGGTCTTCTAGTCCAACCCCCTGCCCCTCTACCATTTCACACAACTGGCTGTCCAATCTCTTCTTAAAAGCCTTCAGTGATAGAGCACCCACAACGTACGTATGTCTGTCTGTCTGTCTGTCTGTCTGTCTGTCTGCAGTCAATTTAATCAGAGTAGAGCTGGAAGGAAACTTAGAGGTCTTCTAGTCCAGCCCCCTTGCTCAGGCAGGAAGACGCTATACCATTCCAGACAAGTGGCTGTTCCAGTCCCTTCCTCATCTCCTCTTTCAAATGAAAACAGGGAGGAAGGAGGTCAGGAATAAGGAGAAAAATGCAACTTGGTGTTAATTCCCGATTTGCAGGAGCCCAATGTTTGCCGGCATTGTTCCCACTATCGTTTACCAGCACAGAGGAGATAAACCTAAAAAGGAAGTTTCTATCGGTGGAAGAGCAGCCAAGCAAAGCAACACAGGATGATGAAAGAATGCTACTAAGTGGATAGAAGCAAAAAAATATCAGGAGGTGCCTGAGTGTTTTATTTGGGATGCTTTCATTTCATTTCCCTGGCCCAGGGGTTGGCAAGCTTGGCTCTTTTATGACTCGTGGACTTCAACTCCCAGAATTCCTGAGCCAGCATGGGGGAACTATGGCCGCTTCATGAGTCGAGGACTTCAACTCCCAGAATTCCTCAGCCAGCATGGGGGAACTATGGGCCCCTCATGACTCGTGGACTTCAACTCCCAGAATTCCTCAGCCAGCATGGGGGAACTATGGCCACTTCATGACTTGTGGACTTCAACTCTCAGAATTCCTCAGCCAGCATGGGGGAACTACGGCCCCCTCATGACTCATGGAACTCCCAGAATTCCTGAGCCAGCATGGGGGAACTATGGCCCTTTCATGACTCATGGACTTCAACTCCCAGAATTCCTCAGCCAGCATGGGGGAACTATGGCCCCCTCATGACTCGTGGACTTCAACTCCCAGAATTCCTGAGCCAGCATGAGGGAACTATGGCCCCCTCATGACTCGTGGACTTCAACTCCCAGAATTCCTGAGCCAGCATGAGGGAACTGTGGCCCCCTCATGACTCGTGGACTTCAACTCCCAGAATTCCTGAGCCAGCATGAGGGAACTGTGGCCCCCTCATGACTCGTGGACTTCAACTCCCAGAATTCCTGAGCCAGCATGAGGGAACTGTGGCCCCCTCATGACTCGTGGACTTCAACTCCCAGAATTCCTGAGCCAGCATGAGGGAACTGTGGCCCCCTCATGACTCGTGGACTTCAACTCCCAGAATTCCTGAGCCAGCATGAGGGAACTGTGGCCCCCTCATGACTCGTGGACTTCAACTCCCAGAATTCCTGAGCCAGCATGAGGGAACTGTGGCCCCTTCATGACTCGTGGATTTCAACTCCCAGAATTCTATCTGTCTGTCTATCTCTATCTCTCTGTCTGTCTGTCTATCTCTATCATCTATGTCTATCTATCTCTGTCTCTCTGTCTGTCTGTCTATGTATCTATCCCAACTTAACTGCAGCAATTCACTTAACAACTGTGGCGAGAAGGGTCGCAAAATGAGGCAAAACTGACTTTATCCCCTGCCTCGCTTAGCAATGGAATATTTGGGCTCAGTCGCAGGTGTAAGTTGAGGGCGACCAGCATTGAAAATAAAATAATACAATTTAAAAATAAATAAACAAAACAAAAACAAACAACAACACAGCCGACATCTTTTTTTCATCGAAGCTCGTTTCTTTTTTTATTACGCTTCCTGCTCTCGGGTTGACATGACTGTAATAGGGAAGAATGTTAAAAGCAAAGGACTTCAAAGGGAGCCAAGGCAGAACAAATAATCGTCCTCGTGCTTGGAGTTTGGCAAACCTGAAGCCTTGCAAGCTGAAATGTTTACTTTTTTACGTCAATTCTTAAGATCAAGGAAAGAGCAGCCGGGCCAGGCTCACCGAACGCGCAAAGAAAGCTGGCTATTCCTTCTGCTGCTGAATTGTTTTAATGGCCTTGGGCGCTGCTCGGCAGTTGTCTGAACCTTTTTAAATACACCCCCCCCTTTTTTTTCTCTCCCTCTCTCAAAGAAATAGACAAGCCTGTGGGAGGTAGGACCAAAACCCTTAGTAACTTCCCCAAAAACAAGAGAGGTTCTTGCAGAAGGACTGAACTCTCCCATTTTTTTTCAAGGTGCAAAATTATAGAGAAACGTGCTGCCAAGTTCTAGCAGACCCCCCGTCTTTCTTTTTCTTTCTTTCTTTCTTTCTTTCTTTCTTTCTTTCTTTCTTTCTTTCTTTCTTTCTTTCTTTCTTTCTTTCTTTCTTTCTTTTTCTTTCTCTTTCTTTCTCTTTCTTTCTTTCTTTCCTTTCTTCCTTCCTCTTTCTCTCTCTTTCTTTCTTTTTTCTTCCTTTCTTCCTTCCTTCCCTTTCTTTTCCTTTTCCTTCCTTCTTTCTTTTCCTTCCTTCCTTCCTTTCTTTCTTTCTCTTCCTTCCTTCCTTCCTTCCTTCCTTCCTTGTTTCTTTTTCTTTCTTTCTTTCTTTCTTTCTTTCTTTCTTTCTTTCTTTCTTTCTTTCTTTCTTTCTTTCTTTCTTTCTCTCTTTCTTTCTTTCTTTTTATTTCTCTCTCTTTCTTCCTTTCTTCCTTCCTTCCTTCCCTTTCTTTTCCTTTTCCTGCCTCCTTTCCCTTCTTTCTTTCTTTCTTTCTTTCTTTCTTTCTTTCTTTCTTTCTTTCTTTCTCTTTCTCTCTCTCTCTCTTTTTTCCCCTTTCTTCCTTCCTTCCCTTTCTTTTCCTTTTCCTTCCTTCCTTCTTTTCCTTCCTTCCTTCCTTCCTTCCTTCCTTCCTTCATTCCTTCCTTCCTTTTTCTTTCTTTCTTTCTTTCTTCCTTTCTTTCTCTTTTTTCTTTCTTTCTTTCTTTCTTTCTTTCTTTCTTTCTTTCTTTCTTTCTTTCTTTCTTTCTGTCTTTCTTTCTTTCTTTCTTTCTTCATATTTCATACTTAAAAATTTTACTTATTTCTTAGATTTTTATCCCGCCTTTGTTACCTTTATAAGTAACTCAAGGCGGCGAACGTTCATAATACTTCTTCCTCTTCCTATTTAATCCACAACAACAACCCAGTGAGGTAGATTGGGTTGAGAGAGAGGGGACTGGACCAAAATCACCCAGCTGGCTTTTATGCCTAAAGTGGGACTATAATTCCCTATCGCCATTTGATTGGTCCGAGGTCATCCAACTGTCTTTCATGCCTAAGGCGGGACTAAAACTAAAACTCAGTGTCTCCTGGTAATTGGCCTAAACTCACCTAGTTAGCCTTCCTGTCTAAGGTGGGACTAGAACTCACCATCTCCTGTTGATTCGCCCAAGGTCACCCAACCTGCTTTCATGCCTAAGGCAGGCCTAGAACTAGAACTCACTGTTTCCTCCTGATTGGCCCAAAGTCACCCAGCCAGCTTTTGTATCTAAGGCAGGACTAGAACTCACAGTCTCCTGGTGATTGGCCAAAAGTCACCTAGCCGGCTTTCATGGCTGAGGCAGAACTAGAACTCACTGTCTCCTGGCAATTGGCCCCAAGTCATCTAGTTAGCTTTCATGCCTAAGGCAAGACTAGAACTCACCATTTCCTTGTGATTGGCCCAAAGTCACCCAGCCGGCTTCCATGACTTTTGGACGACTAGAACTCACCATCTCCTGGTGATTGGTCCAAAGTCACCCAGCCGGCTTTCATGGCTTAGGCAGGACTGGAACTAAAACTCAGTGTCTCCTGGCAATTGGCCCCATGTCATCTAGTTAGTTTTCGTGCCTAAGGCAGAACTAGAACTCACCGTCTCCTGGTGATTGACCCAAGGTCACCCAGCAGACTTTCATGGCTTAGGCAGGACTAGAGCTCACCGTTTCCTAGTTTCTAGGCCACCCCCTTTCCTTTCCTTTCCTTTCTGTGCTACATTTTGAAAGCTCTTCTTTAGTGTGGTTTTATTTGTAACTTGGGAGGGCTTCAAATTATATTTTTATAAGGAAGGCTGAAGTTTTGGGAAATACCACTAAATCCCCACCTTTGGAGTGCAGAGAAGAGCAACAAAGAGGATCAGGGGACTGGAGGCTAAAACATATATAAAGAACGATTGCAGGAATTGGGCATGTCCAGTTTAACGAAGAGAAGGACGAGGGGGGACAGGATAGCAGTCTTCCAATATGTCAGGGGCTGCCCCAAAGAAGAGGCAGTCAAGCTATTCTCCAAAGCGCCTGAAGGCAGGACAAGAAGCAACGGATGGAAACTCACCAAGGAGAGAAGCAACTTAGAACTAAGGAGAAACTTCCTGACAGTGAGGACAATTAACCAGTGGAACAACCTGCCTCCAGAAGTTATGGATGCTCCAAGACTGGAGGTTTTTAAGAGGAGACTGGTGTCCGGCCCGCGGCCTGGCAGTTTGACACCCCTGCTATATAGGGTTTCCTGCCTCAGGAGGGGGTTGGACTAGATGACCTCCAAGGTTCCTTTTTTTAAAAAATCCCATTTATATCCCGCCCTTCTCCGAAGACTCCCCAACAATCTGGGTCCTCATTTTACCTACCTCGGAAGGATGGAAGGCTGAGTCAACCTTGAGCCTGGTGGGACTCGAACCTGCACTAAGATTGTTAATTGCTAATTGTTAATTGTTAATTGCCAGATTGTTGGGGGCAATTAAGCTGACTTTGTAATAATGCCGCTTGGGGTGTGTGTGAAAGCCCTAATAAGCAGGCATATACATAGAATGAAGGCTACTGCTAAGCTTGTAAGCCGCCCTGAGTCTTCGGAGAAGGGCGGGATATAAATGGAATTAAAAAAAAATTGCAGGCAGCTGGAGTTTCTTAAGGAGGCATTAGCCCACTGCTCTACCAAGGCTCTGCTCCTTCCAACTCTATTATTATTATAAAACTTATTCATAAAACATGAAACTCAGTCAACTGAACACTCAAATTGACTGGGGCTAATGGTTGACACGGGTTGCTGCCAGCATCCTAGGTATCGACTGGCAGCAACCCAGTATTAATTAATTAATTAATTAATTAATTTACCCGCCTGCATCAGTTTCCTTAAAAGCTGTTCCTTTCATTAATTCATTCATTAGTTTCATTAACGGAGCTGCTTCTAAATATAGGGCAGGTTGTTCATTCAGCCCTGCTGATAAGGTTGGAGACGGGAAGATTGAGTACGTGGGAATAGGGAAGAGGAAGCAGGTTCCTTCAGCTTCCTTGATTGTTGGAAGAGATTACCTCCAATCCGTCTTTGGGCTTCCTCATTAGGTCTGATGGAGCGGGAAGAGGAAAAGCACATCGTTTATGCAGGTGTGTAAGGTGTTCCTCGATTTACAGCCATTCACTGAGTGACGGCTCGGGCTTGCATTAGTGCCGCTGAAAAAAAGTGACCAAGGATCCTTTTTTTCCATACTTAAAGGTTATATTCAAGGTGGGAAAATTCTGAAGTGATTTATCTTAGTCTGATTTTTTAAATATATTTTTATATGTATTATAAATATATATATATTTATATTTATATTTCTATATGCTCACTCTGAATTCAAGGTTAAGCACCAGAGCACCCAAAATTCTTGGCCTGGAATTGTCCTGGGATTGCCATCATACAGGCAGTCCTCACCTTACGGCAAGAAAGCAGTCCAATCTTTCCGTCGCTAAGCAAGACGGCGGTTAAACGGGTTGCGCCCCATGTTACAATATTTTTCGCTGTTGTTGTCACTGTTCAGTGAAATCACTGCGTGCTGCTTGAGGTTGTTAAGTGGCTTCCAGCGTTGACTTTGCTTGTCGGAAGGTCGCAAAAGTGGGGGTCACGTGATCCCCTTTCGCAACCGTCATAAGTACGAGTGGGTTGCCAAGCGGCAGCGCTTTGACCACGGGGGATGCTGCAACGGCCGTAAGCGTGAGAATTGGTCATGTCGCTTTTTTTCAGTGCCGTTGCATCTTCCCACGGTCGCTAAACGAATCGTTATAAGTCGAGGACTGCCTGTAGGGTGAGACCCACAGAGTTTCCTGGCTCCATCCTTTAATAAAACGGAAGGAATGCCTGTGCTGTAATGGTTTTGGCAATTTGGTGCTTCTTGGTATACTAACTAAGGCCACCAGGTGTGGGCAAAATGCAGGTAGTCCTCACTTAACGACCCCAATCAGGATGCGACTCCGTTGCTAAGCACGTGACTACTACCGCTTTGCTTGTCAGAAGCCAGCTTTGAAAGTTGCAAAAGGGGAGATCACAGCACGCTAGGATGCTGCAAACTTTGCCAAATATCTGAATTATGATCCCATGACTGTGGGAATTCTACCACAGCCGTAAGTGCGAGGACCGGTCATAAGTCCCTTTTTTTAGCGCCGCCGTAACTTCAAACGGTCGCTAAACAAATGCTCACAATTTGAGGACTACCTGTAACCTCGCTGTGTAACTGCAGCTGGATTGTGCAGCCTGCTGAGGACCGGTTTGATAGCTTGCAAAGTTCGCTTTGCTTAGTGGTCTCCTTTCCTGCTTGTCTGTTGCAAGCCACTAAGGTCAGAAGCCATCGGCGGCTTGTTTTGGCTTATCAATCATTCCGGTGGTGGTCTGTTGACCGTTGTGTTATCGTGTTGTCTGTAAGCAGCAAGCCATGATTTAATCCCGTATACCAGTCTCGGCCTTTCCGTTTGACTATCTTTAAATGGCAAAATGAACTAACCCAATCAGCGCCGAGTCCAGATTGAACTAACCTAATCAAGCTTTAGCCCAAGTTGAGGGATTCTCTGGGTGTTTGGGTGGGTGTGTGTATGCGCAAATCCGTAAAATGAAGTGGATTAAATTATATTATGCAAACACAACACTTCCGACGCTTAATTCCTGGCTAAGGGCCAGCATTAGACCTTATCAGCTGCCCGGAGAGCTGGATTTGCACAACACCCTCGGCTAGAAATCTGCCAGTTACATTTCAGCTGACCCAATTGTATTGAACCCAGCTGGCGGTCAGGTACAGATAAGTCCTCGGCCGTACGGCCGCCGTTGAGCTCGAGCAAGACGCTTTGCTAAGTACGCCTCGCCCCATTTTGTGACCTTTCTCGCCGCAGACGTTCAGCGAACCGCTGCCGTTGTTCAGGGAGCAACGCGGTTGTTTTAAGTAAATTTTATTTATTTATTTATTTATTTTTATTTTATTATATTTGTATACCGCCCTTCTCCCGAAGGACTCAGGGCGGTGAACAGGGCAATACGTGTTAAAAAACAAGAATACAAAAGTTAAAAAAAGATTAAACAAGATGCCCAAAAACTATAACAATAAGTTAAGTTAAAATACATAATAACACAATAAAACCCAAACCCATCACCCATCAGGCCAGGCCGGCTTGTTCGAACAGGTAAGTCTTTAGATCGCGCCGGAAGGAGCAAAGGTCGGGCGCCATCCAGAGCTCAACCGGAAGATGGTTCCATAAATCCGGCGCGCCCACAGAGAAATGGGGCTTCCTGCTCGACTTGGCCAGTCGCGAAGATCTCCAGAAGGGATCGCCTGACCCCAGGGCGCTGCAACTGTCAGAAGCACAAGCCAGTTGCCAGAGTGCCTGGATTCAGGTCATGTGACCCCGGGGACAACGCGGTGCTTGCGAAAGGGAAAGATGGTCATGCCGGGTTTAAACCCGCCCCCCCCCCCCAGTTCCGTTGTAACATCTTAATGGTCCCTAAAACGGTTACACGTTGCGGATTACCCGCGTAGCTATATATTCACAGAATGCGTTTGCCCGTAACGTATTCAAATAATATTCATTTTCTGGATTTTTGTGACATGCCACATAGCAGCAAACTGAGGACACCGGGGGGGGGGGTGTCACTAACCAAATTTTGAGTCACTAACCAAATTTTCCCTGGAAAATGGAGAGTTCCCTAAACGGCCACAAAGACTTTTCCATTAGAAGAATAATTTTAATTATTCCCCCCTGCGTAGAACGCGCGCGCACACACACACACACACACAATTCAGAAGTAATTTCCAGTAATTAACTATGCTTCAGATTAGCCCTCCACATCTGGAGCTTTGCAGCTGGAATGGAAAAAAATGCTCCGGTTCTGGAATATTTGCTGGTTTTGTCAGCTGAGTGCGTGTCTAAGCAAGAACCCGGTGTAGTTTCCCCGCCTCTCTCCAAAGCCAACCCAGGTCGGTCCAGCTGTTGCACATCTGGAAAGCCTGTCTTATTTGAAGTTTTCTAGCGCTTCCAGGCCTTGCGAGACTTTCATGGGAAATTGCCTCCAGCCTTCAAATAACAACCCTCTAACAGGGAAAGTGGTGCTGTTGTGTGAACCCCTGGGGGGTGGGGGTGAAAAGTGTGTCCACAGGTGTCTGTCCGGAGGGGTTTCGGAGGCCACAATCCAATTAAAAGGAGCTGGTCCTGGCTTGGGCCGGTCGCAAGGGTTGAGTTTTGGGGGCCAGGTCAGGCTGCCGTTTCTTACGTTACACGCATTCTTGCCCCGAAGTAGCACCAGGAAACCCAGCGGGATGGACTGCCCTGGGGTTTTGAAGGGAACGGACCCTCCATAATCTAGGAGGGGATGGTCAATAAAGGAGAATATTCGTAGCTCAGGGTTGAAATGAGGGGGTCCTTGGTGCTCTCTGAGCTGGGTGGATTCCTTGCAGACGTTTCATGACCCAACTAGGGAACATCATCAATGCCGGGAGGGGGGTTTGAAGGGAGGAGGAGGAGGAGGAAGAGAAGGTGGACTGTGGGGTCCTTGATGCTCTCTGAGCTGGGTGATTTTCTTGCCGACGTTTCATGACCCAACTAGGGAACATCATCAGGGCTAGAAGGGAGGGGGGTTTGTGGAGGAGGAGGAGGAGGAGGAAGGACTGTGGGGTCCCTGGTGCTCTCTAAGCTGGTTGGTTTTCTTGCAGACGTTTCATGACCCAACTAGGGAACATCATCAATGCCGGAAGGGAGGGGGGTTTGCAGGGAGGAGGAGGAGGAGGAGGAGGAAGAAGAAAAGGACTGGGGGGTCCTTGGTGCTTTTCTTGCAGACGTTTCGTGACCCAGCTAGGTAACATTATCAGTGCTAGAAGGGAGGGGGGTTTGTGGAGGAGGTGGGGGGGAGGAGGAGCTGGAGAAGGATGTGGGGTCCCTGGTGCTCTCCGAGCTGGGTGGTTTCCTTGCAGACATTTCGTGACCCAACTAGGGAACATCATCAGGGCTAGAAGGGAGGGGGGTTTGTGGAAAGGAGGAGGAGGAGGAGGAGAACGACGACTGTGGGGTCCTTGGTGCTCTCTGAGCTTGCTTGTTTCCTTCCAGATGTTTCATGACCCAACTAGGGAACGTCATCAGGGCTAGAAGGGGGTGGGATTTAGGAGAAGGAGAAAAAGAAGAAGGAGTGTATGATCCTTGGTGCTCCTTGAGCTTGCTTGTTGGCTCACAGTTGTTTCATTAGCTAACTAGGCATCATCAGTGCTAGAAGGGAGGGGAGCTTGCGGAGTGGAGGAGGAGGAGGGGGGAGGGAAAGGGCTGTGGGTTCATTGGTGCTCTCTGAACTTAGGTTTCTGGCAGATGTTTAATTACCCAATTAGGTAACATCATCAGTGCTAGAAGGGTGTGGGGAGGAGGAGGAGGACCACTGTGGGCTCCTTGGCGCTCTCTCCGCTTGGTTATTTTGTTGCAGATGTTTGGTGACCCAACTAGGTAACGTCATCAGGAGGGGGTGGGGTTGTGGAGAAGAGGGTGGGGAGGACAGCTATGGGGTCCTTGGTTGTTTTCTTGCAGATGGTTCATGACTCATGTAGGTAACATCATCATCAGAAGGAAGTGGGGTTTGCAGAGAAGAGGGCAAGGAGGACTTTGGGGTCCTCGGGGCTCTCTGAGCTGGGCGGTTTCCTTGCAGACGTTTCGTGACCCAACTAGGGAACACCATCAGGGCTAGAAAGAAGTAGAAAGGGGAAGGAAGGAAGGAAGGAAGGAAGGAAGGAAGGAAGGAAGGAAGGAAGGAAGGAAGGAAGGAAGGAAGGAAGGAAGGAAGGAGGAGAAGATGACTGTGGGGTCCTTGGTGCTCTCTGAGCTTGGCTGTTTTCTTGCAGACGTTTCATGACCCAACTAGGTTATATGATCAGGGCTAGAAGGGAGGGCGGTTTGACGAGGAGGAGGAGGAGGAGGAGGAGGAGGAGGAGGAGGAGGAGGAGGAAGAAAAAGACTGTGGGGTCCCTGGTGCTCTCTGAGCTTGGTGGTTTCCTTGCAGACGTTTCATGACCCAAGTAGGTGGCATCATCAGGGCTAGGAAGGAGTGGAAAGAAGAAGGAAGGAAGGAGGGAGGGAAGGAAGAAAGAAAGAAAAGAAAGAAGGAAAGAAAGAAAAAGAAAGAAAGAAAGAAAGAAAGAAAGAAAGAAAGAAAGAAAGAAAGAACTGTGGAGTCCTTGGTGCTCTCTGAGCTTGGTTGGTTCTTGCAGATGTTTCATGACCCAACTATGGAACATCATCAGGGCTAGAAAGAAGTAGAAAGGAGAAGGAAGGAAGGAAGGAAGGAAGGAAGGAAGGAAGGAAGGAAGGAGAAGAAGAACTGTGGGGCCCTTGGTGCTCTCTGAGCTTGGTGGTTTCCTTGCAGACGTTTCATGACCCAACTAGGGAACATCATCAGTGCTGGAAGGGAGGGGGGTTCAGGAGGAGAAGGAGAAGAAAGAGAAGGGAGGAGGAGGAGGAGGAGGAGGAGGAGAGGAAGACTGTGGGTGTCCTTGGTGTTCTCTGAGCCGGGCGGGTCTCCTTGCAGACGTTTCATGACCCAACTAGGGAACATCATCAGTGCTAGAAGGGAGGGGGGTTCAGGAGGAGAAGGAGAAGAAAGAGAAGGGAGGAGGAGGAGGAGGAGAGGAAGACTGTGGGGGTCCTTGGTGTTCTCTGAGCCGGGCGGGTCTCCTTGCAGACGTTTCATGACCCAACTAGGGAACGTCATCAATGCTAGCGGGGAGGGGGGGGGAATCGGTGGAGAGGGGGGGGATCCCGGGGGCTCTCTGACCTTGGCGGTTTCCGTGCCCCAAACCAGCCCCCATCCTCAGCGCAGGAGCTGGCCAAGTCCTAACTAACCTTTCCGCCGGCCCCTTGGCCCCGACACGTGTCTCGGGACGGCCAGTTCTCCACAAGCGCGACACACCTGCTTGCGAGCTCTCCCGCCCCAGCGAGACAGCCCACCCCTCCGGCCCCCTCCGGGACTCCCCCCTCCCACCCAGCCAAGGTGCGCGGGCAACCGGAGAACGGGGCGGAGCTTTCCCGGCTCCCCCCCCCTCAGCCAATGGCTCCCCGGCAGCCGAAGCCACGCCCCCGCGGCCACGCCCCCGCCTCTTGGAGCGCGGCACTCGGCGCGGCGGGCTTCAGTCGGCGCGGGGCATCGTCGGGCGGCAGTCATGCGGCTCCTGCTTTCGCCCAGCCGGGAAGCGCCGGGCATCGGCGCGGGCCAGTAGCCGCTGGATTAATCGGGGGCGAGGCCGGGGGACCGCGCTAGCAGCCGGAGGCCATGGTAGCGCACGACGAGGCCGGCGGGCTGCTGCCCATTAAGCGGACTATCCGGGTGATGGACGCGCAGAACCAGACCTTCCGCGAACAGGAGGTAAAAAGCGGGGCCGTGCAGATCCTCTCCGTTCCGGGTTTGCGCCTGCCTGTCGCGCTGCGGCTGCCGTCCGTCTAAGGTCGGGCGCTGCTGACTCAACTCGCCCGGGGGTTGCTCCGGGCGCGGGGAGGAAAAAGCCAGCCGCGCTTCGGACGGCTCCGGCTTCTCTTGCAAAAGAACCGGCTCCGGATCTTTCGAAACAAGCCGCGCTTGTAAAAAAAAAAAAAACAAAAACCACCCCCCACCCCCCGGTTTTTCCCTTTTGCAAATGGCTAATTTTATTTTATTTTTTAAAAAATGATGATTTGATGACATTTCCTGCGTGCCCACGCAGGAAATGTCATCAAATCATCATTTTTTTAAAAAATAAAATAAAATTAGCCATTTGCAAAAGGGAAAAACCGGGGGGTCGGGCGGCTTGCGACAGGCTTGCGGTTGGCATGGTGTTGGCATGGTGTGCCTTTGTGCCAAACGTGGGTCCTTTTTTTCTCTCTCTCCCCACCCCGTAAAAAGGAGATTGCCCAGGTGAGAGTTTTTTTTTTTTTAAAAAAAAGCCCTTCCACCTGGGTTTCCCTCCCCCTTCTTTTTTTTTTTAAAAAAAAGTATATTTAACATTGGCTAAAAAAGTGGGATTATTAGCTGCAATTGCTTTGGAAAAGGCAAAAAAAAAGAGAGAGAGAGAGGATTTTCCTACCGGGTTGCTTTCAAATCGGTTTGCCGTTTAAGGAACTTGAAAGCAAGTGACCCTTAGTGGCCTGGAGGGTTTGTATGACTTCTTCCCCCTTCCCTGCCCTGCTCATCGTGTATCATCCCTGCAATTAAAATGGAAGGAGTGTGGGGGGGAACATTCTTTGTTTCCCCCGGGCTTCCTCGGCAAATGAACCAATTCACAAGGAAAGAGTCGGCTTTTCTACTTGGAATTCCAACAATCCTGCCTTGACTTTCTTGTAAGTTGGTTTGTTTATTCGGACGAGTGAGAGAGTTTGAGCCTTTTGCAGGCTTCCGTCTCTGAAAAGGCGCCTTATTTATTTTATTTATTAAATTTATTGGCTGCCCTTCTTACCACAGGGTAACTCTTGTAAGTGGCTTATGGCATTAAGAAGAATAAAATAACATAACATAAATAAAGTGTGTGTGTGTGTGTATATATATATATATATATATATATATATATATATATATAGTGTGAGTGTGTGTGTGTGTGTGTATATACATATATATATATATATATATATATATATATATATATATATATATATATATATATATGTATATATGTATATATGTATATATGTATATATGTATATATATATATATATATATCTTCGCTCTTGCCGGCCTGAACTGAGGGACTGGGATTTTAGATTTTAGATTTTACATTTTAGAAAGTGTTTTATTGTTTAGGGCTACTTGGTTTAATTTATTTTAATTTTTGTATATTATGTGTGGTATATAGTGTTTTAATTGCCCTGTACACCGCCCCGAGTCCTTCGGGAGAGGGGCGGTATATAAATCCAAATAATAAATAAATAAATTATATATATATACACACACACACTTGCCTTCTCTTTATGATGACATCCTGTAAAACTTTTTTTTTAAAGTTGTGGGTGTCTTCTGCTCATGCAATTAAACTGGAAGAGGGGGGAAAATACCCTTTGTTTCTTGGGCTTCCTCCGCAAATTACGCGGAGAGGGTGTGTGTTTCTCTACTGAAACTCAAGCATTGATGGCTTGACTTCATGTGAGTTGGCCTGTTTATACCGATGAATGAGAGCTACCCGTTTTATAGGCTCCGTCTCAAAAAAAAAAACGCCTTATTTTTATCCATCTGTTTATTAAATTTATTTCCCCCTCCCCCTTCTTAACCACCAGGTGGCTTACAGGTATTAAAAAGATAAGGCCGTCTAAGTAAAAATACTACAAAAAATAGACACGCACACAAATATTTTTGCCGCCTCTTCAGGATGCCCACCCCTGTAAAGTTTTTTTTTTTTTAAAGTTGTTGGTGTGCGCACGTCCCCCCCCCCCCCGGGTGATTACAACATGTGAGGTAATCATTGGGAGTCCCACAAAATGCATCGCCCGGAGCTACTCTCTGAAGTCAGAGTCACAAGAACGGCCGAGTCAAAATCTCCCACAAATGACAGCTTTGTCTGACACGAGACATCCTGTCCGGAGACTGGTTGTTGTTTTTTTTTTGTTTCTTTATGATTCAGTTCTCCTTTAGAAAGGTAGCAGTCCTCTCAATGCTTTTTTGAAGCTGAGCAGGAGAAAAGCAAACCTCAGGATTTGTCTCAGTAAGTTCTGCCTTTACTTTTCTTTTCTTTTTTTTTCTTTCTTTCCGGATGTCGGGGAGAGTCGATCCTCCAGTTAAACAGGTTACTCGGTAAAAGAGAATATATGTGTATAGCTCAGGGTTGAACTGTGGGGTCCTGGGTGCTCTCTGAGCCTTGCGGACGTTTCGTGACCCAACTAAGTAATATCATCAGTTCCAGAAGGGAGTGGGTTTGAAGAGAGAAGGAGGAGGAGGAGGACTGTGGGGTCCTTGGTGTCTCTGAGCTGGGTGGTTTCCTTGCAGACGTTTCATGACCCAACTAGGGAACATCATCAGTGCTAGAAGGGAGGGGGGTTTGTGGAGAAGAGAGGAGGAGGAAGGCTGTGGGATCCTCGGTGCTCTCCGAGCTTGGGTGTTTTCTTGTGGACCTTTCATGGCCCAACTAGGTAACATCATCAGTGCTAGAAGGGAGATGGGTTTGTGGAGGAGGAGGAGAGGGAGGAGGACGGGGAAGAGGAGGAGGACTGTGGGGTCCTTGATGCTCTCTGAGCTGGGTTGTTTTCTTGCAGACGTTTCATGACCCAACTAGGGAACGTCATCAGTGCTAGAAGGGAGTGGGGTTTGTGGGGGAGGAGGAGGAGGACTCTGGGATGCTTGATGCTCTCTCTGAGCTGGGTGGTTTTCTTGCAGACGTTTCATGACCCAACTAAGTAACCAAACAGGTTGTTGCTTTGTTCTGATTTATGCTGGCGATCCCGAGTAGGACATCCGTGATTTACTCCCACGAGCTACAAAAAAGGAGATTGGAGAAGGATCATGTATGTTCTGAAATGTTCTTTGCCAGTTGAGCCTCCGCCTGGAATTCCAGGTGATCCCTCAGGTTGGATCAGAGGGCTTCTGGTGGGCTCCAGTTGACGTTTCTTGATCTCTCTCTCTCTCTCTCTCTCTCTCTCTCTCTCTCTCTCTCTCTCTGTGTGTGTGTGTGTGTGTGTGTGTGTGTGTAAAATGAGAGAGCCTAGAGAAGTGGCTTTGTTTGGAAAGGTTGGGCGTGAACCAAGAACTTCAGCTTGCAGGTCATTGTAGCATGTAGTAACTAGTTCTTGGATGAAGGATTTGCTCCTAGAGAGATCTTTCTTTCTTTCTCTCTCTCTCTCTCTCTCTCTCTCTCTCTCTCTCTCTCTCTCTCTCTCTCTCTCTCTCTCTCTCTCTTTCTTTCTTTCTTTCGCTTTATGTTGCTTCGTGCTGTTAAATTCTTCCTATCTCTTTAGGTTGAGGAAGAGTCTGATAGAAGAGAATATTTGTAACTCAAGGTTTAACTGTGGGGTCCCTGGTGCTCTCTGAGCTTGGTGGTTTTCTTACAGATGTTTCATGACCCAACTAGGGAACATCATCAGGGCTAGAAGGGAGGGGGGTTTGTGGAGAGGAGGAGGAAGAGATAGAGGAAGAGGAAGGACTGTGGGGTCCCTGGTGCTCTCTGAGCTGGGTGGTTTTCTTGCCGACGTTTCATGACCCAACTAGGGAACATCATCAGTGCTAGAAGGGAGGGGGGTTTGTGGAGAAGAGAGGAGGAGGAAGGCTGTGGGATCCTCGGTGCTCTCCGAGCTTGGGTGTTTTCTTGTGGACCTTTCATGGCCCAACTAGGTAACATCATCAGTGCTAGAAGGGAGATGGGTTTGTGGAGGAGGAGGAGAGGGAGGAGGACGGGGAAGAGGAGGAGGACTGTGGGGTCCTTGATGCTCTCTGAGCTGGGTTGTTTTCTTGCAGACGTTTCATGACCCAACTAGGGAACGTCATCAGTGCTAGAAGGGAGGGGGGTTTGTGGGGGAGGAGGAGGAGGACTCTGGGATGCTTGATGCTCTCTCTGAGCTGGGTGGTTTTCTTGCAGACGTTTCATGACCCAACTAAGTAACCAAACAGGTTGTTGCTTTGTTCTGATTTATGCTGGCGATCCCGAGTAGGACATCCGTGATTTACTCCCACGAGCTACAAAAAAGGAGATTGGAGAAGGATCATGTATGTTCTGAAATGTTCTTTGCCAGTTGAGCCTCCGCCTGGAATTCCAGGTGATCCCTCAGGTTGGATCAGAGGGCTTCTGGTGGGCTCCAGTTGACGTTTCTTGATCTCTCTCTCTCTCTCTCTCTCTCTCTCTCTCTCTCTCTCTCTCTCTCTCTCTCTCTGTGTGTGTGTGTGTGTGTGTGTGTGTGTGTAAAATGAGAGAGCCTAGAGAAGTGGCTTTGTTTGGAAAGGTTGGGCGTGAACCAAGAACTTCAGCTTGCAGGTCATTGTAGCATGTAGTAACTAGTTCTTGGATGAAGGATTTGCTCCTAGAGAGATCTTTCTTTCTTTCTTTCTCTCTCTCTCTCTCTCTCTCTCTCTCTCTCTCTCTCTCTCTCTCTCTCTCTCTCTCTCTCTCTTTCTTTCTTTCTTTCGCTTTATGTTGCTTCGTGCTGTTAAATTCTTCCTATCTCTTTAGGTTGAGGAAGAGTCTGATAGAAGAGAATATTTGTAACTCAAGGTTTAACTGTGGGGTCCCTGGTGCTCTCTGAGCTTGGTGGTTTTCTTACAGATGTTTCATGACCCAACTAGGGAACATCATCAGGGCTAGAAGGGAGGGGGGTTTGTGGAGAGGAGGAGGAAGAGATAGAGGAAGAGGAAGGACTGTGGGGTCCCTGGTGCTCTCTGAGCTGGGTGGTTTTCTTGCAGACGTTTCATGACCCAACTAGGGAACATCATCAGTGCTAGAAGGGAGGGGGGTTTGTGGAGAAGAGAGGAGGAGGAAGGCTGTGGGATCCTCGGTGCTCTCCGAGCTTGGGTGTTTTCTTGTGGACCTTTCATGGCCCAACTAGGTAACATCATCAGTGCTAGAAGGGAGATGGGTTTGTGGAGAGGAGGAGAGGGAGGAGGACGGGGAAGAGGAGGAGGACTGTGGGGTCCTTGATGCTCTCTGAGCTGGGTTGTTTTCTTGCAGACGTTTCATGACCCAACTAGGGAACGTCATCAGTGCTAGAAGGGAGTGGGGTTTGTGGGGGAGGAGGAGGAGGACTCTGGGATGCTTGATGCTCTCTCTGAGCTGGGTGGTTTTCTTGCAGACGTTTCATGACCCAACTAAGTAACCAAACAGGTTGTTGCTTTGTTCTGATTTATGCTGGCGATCCCGAGTAGGACATCCGTGATTTACTCCCACGAGCTACAAAAAAGGAGATTGGAGAAGGATCATGTATGTTCTGAAATGTTCTTTGCCAGTTGAGCCTCCGCCTGGAATTCCAGGTGATCCCTCAGGTTGGATCAGAGGGCTTCTGGTGGGCTCCAGTTGACGTTTCTTGATCTCTCTCTCTCTCTCTCTCTCTCTCTCTCTCTCTCTCTCTCTGTGTGTGTGTGTGTGTGTGTGTGTAAAATGAGAGAGCCTAGAGAAGTGGCTTTGTTTGGAAAGGTTGGGCGTGAACCAAGAACTTCAGCTTGCAGGTCATTGTAGCATGTAGTAACTAGTTCTTGGATGAAGGATTTGCTCCTAGAGAGATCTATCTTTCTTTCTTTCTTTCTTTCTCTCTCTCTCTCTCTCTCTCTCTCTCTCTCTCTCTCTCTCTCTCTCTCTCTCTCTCTCTCTCTCTCTCTCTCTTTCTTTCTTTCTTTCGCTTTATGTTGCTTCGTGCTGTTAAATTCTTCCTATCTCTTTAGGTTGAGGAAGAGTCTGATAGAAGAGAATATTTGTAACTCAAGGTTTAACTGTGGGGTCCCTGGTGCTCTCTGAGCTTGGTGGTTTTCTTGCAGATGTTTCATGACCCAACTAGGGAACATCATCAGGGCTAGAAGGGAGGGGGGTTTGTGGAGAGGAGGAGGAAGAGATAGAGGAAGAGGAAGGACTGTGGGGTCCCTGGTGCTCTCTGAGCTGGGTGGTTTTCTTGCGGACGTTTCATGACCCAACTAGGGAACACCATCCGTGCTAGGAAGGGCTTGTATATAAACAGTGAGCAATCCCCGCTCCCTTCTAGCACTGATGATGTTCCCTAGTTGGGTCACGAAACGTCCGCAAGAAAACCACCCAGCCTAGAGAGCAACAAGGCTCCCACCCACCCACCGTCTCCCACGGTGAAGCACACTTTTTAGTCTAAAGCCAAGTCAGCAACACCTTTGCATCGGCGCACAGCGTACACACGGTGCATTATTGCCAGCCGCCAGCTAACCCTTGTAGAATTGAGGTTTGCTTCTGCCTCCGGCTTGTCGGTGTGTCCGTGTTTTACATCATCCTTTTTTAAAAAGGGCAACCAACTGTCAGGTGTGTTCAACCATTTGTGTTGACGTGCAATAATAATGTGTAGCTTCGGCCTCTTTCGGAGGCGATAGGCGTGGTCTCCGTAGCGCAGAAATTCTGGGGAAAAAATATTTTGAAACCGTCTCGTGGTTTCCCCTTCCTCATTGTTGTGTCCCCCCCCTTTTGTTGGAAAGTGAAAGTCGGCTTACTGGGGGCGGGGAGGGGGGGGAACCTGGCAAAGTTTTGTGGGCTAGTTCCTCCCCACTCCTTGTTTTCTCTGAAACTTAACTTGAAAAACTAGTTTAAGTAGAAGCGGTTGAGCTGAAGTCCAAAAGTTTGCCGTGTTTTGTTGTTTTTTTTTGCAAGCGGGAAATGTTTATTAATAAATTGCTCCAAAGTTAAAAAACAACAACAACAAAACACAAAAATTACTTACAGATCGATTTGGGGATTGGCATGGGGTGGTTTGATGCCGTCTGTCGTGGGTGTGATGTGCAGTTGGGTGTACAGGCAATCCTCGACTTGTGACCTCAATGGTGCTCAACAATTCTGTTGCCTAAGCGGGCCGTTTGTTAACTGAGTTTTGCTCCATTTTACGACCTGAATCACTGCAGCTGTTAGTAACGTTGCTAAGTGAATCTGGCTTTGCTTATCAGATGGTCTGAAAAGCCGAGGGGGGGGGGGAGGAATCACCTGACCCCGGGGACGCAGAAATATGAAACAGTTGACAAGGGCCTGCATTTTGATTGTGCGACCGTGGGGATGCCACAACGGTCGTAAGCGTGAGAAACCGGTCCTAAGTCCCTTTTTTTCAGTACTGTTGTAAATTTGAGCGGTCGCTAAGTGAACCGTTGTAAGTCGAGGACTTGCCTGTGTTTTCCCCCTTTCTGAAAAAATCCAGCTCTTAGCCATCTTCTCTTCCATCCAGTTTTGCTATTAAACAAGAATATTATTTATTTACAGAAGTTACACCGGTAGTCCTTGACTTATGACCATGGTTGAGTGAGTGTTAATATGGACCTTTCAGGGGCTACTTAACAACCTGGGTTTGAAGTTCTTACACGCACACGCACACATACACAAACGCACACACTGCCACATGACCACATTTTGGCTCGCATTGACGGCCGTTTCGGCTGTCTTGTAGTCACAGGACCCGTGGTTTGTGATATTTTCTGCCAGAAACGCACATTTATTTCCAGTTTCCTGCCAGAAATACCCGTTGTGGACAATGGGTTTCGCTTACCGTCTGCGGCGGTTCACTTAATCGCCAAAAAGGCTGCAAAATCAGGCACGATCCATTTAGCGACCAGCACGACTCACAGCTATAACCCTGGGCTCAACTACGGTCGTAAGCTGAGGACTCCCTGTATATTTCTTGGGCTTATAGGTGAGAGAGGTAGCTGAGAGCAGCCTATACCAGGGGTCGGCAACCTCGGCTCTTTTATGACTCGTGGACTTCAACTCCCAGAATTCCTGAGCCAGCATAGCTGGCTCAGGAATTCTGGGAGTTGAAGTCCACGAGTCATAAAAGAGCCGAGGTTGCCGACCCCTGGCCTATACAAACAAAACACTGGATTTAAGGGATAGGGGGGGGCTCAATAAACGAAGGATCGGGACCCCTGCCTCCCACAGCCCCCTTTACCTGCAGAGTGGGCATTTTTCAACCCTTTAGGATGCGGTTATAATATTATAAATTCTAAATAGGGGGTGGCAACGGTTGGATTTCCCCCTCCCTTTTAGAATTTATAATTTTATACCTTATCCCGGGGAATTCTGGGAGTCGTAGTCCACCAGTCTTAAAAGTTGCCAATATTGGACACCCCAGTTCTAATTTGTAGAATTATGGAACACGTTAGGGTGGCGTCACTTTTGCGTGGGAGTCTTGTGGTTCCTTCATTTTCCAGGAGCAAGAATCGATCCCGGTCCCAGCCTCCCCCACCCCCCACCCCAGTTAAGTGGAATGCATGACCTCATTCCTGAATATTCCTCGGCATCCCGGTCCCCCAGCAAAGGGCTCTGTTCTTTGTTCACTAATTTCTGAGTCGGGCTCCTGCAAAGCCCAGCCTTTCTCAGCCGGCCTTAGGGTCCCCGTCCACTTCCTTCTTCCTGCGAGGAATGGAGAAAGTGTGGGGAAAAAAACAGCGACAACCCCATCCTGCCTGCACAGTCCGCCAGGCTCCACAAAGTTCTGAAGGTTCTCGGCCCATTTCCAAGGCCCCCAACGGACTGAGATGCAGTAAAAAATAAAAATACTCTTTGAGAGCGATGGAGGGAAGGAAGGGATGAGAGGAGGAAGGGGAAGGAAGGAAGGGGGAGGAAGGAAGGAAGGAATGATGGAAGGAAGGAATGGGAAGAGGAAGGAAAATGAGAAAGGAAGGAATGGGGAGAGGAAGGAAGGAATGGGGAGGGAGGAAGGAATGAGAAAGGAAGGAATGGGGAGAGGAAGGGAGGAATGAGGAAGGGAGGAAGGAAGGAAATGGAAGGAAGGAAGGGGGAGAGGAAGAGGGAGGGAGGGAGGAATGGGAATAGAGGAAGGAATGAGGAAGGAAGGAAGGAAGGAAGGAAGGAATGGGGAGGAAGGAAGGAAGGAAGAAAGGAATGGGGAGAGGAAGGAAGGAAGGGAGGAAGGAAGGAAATGGAAGGAAGGAAGGGGGAGAGGAAGAGGGAGGGAGGAAGGAATGAGGAAGGAAGGAAGGAATGAGAAAGGAAGGAATGAGGAGAGGAAGGGAGGAAGGAAGGAAGGAAGGAAGGGGGAGAGGAAGAGGGAGGGAGGAAGGAATGGGGATAGAGAAAGGAATGAGGAAGGAAGGAAGGAGAAAGGAAGGAATGGGGATAGAGGAAGGAAGGAAGGAAGGAAAGAGGAAGGAAGCCCACGCTCCACCATGAACTACGGATGACGATTCAATCCCTCGTGGGCCCTTCTGAGCTTTGGAGGAGAGAAATTTTAGAGATTTTTATAGGAGTCGGAAAGTTTGGGAAATAGCTCCGTGTGTGCGTAGCTGGGCAGGAAACGGTGGCTTTCACACCGTCTGCTCGCCAGGCCAAGAGTTTGTGTAGCACCGCCTGGTTGAATAACCTGTAATCGTCCACCTTCCTGCAACATCCAAAGTCCTAAACGATGGTTTGCAAACCGCACTGGTAGCCCAGGGGGAAAAGACGACAACAACAACGTGCCCGATTCAAACAAGGACGCTTCGGCTTGTTTTGAGCTACTTATCTGACGTCACCCCCTCTGAGCAACACTAAAGTACACCATATTCCTGACCTGGCCCAGAGATCAATGCAGGGGAGGATCCTAGGCGGTCCTCGACATACGACGGTTCGTTTAGTGGCCGTTCAAAGTTACAACGTCACTGGGGGGGGGAAAAAAGGGACTCGGGACCATTTTTCACACTTTTTAACGGCCGTCGCAGCATCCCCCGCGGTCACGTGGTCAAAATTGAGACAGTTGCCAACTGACTCATATTTATGACGGTCGCAGCGTCCCGGGGGGGGGTGTCCCGTGATCCCCTTTGGCGACCTTCTGACCAGCAAAGTCAATGGGGGAAGCCAGATTCACTTAACAGCCGGGTGACTAACTTAACAACTGTGGCAAGGAAGGTCATAAAATGGGGCAAAACTCACTTAACAAAGGTCTCGTTTAGCAGCATAATTTTGGGGCGTAATTGGTCATAAGTCGAGAACAACCTATCCGGACCAAGGAGAACCAGGGTCAGGTCTATCTATCCCCAACCAGGTTAGCTTAATCCAGGGGTCTTCAAATGTGGCCCTTTTATGACTTGTGGATTTCAACTCCCAGAATTCCTCAGCCAGGCATGCTGG
The DNA here is from genome assembly GCF_964194415.1 of Vipera berus. Classification (NCBI taxonomy): domain Eukaryota; kingdom Metazoa; phylum Chordata; class Lepidosauria; order Squamata; family Viperidae; genus Vipera; species Vipera berus. The sequence goes on along the minus strand of NC_138208.1, from coordinate 89,756,421 downwards.
CTGAGGAATTCTGGGAGTTGAAGTCCTCAAGTCATGAAGGGGCCATAGTTCCCCCATGCTGGCTGAGGAATTCTGGGAGTTGAAGTCCTCGAGTCATGAAGGGACCATAATTCCCCCATGCTAGCTGGGGAATTCTGGGAGTTGAAGTCCTCGAGTCATGAGGGGGCCATAGTTCCCCCATGCTGGCTCAGGAATTCTGGGAGTTGAAGTCCTCGAGTCATGAAGGGGCCATAATTCCCCCATGCTAGCTGGGGAATTCTGGGAGTTGAAGTCAGTTCCCCCATGCTAGCTGGGGAATTCTGGGAGTTGAAGTCCTCGAGTCATGAAGGGGCCATAGTTCCCCCATGCTGGCTGAGGAATTCTGGGAGTTGAAGTCCTCGAGTCATGAAGGGGCCATAGTTCCCCCATGCTGGCTGAGGAATTCTGGGAGTTGAAGTCCTTGAGTCATGAAGGGACCATAATTCCCCCATGCTAGCTGGGGAATTCTGGGAGTTGAAGTCCTCGAGTCATGAAGGGGCCATAGTTCCCCCATGCTGGCTGAGGAATTCTGGGAGTTGAAGTCCTCGAGTCATGAAGGGGCCATAGTTCCCCCATGCTGGCTGAGGAATTCTGGGAGTTGAAGTCCTTGAGTCATGAAGGGACCATAATTCCCCCATGCTAGCTGGGGAATTCTGGGAGTTGAAGTCCTCGAGTCATGAAGGGGCCATAGTTCCCCCAAGCTGGCTGAGGAATTCTGGGAGTTGAAGTCCACGAGTCATCAAAGGGCCACGTTTGAAGACCCCTGGCTTAGTCTAACCTCGGGGCTGTTGTTTTCGAAGCCATCTTGGAAGCAGGGAATGCCCCGCCTCTTACTCTTCCCACCTCTGTGCAAGCAGAAACTCGAATGTTACGCACAGATTAGCCAGGCTTGTACTCTCAGTGTGTGTGTGTGGGGGGGAAGGGTGTTTGGGCTGGACCAGGAAGTCTAATCAAAAGGAGAGCAAGATCAAAGGAAAAAACAGTTTGCATGCTCAAGGGCACCAAGAAAGGAAAGCTTTGCTTGAGACCTTGAACCTTCTCCAGACCTCAAATGCTTCGGAAGGCTAAGGTCTTCCCTCCAGGCAACACTATAGATAGAGCAGGGGTCTTCAAACTAGGCCCTTTGATGACTTGTGGACTTCAACTCCCAGAATTTGCCTGCCTGGCTGAGGAATTCTGGGAGTTGAAGTCCACAAGTCATCAAAGGGCCTAGTTTGAAGACCCCTGCTCTATAGAGCATCGCACGCCAGAACAACAACTAGACAGAAGGACAGGTTCTCTCTACCCCCACCCCCACCCCGCCCGTGCATCCCTCTGCTAAACAACTCGTTCCCACAACACTTGTCAAGCTATCCACTAAGGCTTGTCTTTCCTGTTACCTGTCTACTTATCTTCTTTTGACTATAACTTTGTTAACGATTTATATTAATTGCTTTATTTGGTATCCTGATAGGATTTATGTTGTTTGCTTATTAGGCGTCCTGTGACTATCGCTAAGTGTTGTGTCTTATAATTTATGATGATTTTTTTATGCTGATTATGATCGTGATTTATCACCTGTTATTTTGTATGCACACTGAGAGTTTATGCACCAGAGACAAATTCCTTGTGTGTCCAGTCACACTTGGCCAATAAACAATACTTCCATTCCATTCCACTACATTCCATTCCACTCCATCTATTCCGTTCTGTTCTGTTCTGTTCTGTTCTTTCCCATTCTATTTTATTCTATATCATTCTATTCTATTCTATTCTATTCTATTCTATTCTATTCTATTCTATTCTATTCTATTCTATTCTATTCTATTCTATTCTATTCTATTCTATTCTATTCTATTCTATTCTATTCTATTCTATTCCATATTTCCTATTCTATTCTATTCTATTCTATTCTATTCTATTCTATTCTATTCTATTCTATTCTATTCCATATTTTCTATTCTATTCTATTCTATTCTATTCTATTCTATTCTATTCTATTCTATTCTATTCTATTCTATTCTATTCTATTCTATTCTATTCTATTCTATTCTATTCTATTCTATTCTATTCTATTCCATATATTCTATTCTATTCTATTCTATTCTATTCTATTCTATTCTATTCTATTCTATTCTATTCTATTCTATTCTATTCTATTCTATTCTATTCTATTCTATTCCTATCCTCTATACTCTGTATTCTATCCTATCTTCTATTCTATTCTACTCTAAAGGTATCAGTCCAGGCCAAAATGCATGTGGTTAAGCGAGATTTGCCCCACTTCACGCCCTTTCGCGCCACAGTTGTTAAGTGAATCCCTGCAGTTGTTCAGTTAGTGGCCTGGTTGTTCAGTGAATCTGGCTTCCCCATGGACTTTGCTCGCCGTTGTGGCAAAAGGGGGATCACGTGACCCCCCGGGATGCTGCAACCGTCATAAATACAAGTCAGTTGCCAAGCGTCTGAGTTTTGATCGCGCGATCACGGGGGGTGCTGCCAGCTTGTGGGAAACAAGTCCTGAGTCTTCTCTTTTCAGTGCCGCCGTTACTTTGAACGGTCGCTAAACGGATGGCTGTAAGCCGAGGACTGCCTGTATTCCTTCTTCGTCTACGCAGGGCTTTTATTTAACAAGAGAGAAAAGACATTTTCCGCTGTTTCTCCTCTCTCCCTTCCAAGTTAATGGCCTTTGCCTTCAGGCGTCTCCTGCAACCTGTTGTGTTTTAACCCGTTTGCTGCATACCCGAAATTTCTGCAGGTGTTGGGGTTTTATCAAGTCTGCAACACCAGCCTAAAGGCAGGGTATGGTTTGAAAACGTACGCGCTTCACAAAACTTAAGGATGGAGTTGGAAACGCGTAGCCTGAAAGCATCCTTGTCCTTCCTGGCCCCTGTGCACGCTGTTATTTTGGCTAACAGACCAAGAAACCTTGCTTGTGCCTTGCTTCTCCTTGCTAAAAAAATATGCAGAGAGGCTGGTTTTAAAATGAGAGAGAGAGAGAGAGAGAGAGAGAGAGAGGGAGAGAGAGAGATGATTAGAGATAGAGATAGAGAGAGATAGAGATAGAGATAGAGAGAGATGGATAGAGATAGAGAGAGATAGAGATAGAGATACGTAGAAACACGGATGGATGGATGTTTGTGTGTAGATAGATGGGGGACGCCATGGCAAACCTAGACAGCACACTAAAAAGCAGAGACATCACCCTGCCAACAAAAGTGCGTATAGTCAAGGCTATGGTCTTCCCAGTTGCAATGTATGGCAGTGAAAGTTGGACTATAAGAAAGGCTGAGCGCCAAAGAATTGAGGCCTTTGAACTCTGGTGCTGGAGAAGACTCCTGCGAGTCCCTCGGACTGCAAGGCGATCAAACCGGTCGGTCCTGGAGGAGATCAACCCTGACTGCTCTTTAGAAGGCCAGATCCTGAAGCTAAATGTAAAATACTTTGGCCACCTAATGAGAAGGAAGGACTCACTGGAGAAGAGCCTAATGCTGGGAAAGATGGAGGGCAAGAGAAGAAGGGGACGACAGAGAATGAGGTGGCTGGATGGAGTCACAGAAGCTGTAGGCGTGAGCCTAAATGGACTCCAGAAGATGGTGGAGGACAGGAAGGCCTGGAGGAACGTGGTCCATGGGGCCGCGAGGGGTCGGACACGACTTTGCAGCTAACAACAACAGATGGGGAGAAAAGGAAGAGAAAGGTGGATAGATAGGGATAGAGGCATGGATAGATGAATGGGTGGCCGTGTGTGTTGTGTATAACAGAATAACAGAGTTGGAAGGGACCGTGGAGGTCGTCTAGTCCAGCCCCTTGCTCAAGGAGGAAATCCTGTACCATTTCAGACCCAGGGTTGTCCGATCTCTTCTTAGAAACTTCACAACTTCTGGAAGCAAGCCCTTTCACTGATGGTGTGTGTGTGTAGAGTGGGGGGGGGAGGAGGGAAGGAGGAAAGAAAGAAAATGAAGGGAAGGGAAGAAAGAAAATTTCTCTTGAAGGAGCCCCAGTGTTTTGGGGGCAGGGTGCCTTGAAGCAGTGGCCGATGATTTTCGATGCTGCAACCTTCCCCCCCCTTGACCCCTAGCACACTCTGTCCAGCCAGGGTTCTTTAAGTCCTGAGTAAACCAGTTGTACAACTTGTTCTCTCCTTTTATCTCTTTGCAGGAGCCGAGCAATAAACGTGTCCGGTCACTGGCCCGGGTCACCTCTTTGGCAAACCTGATTTCGCCTGTACGAAATGGTGCCGTGCGTCGCTTCGGGCAGACCATACAGGTAGGTGCTTGAGCAGCGGGCTGGACTAGAAGACCTCCAAGGTCCCTTCTAGCTCTATTGCTCTATTCAGGTGGGCGAGTGAGCCCGAGCTGTGGGGCGTAGGTGGTTCAAGGAGCTCCTGATCCAGACAGGATTTTGGCGCCCATCTCTGTTGTCCGCCATGGGGACGTCCCTTTCCCCCCCCTACCCCGGCAGAATCTTTTGTGTAAGAAGTTCAATCTGCTTTCTCTAGCGTAGTAGACTCTAAACATGGCCACTTTAAGACTTGTGGACTTCAACTAACTCCCAGAATTCCCCAGCCAGCATTTGGAATGCAATGGAATAGAAATAGAAATAGAAATAGAATAGAATAGAATAGAATAGAATAGAATAGAATAGAATAGAATTACAAAATAGAATAGAATTACAGAATAGAATTACAGAATAGAATTACAGAATAGAATAGAATAAAATAGAATAGAATAGAATTACGAAATAGAATAGAATTACAGAATAGAATTACAAAATAGAATTACAGAATAGAATAGAATTATAGAATAGAATAGAATTACAAAATAGAATAGAACAGAATTACGAAATAGAATAGAATTACAGAATAGAATTACAGAATAGAATAGAATTACAGAATAGAATAGAATAAAATAGAATAGAATAGAATTACGAAATAGAATAGAATTACAGAATAGAATTACAAAATAGAATTACAGAATAGAATAGAATTATAGAATAGAATAGAATTACAAAATAGAATAGAATAGAATTACGAAATAGAATAGAATAGAATAGAAAACGTTATTGTCACTTTAAATATACACTGATTGGCATACATTAAAATGAGATTTCGTTGCCTGCAGCTCTCAAAGGCTGACCGCCTCCAATATACCCTTGCCTAAAGATGACCGGGAAATCAATCAATCAATCAATAAATTACTCGCATACCCACACAGATATGTGGCCCAGAGAAACAGCACAAGTCTAGTTCGGATGTGTACATAGACAGGGCAAGAAAAACGAATCTTGCCAGCTTACCAGACGGAGGGCACCAAACTGCCTCTGCGGGTAGCCCAGACTGCAAGGGTTTGAAGAAAAAAAGAAAAAGAAAAACGGAATTTCTTACACTCATCGTGGCTCACGGACTGTTTCTCCCCCCCACCCCAATCTCTTCCCTCCAGTCGTTCTCCCTCCGCGGCGACAACAAATCCCCAGCTAGTGGTCAGAAGCTGTGCAGCCGGCTAACGGCCCCCACCCCTCCCAAAAGAAGGAACAGCGTGCTCTGGTCCGAGACGTTGGACGTCACTATGAAGGAGACGCTCAGCACCAAGGAAATCAAACGGCAGGAGGTAAGGCTGAGCCTTCAGCAGCAGGACTGCCTTTGGGCCGAGGCCGGCTCGGGGACGGTGCCTGCAGGATGCGATCCTGAAGCTTCTCCCTTTTTATTGGGGCGCCGTGGTGGCGCAGTGGTTAGAGGGCGGTACTGCAGGCGACTTCTGCCGGCAGTTCGATCCTGACTGGCTCAAGGTCGACTCGGCCGTCCATCCTTCCGAGGTTGGTTAAAATGAGGACCCAGATGGTTGGGTGGGTGTGGTGGTGGTAATATATTGACTCTGTAAACCGCTTAGAGAAGGCTGTCAAGCACTGTGCAGCGGTATATAAGTCTAAGTGCTATTGCGAAGGAAGGAAGGAAGGAAGGAAGGAAGGAAGATGGAGGCAGGGAAGGAAGAAAAATGGAAGGAAGAGAGAAAGAAAAAGAAAGAAGGAAGGAAGACGAAGGGAGGCAGGGAAGGAAGAAAAATGGAAGGAAGAAAGGAAAAGAGAGAGAAAGAAAAAGGAAGGAAGGAAGGAAGGAAGGAAGGAAGGAAGGAAGGAAGGAAGGAAGGAAGGAAGGAAGGAAGGAAGGAGAGGTTTTGGGTGTTCCAGGTAATTTTTAAGAAGATATTGGGCAGCCATTTGAAATGGCAGAGTCTCCTGCTTGAGCTGGGGGTTGGACTAGAGGACCTCCAGGACCCCTTCCAACTCTGTTATTCCGTTTCTTACCCAGAAGTAACTCCATTTGTGGCTCTGGGTTCTTGACAGAAAGCAGGTTAGCAATCTTAACCCATAATAACCCAACCAAGTTAGTAGACTGTGAAGTCTTCCAAAGGCGAAGAAGCTTGTTAACAGTCCGGGCCCTTCCGTTTTTCTCGCGTCTGCAGGCCATCTACGAACTCTCTCGAGGTGAGCAGGATTTGATTGAGGACCTGAAGCTTGCCAGGAAGGTAAGTCTCGCCTTGCTCTTGTTGACTTTGATTGCTAACCCGGCACGCGGGACTCACTTTCTTCAAAGAGATCACAAGCCGCCGGTTAAAATGGGTTTCTTCTGTGGCTCGGCCTTCCTCCTCCTCCTCCGTGGCAACCTCTTCCCAGTAGCAGCAAGAGAGCCATCGACTGCGCAGCCAATCCTCAAATTAACGACCACAATGGAGAACAGACTTTCTGTTGCTAAGCGAAGCGATGACGTGCTTCACGGCCGATTTTATTATTTCTTTATTTTTGGCCACTGTGGTTAATTAAGCGAACCGCTGCAGTTGTTCAGTAAATCAAAGCGGTCATTAAGCGAATCCTGCTTCCCCCCCCCCCCCCCCCCCGTTGACTTGGCTTGTCAGAATGGCGATCCCATCACCCTGGGAATGTTGCAGCCGTGGTAAACACACGCCGGTTGCCAAGCGCCTTCTCAGAGCGTGGACAGTCCTATTGCGCTGAGACAACCCAGGAGTAAACACAGTAGATAGCGGTCTATGTTAAATGGTGGTTTATCTTACACTACCTACAATATCATACCCCAGGAACTATATGCATATACGTGCTAACACACACCAGGCTCCAACACACGGCAGTTACAGCAGGAAGAGAGGAGGAGTAAAAAGAGGAATAAAAGAAGGAGGAGTAAAAGGAGGAGTCAATGGAGAAGGAAGAGTAAAAGGAGGAGGCAGAGGAGGAGTAAAAGGAGAAGGAAGAGTAAAAGGAGGAGGAAGTGGAGTAAAAGAAGGAGGCAGAGGAGTAAAAGGAGGAAGAGAGAGCAGACATCTGCATATCCTTCCCTTTTGTACAAGGCTCTTAAAGGGACGCAGACCCTGCTCAGTCATTTCCCAACATTACATCATACATCTTACATTACATTAGCTCAGGGGTCTTCAAGCTTGGCCCTTTTATGACTTGTGGACTTCAAGTCCCAGAACTCCTCAGCCAGCGTGCATGCTGGCTGAGGAATTCTGGGACTTGAAGTCCACAAGTCATAAAAGGGCCACCTTTGAAGACCCCCTGCATTAGCTGTTTGGCTTTGAAATCATTACTTTAACACGCCTGAAGTTTGATCGTGAGAATGCTTAACAGCCGTAAGTGTGAAGGACCTGATTGGGAGTCACGTTTTTCACCGGGAGCTGTAGCCTCCAACGGCCGCTAACCGAATCGTCGTAACTCACACAAGACTACTTGTACAGTCTGAAAAGAGATTCGGTCAGACGACAAGCGAAAGTCCTCGTGCCGGTTGGCTTGGCAGCTTCAAAGAAGAGGCTCCAGGGTCTTTTGCTGGGATCCAGAGGGCTGAAGGAAGGTCCAGCCTCATATTCTCAATCCGGCAGAGTTCCGAACGGAATCGGGGCAGGGAAAAGCAAGCAAGTAGGGCACTGATATGAGTCAGGGGGTCTTCCCCCCTTAGAGTTGTTGTAGCGTTGTTGTGTTCAGAGATCTCCAGCATGATAACGAGTCGGTCCGTCCAGCTTTGTGAAGGATTGTCAGTGCTTCTCAACCTCGGCAGCTTCCCGATGGGTGGACTTCAACTCCCAGAATTCTCCAGCCAGCCAGGTGTAAGGGCTGGACCGTCCCTCGCAAGAAAGACACACACACACCCCCGGTTCAACGAGCTTCCATTCGAAGGACTGGAATTCTACACTTGGTGGCGTGCTTTCCTTCCGCAAATCGCAGCATTCTGGGAGTTGAAGTCCACCCACCCTGAAGCTACCACGGCTGAGGAACTGCTACTCCGCCATTTCCATCAGAAGCCTCCTGGCTGCAGAGATCCTACTCGGAGGCTGAACCCCTCTCTTCCTCTTTCGCCAGGCTTACCACGACCCCATGTTGAAGCTCTCCATCATGTCCGAAGAGGAGCTGAGCCACATCTTCGGAGACCTGGATTCCTACATCCCCTTGCACGAAGGTAAAACCGCCGGCCCAGCCCAGCCGAGTCAGGATTTCTTGACATCCTGAATGGCTCGAGGCCAGACCCGCCCAAGTGACTAAGAAAGCAAAGGAACGTGTATCGCTGCACAAAGAGTGTCACGCTCCGCCGAAATGTTGTTATCAAAAAAAAGGGAGAGGAAAAAGTCAGATCAGTCACGGATAAAGTTATTGGTAAGGAAAAGCTGCCCAGATGAGCTCGGCAGGCTGTGAGCTCGGCAACCAACCATCAATGGTGGCTTCTCCAGCAGTTTTGTTTTTTATTATTTAGGATAGGATAAGAATAGAATAGAATAGAATAGAATAGAATAGAATAGAATAGAATAGAATAGAATAGAATAGAATAGAATAGAATAGAATAGAATAGAATAGAATAGAAAATATGGAATGGATTGGAATGGAATGGAATAGAATAGAATAGAATAGAATAGAATAGAAAATATGGAATGGGATAGGATAGGATAGGATAGGATATGTGGAATAGAATAGAACAGAACAGAACAACAGAACAGAACAGAACAGAACAGAATTGAATAGAATAGAATATGGGATATAGAATGGAATAGGACAGGATAGAAAATATGGAATAGAATAGAATAGAATGAGTTGGAGGGGGCCTTGGAGGTCATCTAGTCCAGCCCCCTTTTTTTCAGTGTAACTGTGTAACTTCGAACAGTCACTAAGCGAACTGTCGTAAGTCTGAGGACTGCCTGTAATTGCATTTTACAACACCTGTGTGTCTTCGTTTTTTCAACAAAGCCACACCCCTAGTGAGCGGTGGATTCACACTTGACGACCTTTGCTCTTGCAACTGCCACATTTGCTTAAAGACCACGGCAGGAACCCATCCAGAAAAATCGGGCCGGCCACACGATCCGACTCGGTTTTAGAACCACCGTTACGGCTTAACGGCCCTAGTGGGCGGGCTCCCTTATGGCTGCACCTCGAGGACGGATAGCCTGTATTTAACATTTAGACCCGTCCTTCCTCCTTGACGGATGATCTGCCTTTCCCTTGCAGCCTTCCTGGAGAAGCTGGGCCAGGTGACCCGGCCGGATGGGACGGTGGAGCACATCGGGCCCCTCCTCGTGGAATGGGTGAGTGGGCCCTCGGGCCCTTTCCTCCTCCGCCCTGCTTAACGCCCGCTGGCCAACCCACTTTTCTTCGCCTCCTGAAGTTTCCGGATCTCACTGAGCTTTCTGCTTCCTTCGTTAGTTAGTTAGTTTGTTTGTTTAGGCCGCCCGTTCGCTCTCTGTGTCTCTGGGCAGCTTACAGACAATCAAGGTAGAAGAGGAGAAACACACACACACACACACACACACACACAGACCCCGCCCCTGTTGGCTTGCAAATTGTGACTTTGTGCCTTCTCCTCCACCTCCGCCTCCTCCTTTTACTCCTCTGCCTCCTCCTCCTTTTACTTTTACTCCTCCTTTTACTTTCCTTTTACTCCTCTTCCTCCTTTTACTCCTCTGCCTCCTCCTCCTTTTACTTTTACTCCTCCTTTTACTTTCCTTTTACTCCTCTTCCTCCTTTTACTCCTCTGCCTCCTCCTCCTTTTACTTTCCTTTTACTCCTCTTCCTCCTTTTACTCCTCTGCCTCCTCCTCCTTTTACTTTTACTCCTCCTTTTACTTTCCTTTTACTCCTCTTCCTCCTTTTACTCCTCTGCCTCCTCCTCCTTTTACTTTTACTCCTCCTTTTACTTTCCTTTTACTCCTCTTCCTCCTTTTACTCCTCTGCCTCCTCCTCCTTTTACTTTTACTCCTCCTTTTACTTTCCTTTTACTCCTCTTCCTCCTTTTACTCCTCTGCCTCCTCCTCCTTTTACTTTCCTTTTACTCCTCTTCCTCCTTTTACTCCTCTGCCTCCTCCTCCTTTTACTTTTACTCCTCCTTTTACTTTCCTTTTACTCCTCTTCCTCCTTTTACTCCTCTGCCTCCTCCTCCTTTTACTTTTACTCCTCCTTTTACTTTCCTTTTACTCCTCTTCCTCCTTTTACTCCTCTGCCTCCTCCTCCTTTTACTTTTACTCCTCCTTTTACTTTCCTTTTACTCCTCTTCCTCCTTTTACTCCTCTGCCTCCTCCTCCTTTTACTTTTACTCCTCCTTTTACTTTCCTTTTACTCCTCTTCCTCCTTTTACTCCTCTGCCTCCTCCTCCTTTTACTTTTACTCCTCCTTTTACTTTCCTTTTACTCCTCTTCCTCCTTTTACTCCTCTACCTCCTCCTTTTACTTCTCCTTTTACTCTTCCTTCTGCTTTTACTCCTCCTTTTACTTTTCCTCCTCTTCCTTTTACTTCTCCTTTTACTCCTCCTCCTTTTACTCTTCCTCCTCCTCCTCTTCCTTTTACTCCTTCTTTTACTCTTCCTCCTCCTATTTTACTTCTCCTTTTACTCCTCCTCCTTTTACTCTTCCTTCTCCTTTTACTCCTCCTCCTTTTACTCTTCTTCCTCCTCTTCCTTTTACTTCTTTTACTCCTCCTTTTACTCTTCCTTCGCCTTTTACTCCTCATCCTCCTTTTACTCTTCCTCCTCTTTCTTTTACTTCTCCTTTTACTCCTCCTTTTACTCTTCATTCTCCTTTTACTCCTCCTCTTCCTTTTACTCCTCCTCCTTTTACTCCTCTTCCTCTTCCTTTTACTCCTCCTTTTACTCCTCTGCCTCCTTTTACTTCTCCTTCTACTACTCCTTTTACTCTTTCTTCTCCTTTTACTCCTCCTCCTCCTTCTATTCCTCCTTTTTACTCCTGCTCCTTTTACTCTTCTTTCTTTCTCCTTTTACTCCTCCTCTGCCTCCTCCTTTTATTCCTTCTCCTTTTACTCCTCCTTTTATTCCTTCTCCTCTCCTTCTCCCTCCTCCTCTCCCTCCTTCCTTCCTCCTCCTCCTCCTAAATTTGGGCAACTGCTCGACGTTATTTGCAAGACCCTAGTTACAGAAAGAGCAGATGTCTCTCTAACCACCCTGTCTCTCCCCCCCCCCCCTCCAGCTACCCGGACTGAATGCCTACAAGGCCTATTGCAGCAACCAGTTGGCAGCCAAGGCCTTCCTGGACCAGAAGAAGCAAGATGCCCGGGTCCAGGACTTCCTCCAGCGCTGCCTGGAGTCTCCGTTCAGCCGCAAGCTGGACCTCTGGAGCTTCCTGGACATCCCTCGGAGTCGCCTGGTCAAGTACCCGCTCCTCTTGAAGGAGATCCTTCGGCACACGCCCAACGATCACCCTGACGTCCAGAGCCTGGAAGAAGCGGTAAGGGGCTATGCTTTACTCCCTCTGGGCTTGGAACGCTCTCTGAGCTGGGTGGTTTCCTTGCAGGCATCTCATGACCCAACTAGGGAACACCATCAGGGATGGAAGGGAGTGAAGAGGAGGAGAAGGAAGAGAGGGGAGGGGGAGGAAGACTGTGGGGTCCTTGGGGCTCTCTGAGCTGGGTGGTTTCCTTGCAGACGTTTCATGACCCAACTAGGGAACAACATCAGGGCTAGAAGGGAGGAGGAGGAAGGACTGTGGGGTCCCTGGTGCTCTCTGAGCTGGGTGGTTTCCTTGCAGACGTTTCATGACCCAACTAGGGAACATCATCAGTGCTAGAAAGGAGTGGAAAGGAGGAGAAGGAAGGAAGGAAAGAAAGGAGAAGAATTATGGGGTCCTTGGTGCTGTCTGAGCTGGGTGGTTTTCTTGCAGACATTTCAAGACCCAACTAGGGAACATCATCAGTGCTGGAAGGGAGTGAAGAGGAGGAGGAGGAGAAGAAGAAGGAATGGGAAGGAAGGAAGGAAGGAAGGAAGGAAGGAAGGAAGGAAGGAAGGAAGGAAGGAAGGAAGGAAGGAAGGAAGGGACTGTGGGTTCCTTGGTGCTCTCTGAGCTTGGTGGTTTTCTTGCAGACATTTCATGACCCAACTAGGTGACATCATCAGGGCTACGAGGGAGAGGGATTTGAGGAGTGGGGGAGAAGGAGAAAGAGGAAGAAAAGGAGAAGGAATAAAGGGGAGGAAGAAGGAAGGAGAAGAGGAGGAGGAGGACTGTGGGGTCCTTGGTGCCCTCTGCACTTGGTTGTTCTCTTGCAGACATTTCATGACCCAACTAGGTGACGTCATCCGTGCCAGCATTCAGTGTTTAGTCTAGCCGCGTTTCCTTCCCTACATCTCCTCCACGCTCTCTGTTCCCGTCCCTGACTTCAGTTGCCGAGCCACCTTCACTGACGGGTGCTTTTCCCTCCTAGATCTCCATCATCCAAGGAGTCCTCTCGGACATCAACTTCAAGAAAGGAGAGACGGAATGCCAGTACTACATCGATAAGCTGGAATACCTGGAGGAGAAGCAGCGGGATCCGCGGATTGAAGCCAGCAAGGTTTTGCTTTGTCACGGAGAGCTGAAGAACAAAAATGGCCACGTAAGTGAAAATCTGGGAACTGGGACATCTGGGAGCTAAGAGTGCTTAAGATGGTGGCCTAGAAACTAGGAGACGGTGAGTTCTAGTCCCAACTCAGGCATGAAAGCTGGCTGGGTGACTTTGGGCCCATCACTAGGAGACGGTGAGTTCTAGTCCCGCCTTAGGCACGAAAGCTGGCTGGGTGACTGTGGGCCCATCACCAGGAGATGGTGAGTTCTAGTCCCACCTTAGGCAGGAAAACCAGCTGGGTGATTTGGGGCCAATCACCAGGAGATGGTGAGTTCTAGTCCCACCTTAGGCAGGAAAGCCAGCTGGGTGATTTGGGGCAATCACCAGGAGATGGTGAGTTCTAGTCCCACCTTAGGCAGGAAAACCAGCTGGGTGATTTGGGGCCAGTGACCAGGAGATGGTGAGTTCTAGTCCCGCCTTGGGCATGAAAGCCGGCTGGGGAATTTTAGGCCAGTCACCAGGAGGCGGCGAGTTCTAATCCTGCCTTACGGATGAAAGACATTTTGGGTGACTTTGAGCCAATCACCAGAAGACGGCGAGTTCTACTTCCACCCCTGGGCACGAAAGCCGGCTTGGACCAGTCAGCAATAACTGCCTCAAATTACATATCAGTAACAAAGGGGGGATTTAAAAAAAAATATAGAATCAATTCTTGAGGACAAGCCCAGAAATGAAGGCCGGGGAGCTTCTGTTCCTCGGTTTCTTGTTGGAAGATCTGTCATCCAATAAAAATAAGGATTCCGTGCCTTCTGCCAGCTGCCCTTTATTTCTTCTCTTTTATAATTAAAAAAACAACAACCCAAAACTAAAGAGAACACAGCCTTTCCGTGTTAGCCCTGGCGCCACTTGAGCTGCCGAGTTGAGGTTGGGTATGAGAAGAAGTCCATTTAAAGGCACCAGGCAGTACTTGGGAGACAGAGAGCCGAGCTGGGGGCTGTCCAGTTTCCAGAAGCCTGGGACATACTTCACAATTTGGATTTTGCAAAGGGGGAGATGCATTCCTGAAGAGGGGGATAATGCACTTTATTAAATGGCCTTTTAGGCCCGCAGCCGTCAGGTGGGAAGAACATCAGAGGCTGTTCTATCAATATTTACTTAGGGTTGCTTTGCAGAAATAAAAGATGGAGTTCAGAGGGGTCTTGTTGGTTGTTTTTTTTTTTAATTTCATCTTTTGTCCCGGCTATAAGCAACACATTTTCTCATTGGTCAGTTTCATCTTTTCCATTACAGCCGGGGTGCTCCAACCTCGGCGACTTTTTAAGGCTTGTGGACTTCAACTCCCAGAATTCCTCAGCCAGCCTTGGCTGGCTGAGGAATTCAGGGAGTTGAAGTCCACAAGCCTTAAAAAGTCACTGAGGTTGGAGGACCCCTGAACTGAAGGGTTGATGGAATTCTGGGAGTTGAAGTCCACAAGTCCCCACAGCTTGGGGACCCCTGAACTAGAGTATTGTTCTGGTTGAGCTCTGGATGGCTTGTTCTGGGTGCTAGACGTTTCCCAGGTCTTGTAACCTGAGTCGCTGAGGATGAAATGGACAATTTTTTTTAGCAATAGCATTTAGCGATTTACAGAGTCAGTCTGTGGCCCCCAACAATCTGGGCTCCTCATTTTACCGACCTCGGAAGGGTGGAGTCAACCTTGAGCCGGTTAGGATCGAACTGCTGGCAGCTGGCAGTCAGCAGAATTAATGGTTAGTACTCCATTCCAACCACTCCGCCTCCGGGACTCTCTTAAATAGCGAAAGCTATCTGGGAGTTGAAGTCCACAATCCTTAAAAGTCGCCAAGGTTCGACAACCCCGAACTAAAGCAAATGTTTGGTGGTTAAATGATGGGTTATTTTGGGGTGTGTGGGTGTGTGTGAGATGCCAGAACGTTCCAAAACCTTTTAGCTCGCATAGAAATATATACTGTGAGCTTTCACTTCCCTCTCTTGGATTGTGCCTGGATTTCGCTAAAAAACCACCTCGCTTCTCTTCCTTCCAGAAGCTCTACATCTTCCTTTTCCAAGAAATCCTGGTCCTCACCCGGCCCGTGACGCGGAACGAGCGCCATTCTTACCAAGTGTATCGGCAGCCCATCCCGGTGCAAGACCTGGTCCTGGAAGACTTGCAAGACGGAGACGTCAAAATGGGCGGCTCGTTCCGAGGGGCCTTCGGCAATTCGGATAAAGGTAGGCAGGAAGGATTCCAATATATTGGAGGGGCTGTCCCAGAGAAGAGGGGGAGGGCCCGTCCTGTGTTCTCCAAAGCATCTGAGGGCAGGACAAGAAGTGACAGCCGGTAGCTTGTCCGAAAGGGATCCAAGCTAGAATTGAAGGAAGAAGGAAGAAGAATTAATCGGTGGAACGACTTTCCTCCAGAAGTTTTGGATGCTCCATCACTGGAGGATTTTGAGAAGAGACTGGACAGCCTTTTTGTCTGGGATGGTATAAGGCAGGGGTCTTCGAACTTGGCCCTTTTATGACTTGTGGGCTTCAACTCCCAGAATTCCTCAGCCAGGCACGCGTGCCTGGCTGAGGAATTCTGGGAGTTGAAGTCCACAAGTCATAAAAGGGCCAAATTTGAAGACCCCTTGACTTGTGGACTTCAACTCCCAGAATTCCTCAGCCAGCGTGCCCACAAGTCATAAAAGCCCACAAGTCATAAAAGGGCCAAGTTCGAAGACCCCTTGACTTGTGGACTTCAACTCCCAGAATTCCTCAGCCAGCGTGCCCACAAGTCATAAAAGCCCACAAGTCATAAAAGGGCCAAGTTCGAAGACCCCTTGACTTGTGGACTTCAACTCCCAGAATTCCTCAGCCAGCGTGCCTGGCTGAGGACTTCTGGGAGTTGAAGCCCACAAGTCATAAAACGGCCAAGTTCGAAGACCCCTGATATAAGGTTTCCTTCTTGACCAGAGAGTTGAAGTAGAAGACCTCCAAGGTTTTGAGGAAAAACAACCCCCTCCTCCTTCAGCGCCTGCCCTTAATCTAGAGGCTGATCTGTAGAGGGAAGCTTCTGACTCCTGCAATCCCACTTTTCCCCTACTTTGGCACATTCTCTCAGGGGTCCCTAAAAACAGCAGAGGGACACCCTCTAGAGTCATCCCCCCCTAAAAGCTCATCTCCACCGAAGACTCTTTTCAGGACCTTTCTGGAAGAGATTCCCAACCAGGAGCCCACATCTGATGTAGACCTTCAATAGTTGACCAGAATATCCTTCTTCTCCCGAAAGTGCTTTTTCCAAAAGGTCACCACTGGATTTTCTTGGTGTTGGCTCTGAAAATGTTTTGCTTCGCCTCCCAGAAGCTCCTTCAAGTCTCATGTCGGCTCTAGAACAGTTTCCCTTCCAACCTTGGTTCTAGAACGTCTTCAGTTCCAACATCAGATAGAACTGAAGAGACGCGAAACACTTTTAATCTGGTTTTTCTTGTTTGTGTTCCCCCCCAAAAAAACCACCGTTTTGCTTCTCATCCCAGAAGCTTCTTCAGGTCTCACGTCGGTTCTAAAACTGCTTCAATTCTAACATCGGTTCTAGAACTTCAGTCCCAAAGTCGGATAGAAATGAAGAGACTTCTTGGATGAGAAGCGAAACATTTTGAATCTGGTCTTTTTTTCTCTCTCTTTCCAAAAAACGTTTCGCTTCTCATCCAAGAAGCTTCTTCCGGTTCTAACATTCAATCCATAACTTCAGTGGTGGCGTCAGTTAGAACCAGAGGAAACTTCTCGGATGAGAAGCGAAACCTTTTCAAAAGAACATGAACAAGAAAGTCCAGTTGCCTTTCGGAGGGGGGAGGGAAAAAATGACTTGAGCATCTCGGTAAATCTCCTCCTCCTCGCTTGCTTTTCCAGCCAAAAACATCTTCCGGGTCCGATTCCGGGACTCCGCCTCGGGCCAGTCCCACACGCTGCAGGCCAACGACATCTTCCACAAGCAACAGTGGTTCAACTGCATCCAGACGGCCATTGCCCCCTTCCAGCCCAGCCCCGTGCCCTTCGACCTCCAAGACCTGCCCGAGTTGAGCGAAGAAGGCGAAGAGAACCAACCTTTCGGATCCAGCGCCAAGATCCAGAGGAGACAGACTTCCGGGTCGGGCAGTTTCCGCGCGGAGCTCGGCGACAACGGTGCCGGTGCCGCCGCCGCCGCGACGGGAGAGATGAAGAACGTCAAAACCTACAGGGTGCATTCAGGGCTGAGGAAAAGCCGGGACAAAAGCCAGCTCAGCGTCAAACGGAAAGAGACCCTGGTTTAAAAAAAGCGGGAGCGAGGCCTTCTTTTTCCTTTTTTATTTTTTTTTCCTTTCCCCTCCCGCTCTTTTATTTATAAATAAAAGTGTACATTTTCTTTCCTGTAATGTGAGAATGGTGGAGGCCCTTCTTTCGCCTTCTTTCTTGGTTGATCTTTTTGTTATACATGTGAATTTTGGTTTTCCTTTTTTTTCCTTCCTTCCTTCCTTCCTTCCTTCCTTCCTTCCTTCCTTCCTTCCTTCCTTCCTTCCAATTTCTTTCTTTCTTTTTTCTTTTTAAAGGCAGCTACTGGTTTTCCCCGCAAACATTGTTGAACCCCGGCGTCTGATCCCTGGGGGGGGGGGTTGGTGTTAGGGTGGGAAGGAAAATTAAGGGCTGGGGGTTTCTGGACTGTAACCGCAGATTCCAGAGGTTTTGATCCTTCTGTATATATGACTGGATCGGGGAATTTCCCTTCCCAATATGAATTGGCTCTTTTAAAAAATAATAATAATAATAAATAAAAAATAAAATGTTCATTGAGAAATTGGGATTTTGGAGGCAGAGGAGGGGCTCCTGTCACTTCGTGATTCTGATTCTCTTGTGTCAACAGAAATAAGCCTGATTATCAAGTTTTCTCCTCGAGCAATATTTCTTGACTTTGAAGACGGGTGGATTTCCAAATCCCAGAATTCCCCAGCCAAGCCATGCTGGCTGGGGAATTCTGGGAGTTGAAGTCCGCCCGTCTTCAAAGTCGCCAAAGCTGAGAAACGCTTCTCTAGAGTGACACGGTCTAAGGGCTTGGTCCGTTCCTCGCGAAAAAAGACCCCAGGTTCAACAAGTTTCCATTTGAATGACTGGAATTCTATACTTGGTGGTGTCCTTTCCTTCTGCGAATTGCTACGCCCCATATTTAATCTCTCTCTCTTCTCTTTATTTTTTTTTCTTTTAATATTATTTGAAAATGTTTGTAGACACTTCCCTTTTGTACTTTGATTTCCGGGTCGTTTTTCTTTCTCAAAGCAGACCTTTTTTTTTCTTTTTCTCTCTCCCCCCCCCCTTCCTTTTTCCTTGTCTTGATGCGTGACTGCTGGCATCACCGTTTGTGACTCAGAGCTTTTAAAAGCCAATTCAGGACTTTACGACGGGCGAAACCAAGCCATGGATAACCCCGGAAGGGGAAACAGACCTTCCAACAAACTTGGGATTTGGGGGGGGGGACCTTTTGGAATCGGGTCAGAGGAGACAAAGCTTTCCTGTCCATGCCAAGAGTGGAGCTCCAGCGGTCAAGAATTGGCTACCTTGGAACAGAGTTTGTTGAAGTTTGTTTGGGAGGAGGGTTAAACCGCAGCAGGCTGAATTTTTGAACTGCTGGAAGGAGAAGTGGTGGCGGGGTTACGGAAGGTGGATATAAAGGGACAAAGTTTGCGAGAAAGGGACAAAGTCTTTTGAAAGGCATCAGAAGATGCAACCGTGGTGGGAAGCACAGAAAAGCACAATGTACGTCGGATAAGAGGGTTAGCGAGAGGGGGGTGTTGCTGTGTTGGGATCGGGGTGGGTGGGAAGAGAGTACGGACGTCTGCTGGCGATTCTCTTTTGAGGACCCGAACTTCCAGGTGGGAAGAAGCCGCTCTCGCTCAAAATGCAGAGTTGCAAAAAATAATAATAAAAAATAAAGCTATTTGAACCAGCCCACCTGAAGCGCTTACCAAAAAAAAAATTTTTTTTTTAAATCAGCCAGGTAAGAAGTCAAAAAAAAAGAGAAAATAGTGCGGGTTTTTCTGTTTTTGTTTTTTTTTTTTTTGTTATTCTGGTGCAGAAACACATCTGGCCAGCAGCGAGAGGCTGGGGGGGGGGAGGGAAGCCCCCCCCGCCGGCCCGTGTAAATAGAGATGAACCAAAGCAGTGTAAATGTTTCCTTGTACAGTAACATGAAAATGGAATACAATTAAAGCTCATATTGCATCGATTCTGGCCTGGCTTGTTTTGATTTGGAAGGGATGAGCGGGGGGGTTGCTGGTGGAAAGGGGGGGGCGCTTCAGATGTTCCAAATATTCTTCAAAGGGACGCATGTTTTAACTTGGAGGGTCACGGCAACCCAGTCCGTGCACAGACGTCCCGCTTTATGGGGAATGTGTTGTTCGGCTGCAGCGCAGCCCGAGGAGCCAAAAACGCGGCTCCGTCACTCCTGCGCAAATGTGGGAACGCAGCCAAGGGGCAGCCCTTGACTTTATTTTATTTATTTATTTAATAATATTTATATACCGCCCTTCTCCCGAAGGACTCAGGGCGGTGAACAGGGCAAGAATAAAAAATACAAAGTTACAAAAGTTAAAAAAGGAATTAAATATATGCCCACTAAAAACAGTAAATGCAAATATTAAAACACAATAAAAAAACCCCACCAATCCCCCATCAGGCCAGGCCAGACTTTGACGTAGATCCGGGGGCAAGGAACACAGTCCTCAATTTACGGCCACAATCGGGAGCGAAATTTACGTGGCTAAGCAATAAGCTGCTGTTAAGTGGGTCGCGCTCAATTTTGACACTTTTATTTTATTTTTTGCCACGTGGTAAGCAAATCACCGCAGTTGTCGGATGGATTGGAGGCCGTCCTCTTACAGCAGTTCATTTAACGACCGTTCAAAGTTACAAGGCCGCTGAGACAAGGGACTTAACGACCGTTTTTCCCCACTTAACGACCTTTATAGCAGCCCCCCCTGTGGTGATGTGATCAAAATTCAAACGTCTGGCAACTGACTCATACTTAAGACGGTCGCAGCGTCCCGGGGTCACGTGATCCCCTTTTGCAATCTTCTGACAAGCAAAGTCCATGGGGGAAGCCCAGATTCGCTTAACAGCCGTGTTACTAATTATAACAGCTGCACTGATTCGCTGAATTGGCACGCAAAGCTGTCAAATGGGGCAAAACTCACTTAACAAAATGTTTCACTTAGCCACAGAAATTTTGGGCTCAATTACGGTCGCAAAGCGAGGACTTCCTGTATGCTGACATGAAGCAGGTTCATTGACTCTGCTTGACCAAAGCTGGCTAGGAAGATCGCAAATGGTGATCACTGGATCCCGGGATGCTGCAATCGTTAAATACCCACCGGTTGTCAGGTGCCCACATTTCTGATCAGGCGGCCATCAGGATGCTGCCAGGGTCGTACGGGCGAGGACTTTAAAACTCACTGTCGTAACTTTTAAAGGTGGGCTAAACGAATTAATAAGTTGAGGACTTAATATTGTCTTAAATGTTTGTTTGAAGGTCATCAACGAAAGCAAGTTAGCTGCTTCTAACCCAGGGGTAGGCAACCTCGGCTCTTTTATGACTCATGGACTTCAACTCCCAGAATTCCTGAGCCAGCATGAGGGAACTGTGGCCCCTTCATAACTCGTGGACTTCAACTCCCAGAATTCCTGAGCCAGCATGGGGGGACTATGGCCCCCTCATGACTCGTGGATTTCCAACTCCCAGAATTCCTGAGCCAGCCTGGCTCAGCTTGGAAAACTCCCTTTCCCCTCAGCATGGCTGGCTCAGGAATTCTGGGAGTTGAAGTCCACCAGTCATAAAAGAGCCGAGGTTGCCTACCGCTGTAAATCTCGAGGGAATGTCTTCTGAAAAATGGCTTTGAGAAGTTTGCAGTTGAGGAAATAAAAAATAGGGTTTATTTTTCTGGGTAGGGCACTTCCTATAAACGTGGCTGTGATTTATTAACTCGGATTTTAGGGCTAGGCGTGTTGTGTCATGCAAATACATGGACATCGTCAGCCTGGTGGAGAACTTTTATATTCTATATGTTCATCTTGATAAGAAATCTAGGCAAATAATTGCTGGGCCCAATTGCGCAATGGGCCTTGTGCAATCCTCTTTCTCGGCGAGGAGTTGAGATTACTAGATTTTATCCAATCCGTTTTTTTTTTATTGTTCCTTTGAACGTTTCAACAGCGCGGCCTGTTTCAATTCTCCTTTAGTCAACAATCCGTGTCATTTTTTTCACGCCCACGCCTAGTGCAGCCTTTCCAGGCTTATCCGTAGACTTCCTATTCGTCTTTTTCAGCTTCTCCGTTCATCCCCATTTTGGATCACGTTCCGGAAGGAAAATGATAAGAGCCATTTTGGCTTAGTGGTTAAAGCGTCAGGCTAGAAAGCAGGAGACGGTGAGTTCTAGTCCTGCCTCAGGCATGAAAGCTGGCTAGGTGGGTTTGGACCGATGACCAGGTGATGGTGAGTTCTAGAACACCTTAGAGGAGACGGTGAGTTCTAGTCCACCTTAGACAGGAAAGCCAGCTGGGTGACTTTGAGCCAATCACCAGGAGACGGTGAGTTCTAGTCCCGTCTCAGGCATGAAAATCCGCTAGGTGACTTTGGGCCAATCACCAGGAGACTGAATTCTAGTTCTGCATTGGGCATGGAAACAGACTGGGTGACTTTGGGCCAATCACCAGGAGACTGTGAGTTCTAGTTTCACCTTAGGCATGAATGCCAGCTGGGTGACTTTGGACCAATGACCAGGTGATAGTGAGTTCAAGTCCCACCTTAGAAATAAAAATTGGCTAAGTGACCTTGAGCCGATCACCAGGAGGTTGTGAGTTCTAGTCCCGTCTTAGGCATGAAAGCCAGCTGGATGACTTTGGGCCAATCACCAGGAGACGGTGAGTTCTAGTCCTGTCTCAGGCATGAAAATTGGCTAGGTGACTTTGGGCCAATCACTGGGAGACTGAATTCTAGTCCTGCATTGGGTGTGGAAGCCGGCTGGGTGACTTTGGGCCAATCATAAGGAGGCAATGAGTTCTAGTCCCACCTTAGGGGTGACCCTGAGGACACAGGCAAACTTCCAAGTGGCCTCAACGACTCTCTTAAAAAAATGCAAATGACCAGCTATCTGCAAGGAGTATAAATCCTTCCATTCCCCACCATCCAGTCAGAGCTGAAGAAGCTTCTTGGGTGAGTAGCAAAAGGTCTTCAAAAAACAAACAAGTCCATTTGCGTCTTCCACTTTTGGGTATTAACTTTTTAGATATTTTAGAGTAGCTGTATTTTTCCTTTTCTCTCAGTCAATTGTGACTCTTGAATTCGATTTGCTAATCTATGAACAATAAAGATTGGTTTGATCTTGGTAGTTCTTCTCTTAGCCTTTATCACGTTCTCAGTCCATCCCAACTTTGGCTAACCTTCCTGGAAGAAAGGAGAGGTTAATATGACCTCGATCTTCAAAATCCTTAGATTACTTTTTTCTTTTTCTTTCCGGGATCGACGTTCCTCGATCTCCAGACCTTTTTTTTTCTTTTTTTTTAAAAAAAGATGACGTTGAAATGCAGAATTCTCTTTTCAAGGGCCCTTTCAGCAAAAGTTCACAGAATCATCACAGTTGTTTTTTTTTCTCCGACCCAAAATGTAACCAGAAACGCTGTTCAAAGCAGTGTCTGGTTTTTTGTCTCTCGCTGTGCGTGATGTGCCTTTGGAAAACATCTGGCACAAACCCGCTTGCTAGAAAGAAAGAAAGAAAGAAAGAAAGAAAGAAAGAAAGAAAGAAAGAAAGAAAGAAAGAAAGAAAGAAAGAAAGAAAGAAAGAAAGAAATGAAATCGAAACAATCAAAGTTTAATTCTTTGCAGCTGTCAGACTGCACGTCAGACAAGACATTAAATGGGGGAAGGACCCCACTGGATGGTGGTGGGCTGGTTCCAAAAAACGATACAAGAGATTTTTGGTTTTCATGAAACCATGACTAAACTTGGTTCTGCAGGGGGAGAACAAATCTTAGCCTGGATGTTGAACCTTCGGCAGAAAGCTTCATCTCCAAATCGTTATGGAACAGTGCAGCCTTCACAGCGAGAGGAATTTGTTGTCACTTTCCAGGCTTTTTCAACTTTCAGCAATCTTGTCTGTAGCTCTGGAATAGAATAGAATATAATAGAATAGAATAGAATAGAATAGAATAGAATAGAATAGAATAGAATAGAATAGAATAGAATAGAATAGAATAGAATAGAATAGAGAAAGAATAGAATAGAATATAATAGAATAGAATAGAATAGAATAGAATAGAATAGAATAGAATAGAATAGAATAGAATAGAATAGAATAGAATAGAATAGGGAATAGAATAGAATAGAATAGAATAGAATAGAATAGAATAGAATAGAATAGAATAGAGAAAGAATAGAATAGAATATAATAGAATAGAATAGAATAGAATAGAATAGAATAGAATAGAATAGAATAGAATAGAATAGAATAGGGAATAGAATAGAATAGAATAGAATAGAATAGAATAGAATAGAATAGAATAGAATAGAATAGAATAGAATAGAATAGAATAGAATAGAATAGAATAGAGAAAGAATAGAATAGAATAGAATAGAATAGAATAGAATAGAATAGAATAGAATAGAATAGAATAAGGAATAGAATAGAATAGAATAGAAAATAGGGAATAGGGAATAGAATAGAAAATAGAGAATAGAATAGAATAGAATAGAATAGAATAGAATAGAATAGAATAGAATAGAACAGAATAGAATAGAATAGAATAGAATAGAAAATAGGGAATAGAATAGAAAATAGAATAGAATAGAATAGAATAGAATAGAATAGAATAGAAAATATGGAATAGAATAGAATAGAATAGAATAGAATAGAATAGAGAATAGTGAATAGTGAATAGTGAATAGTGAATAGAATAGAAAATAGAATAGAATAGAATAGAAAATAGTGAATAGAATAGAAAATAGAATAGAATAGAATAGAATAGAAAATATGGAATAGAATAGAATAGAATAGAATAGAATAGAATAGAATAGAATAGAATAGAATAGAGAATAGTGAATAGTGAATAGTGAATAGTGAATAGAATAGAAAATAGAATAGAATAGAATAGAATAGAGTAGAAGAGAAGAGAAGAGAAGAGAAGAGAAGAGAAGAGAAGAGAAGAGAAGAGAAGCTGGAAGGGACCTTGGAGGTCTTCTAGTCCAGCCCCCCCCCCCCGCTCAAGCAGGAGAATCTACACCATCTCAGACAACTGACTGTCCATACTCCTCTTAAAAACGTCGAGTGATGGAGCGCCCACGATTTATATATATATATATATATATATATATATATATATATATATATATATATATATATATATATATATATATATATATATATATATATATATATATATATATATATATATATATATATATATATATATATATATATATATATATATATGTTGATTTTTTCATACAATTCAAAAGTGCTTGTTCAATAAGGGTGTTGCCTGAGTTTATCATTGACTAATACAAATTAAATTTCTAATCCCTTATTCTTTTCTCCAGCCATTGATAAAATAAGTCCCAGGTTGGAAAATATTCTGCTTCTTCTTTTTCTTTCAACCTCAAAGTGAGGCTATCCATTTCCGCACAGTCTAGTATTTTTTTTAATTATTTCTTCCTCTGGTGGTATTTCTTCATTTTCCCCCCCCATATTGTGCGAATATGATTCTTGCCGCTGTTATGACATGTAAAATCAAATATATACTTTGTTTGTCAAGCTTTTCTGGCATTATACCTAATAAAAATAGTTCAGGTTTAAAACCTACATGTTTTCCCAGCATCTTTTCCAGTCAGGTATGTATTTTTGTCCAGTTATCTCTTTGCTTTAACACATGTCCACCATGCATGATAATAAGTGCCTGACTTGTGTTTACATTTCCAACATCTATCCGACATATTGTTAAACATTTTTGCTGCTCTTGCTGGCAGCAAGTGCCATCTATAAAACATTTTATATTAAGTTTTCTTTGTAAGAAAGGTGAGGTTGTCAATTTATAATTTTTCCCCCCACAGGTTCGGCCCTTTCTCTAAATCTATATTGTATCCAAAATTCTTTGCTCGTGTTGTTCTTCTTTCTTCAACTTGTTCATTTTCCATTTTCAAATTCCAGAAAGAGTTATACATTTTCTTAATTAATTTAAGAAACGATTTCTGGAGGCAAGCTGTTCCACGGGTTAACTGTCCACACTGTCAGGAAGTTTCTCCTTAATTCCAGGTTGCTTCTCTCCTTGGATAGTTCCCATCCGTTGTTTCTCATCCTGCCTTCTGGTGTTTTGGAGAATAAGTAATAATAATAATAATAATAATAATAATAATAATAATAATAATAATAATAATAATAATAATAATAATAATAATAATAATAATGATGATGATGATGATGATGATGATGAAGAAGAAGAAGAAGAAGAAGAAGAAGAAGAAGAAGAAGAAGAAGAAGAAGAAGAAGAAGAAGAAGAAGAAGAAGAAGAAGAAGAAGAAGAAGAAATTGGAAGGGACCTTGGAGGTCATCTAGTCCAACCCCCTGCTCAGGCAGGAAACCTTATACCATTTCAGGCCCCCCTCTTCTTTGTGGCAGCCCCTCAAATACTGGAATGCTGCTATCATGTCTCCCCTATTTCTTCTTTTCTTTAGACTAGCCCAGAGGTAGGCAACCTCGGCTCTTTTATGACTCATGGACTTCAACTCCCAGAATTCTTGAGTCAACATAGCTGGCTCAGGAATTCTGGGAGTTGAAGTCCATGAGTCATAAAAGAGCCGAGGTTGCCTACCCCTGGACTAGCCAAACCCAAGTCCCGCAGCCGTTCTTCGTATGTTTTGGTCTCCAGGCCTTGGATCATCCTAGTTTTTCTTCTCTGATTTTTTTTCCTATACTCTCAACATCTTTTTTGTGATATGGTGACCAAAACTGGCTCCAGTATTCCAGGTGTGGTCTCACTAAACTTGGGATTGGTGAAACCTAGGAAGTATGGAAATGGTTAAATAGAGTGTTCAACAAGATCCAGAGACACTCTGAAGAAATGGGCCTGTCCGATGGCTTCTGCCCTTTGTCGTTGTGGTGACACACAGACAACCACATATACGTAATCGGCCCTTGAGGCAACACGACACAAAGCAATGTATATTTTTATTTATTTATTTTATTTTAATCCCATTTATATCCCACCCTTCTCTGAAGACTCAGGGCGGCTTACAATCTAAGCAGAAATTAAATATTTACTAGTTTCTGGGCAAGACCTATTTAACTTGCACATATTTTAATCCTGCATTTATACATTTTAAATTTTATACCGTATAGGAAGTCTTATTTTAATTGTGAGTCTTCCCACGGGAATAAAGAAAAAACAAACAATCCCTGGACAGGATCGCTGATCTTATAAATAGTGAATTAATTTTCTGGCTATTCATGTATTTCATTTGTAAATCGCATGTCAGCCTGGAGGTACGGTTTACAAAGCTTACCTACCAGTTGTGTAAGCCTGACGTTGTGATGTTCCAGATGTCACTGGCATAAACAACCTTTAACGACACAGATTATTTAAATTCCTGCCTTGTGACTGTTGTTAATTTGTTGACTAACCTTAAATTGAGGGTTTGGTTGCTGTTTGGCTCACCTAAATCTGGACTCGGCTGCATGCAAATATTATACGTTCGTAGCTTAGTTCAATGTTTTTCAAACTTGGCAACTTTAAGATGAGTGGACTGAGGAATTCTGGGAATTGAAGTCCTCCCATCTTAAAGCAGGCCGGCTGGGGAACTCTGGGAGTGGAAGTCCACCCGTCTTTAAGTTGCCAAGTTTGAAAAACAGAACTGTGGAAAGGGAGGTGGTAAAATGAGGCCGAACCCACTTAACAAGTGCCTCATTTAGCAATAGAAATTTTTGCATTCAGTTCTGGTCGTAAGTAGAGGATTATCTGTATCTGTACTGAGCTGAGGCAATTGCTCGAGAAGAAACACGACAGAGGAAAAGTCTCACTTAAATAATTCAGGTGAACAACCAGAATTAAGAAGACCCACCCACCCCCACCCGCCATCTTGTTAAATAGAGTGTTCAACAAGATCCAGAGACACACTGAAGAAATGGGCCTGTCCGGTGGCTTCTGCCCTTTGCCATTGTGGTGACACACACACACCCCGCCAGCAGAAGACCACAAAACCATGATCCTTTTTCCAAACTTCTCGGACGTCCCATCCTTAAGAACGAAAACCTTTACTGGGTGCCAAAATCCATGTTTCGCACAACTTTTGTGGTTCTCTCAAAAGGATTTTTTCCAGGCCAACGGAAACTTTTGGACTTTGGAAAGCATGTGAAGTGGTCCCCGGATGGCGGGGGCTCTCCTGTTTTACCAAATAGCATCCTTGGACGGGGTGGGGTGGGGGAGGGAAATGTCAACTTACGAAACCCTTTATTTTCCCCCCCAGAAGGTAGAGCGGTGGAGTGGTTAGTGCTCAGGATCTTCTTTGCCACTCAATTGCTCCTGTGTCAAGATGGCCGATGAAAACTGAACCATGGGGCCGAAGGATTCTTGATAGACAGGCAGTCCTTGAGCAAAGCAGCCCTAGATTGTATCAGCAAAGGGATAGGATCAAGGTCACATAAAGTGCTAATACCACTTTACAACGCTTTGGTAAGGCCACACTTGGAATACTTGCACCCAGTTTGGGTTGCCAGGATACAACAAAGATGCTGAGACTCTACAAAGGATGCTGAGAAGAGCAACAAAGATGATTAGGGGATTGGAGATTAAAACATATATGGAAAGGATGCTGGAATTGGTTATGTCCAGTTTGATGAAGAGAAGGACCAGGGGGGACATGATAGCAGTCTTCCAATATCTCAGGGGGTCCCACAAAGAAGAGGGAGTCAAGCTATTCTCCAAAGCGCCTGAAGGCAGGACAAGAAGCAACGGATGGAAACTAGTCAAGGAGAGAAGCAACCTGGAACTAAGGAAAAAATTCCTGACAGTGAGGACAATTAGCCAGTGGAACCACCTGCCTCCAGAAGCAGTGAATGCTCCAACACTGGAAGTTTTTAAGAAGAGACTGGACAGTCGTTTGTCTGAAATGGTCTAGGCTGGGGAGGTCTGACTCAAAGGAGATGCAGGCAGATAAGTTCCCAACTGTTTTTACCAGAAAAGATCTGGAATTCTGCTCTGCTGGAGAATTACATGTTGTCCTCACCCTCCCGGCTCCTTCCAAGGAACCAGACCCAAAGCTGAGCTTATCGGCGCCTGGTGGCCTGGCCATCCAATTCCCCACCTCTTTATTTAGCAAACGAGCCAGAAAGGGAAGCTTTACTCAAAGTAGTCTTTGCTTTTCCTGGCATTTGCATCATGGTCCTCTGCAAAGCTGGGCCAGGAAAGGCATTTTTCTGCCATGGGAAGGTGCCGAGAATTCGACCTTATCCGATAACATTTGTGGATAATCCTAGACTTTTTTTTTTCTTCTTCTCCTTTGCAGCCACGTTCTCCCTGACTGAGCAACTCAGGAGTTTCTCCTAACCATGTCAAACAAACTATGGTTGATTTGGAGTTGGGGGACGAGGAGGAGGAGGAGGAGGAGGAGGAGGAGGAGGAGGAGGAGGAGGAAGAGGAAGAGGAAGAGGAAGAGGAAGAGGAAGAGAAGGACTATGGGGTCCTTGGAGCTCTCTGAGCTTGGTTGTTTTCTTGCAGACGTTTCCTGACCCAACTAGGGAACATTATCAGTGCTAGAAAGGAGAGGGAGGAAAGAAGGAAGGAAGGAAGGAAGGAAGGAAGGAAGGAAGGAAGGAAGGAAGGAAGGAAGGAAGGAAGGAAGGAAGGAAGGAAGGACTGACTGTGGGGTCCTTGGTGCTCTCTGAGCTTGGTGGTTTTCTTGCAGACGTTTCTTGACCCAACTAGGGAACGTCATCAGTGCTAGAAAGAAGTGTGAGATATTTACTCTTTATATACTAGTGGATGCCCTGTCAGTGTGGGTGGAAGTGCTGTTGGTGGTTTGTTGAATAGACTGTTGTTTACTGCCGGGTCCTTGGTGCTCTCTGAGCTGGGTTGTTTTCTTGGAGACGTTTCATGACCCAACTAGGTAACATCATCATTGCTAGAAGGGAGGAGGGTTGTGGAGAGGAAGAGGAGGAGGAGGAGGAGGAGGAGGAGGAGGAGGAGGAGGAGGAGGAGGAGGACTGTGGGGTCCTTGGTGCTCTCTGAGCTTGGTTGTTTTCTTGGAGACGTTTCCTGACCGAACTAGGTAACATCATCAGGGTTAGAAGGGAGTGGGGTTTGTGGGGAGAAGGAGGAGGAGGAAGGAGGAGGAGGAGGAGGAGGAGGAAGAAGAAGAAGAAGAAGAAGAAGAAGAAGAAGAAGAAGAAGAAGAAGAAGAAGAAGAAGAAGAAGAAGAAGAATAGGAGGAGGAGGAGGAACAAGAAGAAGAAGGAGGAGGAGGACTGTGGGGTTCCTGGTGCTCTCTGAGCTGGGTTGTTTTCTTGGAGACGTTTCATGACCCAACTAGGTAACATCATCATTGCTAGAAGGGAGGAGGGTTGTGGAGAGGAAGAGGAGGAGGAGGAGGAGGAGGAGGAGGAGGAGGAGGGGAGTAAAGCGAAAGAGACTTATATGGTCTGCTAAACTTTGATCTCTCAAGGGCTCTCTGGATGCTCTCAACTGGCGGTTTAAACACGATTCCATCACCCTTTGCAGCTTCTCCCAGCAAGGGACCATGGCCTTGCAGGTCAGGGGACAAGCGCCACAATTCATTTTATTATTTATTTACATCCTGCCTTTATTGTGGCCTTTTATGTAAACGACTCAAAGCTGCAAACATATCTAATACTCCTTCCTGCTCCTATTTTCCCACAACAACAACCCTGTGAGGTGGGTTGAACAGAGAGAGTGTGTGTGATTGACCCAAACCACCCAGCCGGCTTTCATTCCTAAGGCGGGGCTAGAACTCACCGTCTCCTGGTGATTGGCCCAAAGTCACCCAGACGGCTTTCGTGCCTAAGGTGGAACTAGAACTCAACCTCTCCTGCCATAAGATAAGGTCTAGAAACCTCAGAGAAAAACAATATTTAATATATGACTGTTTTGTACCGGTAGTTTAGCTTTTCATGATGTTGCAAGTTCCCTAGAGCCACTTGACAACCAGATGGGCAACACATAGTTTTATTTAATTACAAAAACCATCAGCCACCCAGAGTCACCCCTGGGCAGGATAGGTGGCATACTGTAATTGTCTAATCCATCCATCCATCCATCAATCAATCAATCAATCAATCAATCAATCAATCAATCAATCAATCAATCCACTGTTTGACATCCCTTGTTGAATCCTTCTAGCAGCGTCTGCCTTCTCCTTCAGAAGAAACCCTTAGTTTGCCTCTGGACCACACTTAAAGTCCAGCTGCCTCCAGCGGTGTGCAGTTCTCAGACTCCAGATGTGGGACGCCTTAAGCGAAGGTGTGTGATGTTTGCAGCTTTGTGGCTGGACCACAAAAATTGTTCTGGAGGGTGGGCTTCTGTGGAATGAAGATGGGTTTCACACTATGAGTGGGTTGAGGACCATCAACCCTTTAGTTCGGGGGCCTTCAAACTTGGCAACTTTAAGACTGGTGGACTTCAACTCCCAGAATTCCTCAGCCAGCCCTGAGGGCTGGCTGAGGAATTCTGGGAGTTGAAGTCCACCAGTCTTAAAGTTGCCAAGTTTGAAGGCCCCTGCTTTAGTTGACGGTCTCCAAGTTTGAAAACAGATGTTCTTGGTAACATCCCCAGGGTTTAATGTGACCACGTTCCTTAGATACAGCCGCCGTGTGTGATTGTGGGCAGGATGAGTTGATTGGAGGGAGACGGTATTATTTCTTTGGTCAGCGGGCCTTCTCCGGGGCTGATTAGATGCTGGTTCCAGCTTATCTTCATCTTGGTTTTATGGGTTACCGATCCGTCAATGGGGCTGATTTCTCTTCAACTAGACATCCCCAATTCCAGCAACCGTTCTTTATATGTTTTAGGCTCCCGTCCCCTGATCATCTTTGTTGCTCTTCTCTGCACTCTTTCTAGAGGGGAGATACAGAAGCTGAAGGTCAAATATTTTGGCCACCCAGTGAGGAGATGGGACTCCTTGGAGAAGACGCCGCTGTTGGGAGAGATGGAAAGCAGAAGGAGAAGGGGACGGCAGAGGACGAGGTGGTTAAATTAGGGTCACTGACGCAACGAACGAGAATTTTGGCAATCTCTGGGAAACAATGGAGGACAAGGGGGTGCTGTGCTGCATGGAGTCAACAAGAACCGGACACAACTTAGCAACTGAACAACAAAGGTGCTAAAATTAGGGGCTGCCCCAAAGAAGAGGGAGTCTAGCTATCCTCCAAAGCGCCTCAAGGCAGGACAAGAAGCAACGGATGGAAACTGACCAAGGAGAGAAGCAACCTGGAACTAAGGAGGAATTTCCTGACTGTGAGAACGATTAACCAGTGGAACAGCTCGCCACCAGAAGTTGTGGGTGCTCCAACAGTGGAAGTTTTTAAGAAGAGACTGGACAGCCATTTGTCTGAAATGGTATAGGGTTTCCTGCCTGAGCAGGGGGTTGGACTAGAAGACCTCCAAGGTCCCTTCCAACTCTGTTATTCTATTCTATTCTATTCTATTCCATTCCATTCCATTCCATTCCATTCCATTCTATTCTATTCTATTCTATTCTATTCTATTCTATTCTATTCTATTCTATTCTATTCTATTCTATTCCATTCTATTCCATTCTATTCCATTCTATTCTATTCTATTCTATTCCATTCCATTCCATTCCATTCCATTCTATTCTATTCTATTCTATTCTATTCTATTCTATTCTATTCTATTCTATTCTATTCCATTCCATTCCATATTTTCTATTCTATTCTATTCTATTCTATTCTATTCTATTCTATTCTATTCTATTCTATTCTATTCTATTCTATTCCATTCCATTCCATTCCATTCCATTCTATTCTATTCTATTCTATTCTATTCTATTCCATTCCATTCCATATTTTCTATTCTATTCTATTCTATTCTATTCTATTCTATTCCATTCTATTCTATTCCATTCTATTCCATTCTATTCTATTCTATTCCATTCCATTCCATTCCATTCCATTCCATTCTATTCTATTCTATTCTATTCTATTCTATTCTATTCTATTCTATTCTATTCTATTCTATTCTATTCTATTCTATTCTATTCTATTCTATTCTATTCTATTCTATTCTATTCTATTCTATCCTATCCTATCCTATCCTATCCTATCCTTATCCTATCCTTATTCTATTCTATTCTATTCTATTCAATTCTATTCTATTCTATTCTATTCTATTCTATTCTATTCTATTCTATTCTATTCTATTCTATTCCATTCCATTCCATTCCATTCCATTCCATTCTATTCTATTCTATTCTATTCTATTCTATTCTATTCTATTCTATTCTATTCTATTCTATTCTATTCTTTTTCTTTTTCTATTCTTTTTCTTTTTCTTTTTCTATTCATACTTGAGAGCTAAAGTGCCTGCAATTTAAGAATTCCATTCCAGGAACCACCTACTTCTTCTTCTTCTTCTTCTTCTTCTTCTTTTAAATAAACATTGGAAATGTGTAAATCGGAACTTTTGTTGCTTTGTTCAATCAAAGTTCCCAATTTAAATCTGCCTCGGATCAGCAACTAGAGATGGAAGGAAGTCTACGGTGGGTTGATGTCACTTGGCTGCCTGCCACAGGTTGGGTGGATGTGATTTTTACCCTCTTTTTTGGCTACACCAGACCTTTCCTTCCTAAGGGGCCCACCACAACAATTCCTTTGGGTAGGGGAAATTTTTTGGAAAAAAAAAGTCATGTTTTTCTCCCTCGGCTGGCGAGAGATTCCAGGACGTGATTTAATACATCTGGATGGAATTAAATTGAGTGGAGGGGGGCTGTCTGATTCTTTCCATTTTGGAAAATAAAAGCCTTTTTTTTCCTCTCTCTCTCTCTCTTTTAAATGGCTGGCACGCTCACGTTTCGGAAAAGATCCTAAAGGGAGCATGGCGCTCATTAAAACGGGGTCAGGAATTTCCAAAGGAAAGCAAAACAGTGACACGAAACGTTATTTCCACCGGCAACATGCCTTCGCTGTTTTTATTATGTCAAACAATTATATATATATATAATTGAAGTCCTCAGGGAATAGGGCGGTATATAAATATAACTAAATAAATAACTAAATAAATAAATATATATATATATATATATATATATATATATATATATATATATATATATATATATATATATATATATATATATATATATATATATATATATATATATATATATATATATATATATATATATATATATATATATATATATATATATATATATATATATATATATATTTGAGGTTTGGGAGGGGAGGACTCAGAGAATTTGCCCATCGGGTGGAAAATTATCCAAAAAAGAAGCTTGTCCTCGACTTACGACCGAAATTGAGCCCAACATTTCTGTGGCTGAGGCAGTTGCTAAGTGAGCTTTTGCCCCGTTTTATGACCTTTCCTGCTACCGTTCTTAAGTGAATCATCACAGCCGTTCAGTCAGCCACACGGATCTTAAGGGGATCCAGCTTCCCCGTTGACTTTGCTCGCCGGAAAGTCACAAAAGGGAGATCACATGACCTCCCAGGATGCTGCAACGGTCATAAGTACACGCCAGTTGCCAAGGGTCTGAATTTAGATCACATGATCAAGGGGATGCCGCCACCGTCGCCAGCGTGAAAACCGGTTCTAAGCCACTTTTTTCAGTGCCGTTATAGTTCGAACGGTCACGAAGCAAACGGTTGTAAGTCGAGAACCCCTTGTATTATAGCAGTGTTGCGAAAGAGTCTGATCTGCTCGGTTTCCAAGCGCCCCATACGGACCCAAACCCTTTTTGCCCGGAGGGAGAAATGATGGAGACTAGAAGCTTTGGGCTTATTTTAGGCCCACCTCCAAAAGATCAGGCTAGGGCTTAGTTTTGGGATGGGCCTTATTTTCGGGAAAAACCTGGTACCTGTAGTGTTTCTCAATTTTTGTCATCTTCAAGTAGAAGCAGCAGTGGACCTTGACAGGGAGGATGTAGGAGTTAATTTTCTTCATTAAGCAGTTAAACCCAGCAAACTGATTGGGGAATACCAGGTGGATACAAGATGGGGTGGCAAATAAATTTAGAAAGAAAGAAAGAAAAAGAGAGAGAGAGAGAAAAAGAAGAGGAAGGAAGGAAGGAAGGAAGGAAGGAAGGAAGGAAGGAAGGAAGGAAGGGAGAAAGAATGAAGAAATAGAAAGAGAGAGAGAGAGAAAAAGAAAGAGAAAGAAAGAGAAAGAGAAAAAGAGAGGGAGAGAAAGAAGGAAAAAAGAAAGAAAGAAAAAAGAGAAAGGAAGGAAGGAAGGAAGGAAGGAAGGAAGGAAGGAAGGAAGGAAGAGAGAAAGAAAGAGAGAAAGAATGAAGAAATAGAAAGAGAGAGAGAAAAAAGAAAGAAAGAGAAAGAGAAATAGAAAAAGAGAGGGAGAGAAAGAAGAAAAAAGAAAGAAAGAAAAAAGAGAAAGAAAGAAAGAAAGAAAGGAAGGAAGGAAGGAAGGAAGGAAGGAAGGAAGGAAGGAAGGAAGGAAGAGAGAAAGAGAGAAAGAATGAAGAAATAGAATTGAGAGAGAAAAAAAGAAAGAAAAAGAAAGAGAAATAGAAAAAGAGAGGGAGAGAAAGAAGAAAAAAGAAAGAAAGAAAAAAGAGAAAGGAAGGAAGGAAGGAAGGAAGGAAGGGAGAAAGAAAGAAAGAAGAAATAGAAAGAGGGAGAGAGAAAAAGAAAGAGAAAGAAAGAGAAATAGAATAAGAGAGGGAGAGAAAGAAGGAAAAAAGAAAGAAAGAAAGAAAAAAGAGAAAGAAAGGAAGGAAGGAAGGAAGGGAGAAAGAGAGAAAGAATGAAGAAATAGAAAGAGAGAGAGAGAAAAAGAAAGAAAAAGAAAGAGAAATAGAAAAAGAGAGGGAGAGAAAGAAGGAAAAAAGAAAGAAAAAAGAGGAAGGAAGGAAGGAAGGAAGGAAGGAAGGAAGGAAGGAAGGAAGGAAGGAAGGAAAAATACACTTCAGTTGAAGTTGTCAACTCCAAGTGTATTTTCTGGCATGCAATCAAGAAAAATGAAAACCAATCTATCAGAATAGAGTTGGAAGGGACCTTGGAGGTCTTCTAGTCCAACCCCCTGCTCAAGCAGGAGACCCTATCCCATTTC
This sequence comes from Vipera berus, assembly GCF_964194415.1. Classification (NCBI taxonomy): domain Eukaryota; kingdom Metazoa; phylum Chordata; class Lepidosauria; order Squamata; family Viperidae; genus Vipera; species Vipera berus. The sequence goes on along the minus strand of NC_138208.1, from coordinate 89,721,289 downwards.
AGGCAAATGGCTGTCCAGTCTCCTCTTAAAAACCTCCAGTGATGAAGCACCCACAACTTCTAGAAGCAGGTTGTTCCACTGGTTAATCGTCCTCACTGTCAGGAAGCTTCTCCTTAGTTCCAGCTTGCTTCTCTCACTGATTGGTTTCCATCCGTTGTTTCTCATCCTGCCTTCTGGTGCTTTGGAGAATAATTTGACCCACCACCTTCTTTGTGGCAGCCCCTCAAATACTGGAACGCTGCTATCATGTCCCCCCCCCCCGGTCCTTCTTTTCTCTAGACTGGCCGTTCTCAAATCCTGTGTTTTAGTCTCCAGGCCTTTTAATCGTCAGAATTGCTCTTCTCTGCACTTTTTCCCAAAGTTTCAACCTCTTTTTTCACATGGTGGGGACCAAAACTGGATGGTCTTTGCACGCTGCTTTTCGTTGACTGGGTGAGAACGAACTTTCCTGTTGCTCTCGTGAGACTGGCCGATGTTTTCCCTGCCAGCTGACCATACGTTGAACAAAGCCATTTATCTGGACTCTCGGACGGTCCATCCGAATGGGAAAAGCAGCGTTTTTGACACTCCCTGGGATTTTCAAGTTAACTTCACTTGCAAGCCGCACGGTTTTCTGCCAAGGAAAGTGAGCACAGGAGAAGAGAAGGGCCGCATTGGGCCAAATTAGCGCGATCGGTTTGAATTAGCGCAGCGCTCGGAGCATTTTAAGCACGCCGGGCGCCCGCTGACTCCTTTGCATTTCCCATCTTGCGTCCACATGGAAAGTTTCAAACTTCTGCCTCTGCTCGAGGACTCTCCATTTCTTTCGATCTATTTTTAACCTGTTCCGCTGCTCCGTGGGAAGATAATGTTGTTAGACGGAATGTAAAGCCCAAAGTAGGATAGTCCTTGATTTACGACCATTTGTTTCATGCTTGTTCGAAGTTACAACGTCACTAAAAATAAAAAAGAGATTTAGGACAAATGTTCACCCAGCCATTGCAGCAGGATCCACGTGATCAAAATTCAGACATTTAATAAAGGACATTGATTGCTTATCGAGATTTATTAAGACATGTATAAGCCAAAAAAAATGGATTTATAAATGCGATATTGAAGTTTATACTGAATTTTGATACAATTAGAAATTTATTAGCTTAATTATGAAATAACAAATGTTAGGGGAAACAGAGAAGAATTATTTTTGATGATGTAAACTGAGATACCTACTAAAGATTGTATTACTGAACTATTGTTTAACCCAATTATCACATTGCCTTCTAAATTTGTTGTTGTTGTTGTTGTTAGTTGCGAAGTCGTGTCCGACCCATCGTGACCCCATGGACAACGTTCCTCCAGGCCTTCCTGTCCTCTATCATCTTCTGGAGTCCATTTAAGCTCATCCCTACACCTTCTAAATACTTATCTGTAAAACTGGAAAATTAATAAAATACCTTTTAAAAAAAATTCAAACATTTGACAGTAGACTCATATTTACGGCGGTTTGCAATGTGCCGGGGTCATGTGATCCCCTCATGTGACATTCTGACGAGCAAAGTCAATGGGTGGGTGGGAGCCAGATTCATTTAACTTGTTACTAAACACAGCAGGGGGTTGGACAAAAGCAGAAAGTCAGACTAGATGACCTTCAAGGTCCCTTCCAACTTTATTATTATTATAAACAAATAAGCTACAGATAGATCTGGACTTAACAACAGTTCATTTATTGACCATCCACAGTTACAACGGCGCTGAAAAAAGGGACTTATGACCCTTTATAACACAAGACTGTTGCAGCATCCCGGCAGTCACGTGATCAATATTCAGACGCTTGGCAACTGGCATGTACTTATGACTGTTGCAGTGTCCCGGGCTCACACAATCCCCTTGTGCGAACATCTGACCAGCAAAGTCAATGGGGGGAAGCCGGATTCATTTAACAACCATGTTCCTAACTAACCATGTTCCTAACTTTCTCCATAATTGCAGAAAGAAAGGTTATAAAATGGGGCAAAACTCATTTAACCACTGTCTCCCTTAGCAGCAGAAATTCCGGTCATAAGTCGAGGACATCCAAGAGCATCACGTTTTTTCTGGTTGAGAGAGTTGGAAAAAAATAAAAATTCCGTATCGGACTTAATACATCTTGTAGTGATTTATAAAACTCTGCAGGTAATCCATCCGGGCCAGGAGCCTTATCCTTTTTTTTTTTTTTGCCTTTTCATAGCCTCTATAATCTCCATCGTTGATATTTTTCCATTTAATATGTTTCGAATATTCTCTGGAATTTTGGGCAAGTCTGCTTTTTTTAAGTACTGCTGTATTTTTTTTCCTTTGGGAATTTCCTCCGCCTTATAGAGTCTCTCATAGTAATCTTTAATGATTTTTTTTTAAAAAAATTGTATCATTTGGAAATTGTAATTCGCCTTTTGGATCTTGGAGCTTGTTTATCATTTTTCCCCCTCTTGTATTAAGATGTATTCCTGCCTGAGCAGGGGGTTGGACTAGATGACCTCCAAGGTACCTTCCAACTTGGAGTTCTTTTTCTTCGACTCTGGCATCTCCTGGTACAGCGATATCAATCAGCTGTACGCTTCGGTTCTCTACAACTGCAATATCTGGCGTGTTGCGTTCCAAATGGCGATCTGTCTATATTCGGAAGTCCCACAAGATCTTCACTCTCTCATTCTCGACAACTTTTCCCCCCCTATGTTCCCACGACTTTTCGGACACAGGCAAGTCGTATTTTTTACACAATGCCCAGTGGATTAAGTTTAGCAACTCGATTACGCGATTTTGCTACACTCACATATTTATTTATATTTATTTATTTATATTATATTTATTTATATTTATCTTTATTTATATTAAATGTGAAACAGTTTCAACTTTGCAAAGTTGGCAATTTGGATTGTCAGTAGATTTCTGTATCTTCGCTTTCATGGCATTAGTTTGTAGTGCTTGTTCTTGAGCAGGCAGTATTATTATTACTATTATTACTATTACTATTATTATGTATTGTCCGATACTGAAAGAACTGTGTAATGAAATTCTCTTGGAGGCTAAAATACCAAATACATGGAGTGAAGCTAACGTTACCGTAACATCTAAAGAAAAAAAAATTAAAAATTGAGCATGGCGCACCCTCTGTCGACTTCCCTACTACGTGATGCTTCCTCAAACCAACCGGCCCACATCCAGGCCTTGAGGGCGAGGACTCATCTTTCTCGTTCCTTCGCCGCGTCCCCGTCCTGCACCAGCTTTTCCTGTTGTGTTTGTGGTGTTTGAGAAGCGCGACGGACGTGGGTGTGGGATCAGAGAAGCAACATGGCCAAACGGCTCTCGGAGGGAGAAATTGGGGAACTCAGAGAAGCCTTCGCCCTCTTCGATCAAGATGGCGACGGGCTGATCACCTCCAAGGAGGTGGTGGCCGTAATGAGATCCCTCGGGAAAAACCCCACGGAAGCTGAGGTACGAAGCATCATCGGCGAGATCGAGGCCCACCAGGGAAAGGCCAATTTCCCGAGGCTCCTGTCGGTGATGGCCAGGAGGACCAGGCACTCTGACACGGAGGAGGAGATCCGAGCAGCTTTCCGCGTCTTCGATCGGAATGGAGACGGCTACGTCAACACGGCAGAGCTGCGACATGCCTTGACCACCGTGGGCGAGAAGCTGACAGAGGAAGAGGCAGAGGTGTTGATCAAGGAGATGGACCAAAAAGGGGATGGGAAGGCCAACTATGAAGAATTTGCACGAATAATGGTGGAGAAGTGACGCAAGCTACGGTGTCTTACCAGGTTGGTTATTCGTCTAGCAGGGGTAGGCAAACTTGGCTCTTTTATGACTCGTGGACTTCAACTCCCAGAATTCCTGAGCCAGCATGGGGGAACGTTTGGCCCCTTCATGATTTGTGGACTTCAACTCCCAGAATTCCTGAGCCAGCGTGGGGGAACTATGGCCCCTTCATGACTCGTGGACTTCAACTCCCAGAATTCCTGAGCCAGCGTGGGGGAACTATGGCCCCTTCATGACTCATGGACTTCAACTCCCAGAATTCCTGAGCCAGCGTGGGGGAACTATGGCCCCTTCATGACTCGTGGACTTCAACTCCCAGAATTCCCCAGCCAGCATGGGGGAACTATGGCCCCTTCATGACTCGTGGACTTCAACTCCCAGAATTCCTGAGCCAGCATGGGGGAACTATGGCCCCTTCATGACTGGTGGACTTCAACTCCCAGAATTCCTGATCCAGCATGAGGGAACTATGGCCGCTTCATGACTGGTGGACTTCAACTCCCAGAATTCCTGAGCCAGCATGGGGGAACTATGGCCGCTTCATGACTGGTGGACTTCAACTCCCAGAATTCCTGAGCTAGTATGGCTCAGCTTGGAAACCTCTCCCTTTCCCCTCAGGCTGGCTGGCTCAGGAATTCTGGGAGTTGAAGTCCACCAGTCATAAAACAGCCAAGGTTGCCTACCCCTAGTAGGGTTCTGTTATGAAACAGATGGTGGGACCCAGCAGTGATACGTCTTTTCTGCTGTAGGTCCCCCCCTCATTCCCCCTCTTTTAACCCTAAACCATGGGTTTGTTCGGCCAGCATTGAAGATCTGAGGGAGAGCCCTGAAAAGTGATTGTAATCAGGGGAAGTGATGGTTGTTCTCTGGCTCTCCCGGCCTTGTTGGCTGATTTACGTTACCTCTTTATTTTAACTTATTTCTGATTGTTTATAAATTGTTAGGGAAGCTTTAACTGTTATGTTGGCGTTGTAGGCTGCCCGAGTCACACGTTTGTGAGATGGCTGGCTATATAAATATGCCGAATAAATAAATGCTAATCGTTTTTCAAGAGAGGATTTGAAGCGGAAGCGTTTCAAATTTGAAGCAGGCCTCCGGCAGGTCACACAACCCTTCCATAGTCAGAACAAGGCCAGGATTCTTCCATTAAAGTTAGAAACTTCCAATATATATCGACCTCGGCATGATTCAAATTCAAAATGTTTTGCCAGAGTGGAGAAATGGTAGGGTAATCTCAAAATTGTCTGAAATGGTGTAGGGTTTCCTGCCTGAGCAGGGGGTTGGACTAGATGACCTCCAAGGTCCCTCCCAAATACTTCTTCTTCTTCTTCTTCTTCTTCTTCTTCTTCTTCTTCTTCTTATTATTATTATTATTATTATTATTATTATTATTATTATTATTATTATTATTATTATTATTATTATTATTATTATTATTATTATTATTATTTCACACAGGAGGCAGGACTATAAGCAGTTAGTCAAGCTCCCAAGGTTGAAAGAACAATAATGCATATTGAAGAAAAAATAGGATTTTTTCCCCCTGCAATATAATGAAGGAATTCCAGCAACGGCTGTGTTTCAGGAACAAATCTTAGGTTGGTTTTTCTGAATCTGGGCAACTTTAAGACGTGTGGACCTCAACCCCAGCAGCATGCTGGCTAGGTCTGAAAGCTGGACTTTCACACCCCTTAAAAGTTGCCAAGATTCAAAAGCATGGCCTAGAGAGAGAAACAATACTTAGACTTGGAACACAGAACATAGGGACCTCAGAGGTCTTCTAGTCCAACCCCCTGCACAAGCAGGAGAACTTACACCATCCTATGCTATTATTTTGTAAATATCGGACTGCCCAGATCCCTTTCTTGTGTGCAGAAAAGGCTCTTTCCGTTCCATTGTGTTTTGTGTGTGTGTGTTGTTTTTTTAATGACTGTGAGAAATAACTCTCCCAGGTAAGAATAATGGTGGATGTAACCTCATGATTTCGCATTTCATTTAAATGCAGGAAATTGTTATCTTTGTGTGTGATCAAATTAAAAGGTGGACCTGGGCATGCCTGGCTTTCCTTGGTGCCTTCAAGAGAGCTTGCAACGAACAATCTCCATATTCCCAGCCAGCGTGACTTCGAAGTTGTATTCTCAAATCATCTGATGGATACCAGATTGCTGACTTTGGCTGGGTGTGTGTGTGTGTGTGAGGAAGGTGTTGAGAATGAAAATGTCCCATATTAAACATAAGGCTTCAGAAGTATTTTTCCTTCTTTCGTTTATTTGTTCTGTGGGGCCCTTGGTGCTCTCTGAGCTGGGTGGTTTTCTTGCAGACGATTCACTACCCAACTACATAACATCATCAGTGGACAAGGAGGAGGAGGAGGAAGAGGAGGAGGAGGAGGAGGACTGTGGGGCCCTTGCTGCTCTCGGAGCTTAGTTGTTGTCTTGCAGACATTTCATTACCCAACTAAGGAACATCATCAGTTCTAGAATTTGAAGGAATTTGAAGGAAGGAGGAGGAGGAGGAGGAGGAGGAGGAGGAGGAGGAGGAGGAGGACTGTGGGGGTCCTTGGTGCTCTCTGAGCTTGGTGGTTTTCTGGCAGACATTTCATTACCCAACTAGGTAACATCATCAGTGCTAGAAGGGAGAGGAGTGTGCAAAGAGGAGGAAGGGGAGGAGGAGGAGGAGGAGGAGGAGGAGGACTGTGGGGGTCCTTGGTGCTCTCTGAGCTTGGTTGTTTTCTGGCAGACATTTCATTACCCAACTAGGTAACATCATCAGTGCTAGAAGGGAGAGGAGTTTGCAAAGAGGAGGAGGAGGAGGAGGAGGAGGAGGAGGAGGAGGAGGAGGACCACTGTGGGGTCCTTGGTGCTCTCTAAGCCTGGTTGTTTTCGTAAAGATGTTTCATGACCCAACTAGGCAACATCATCAGTATTAGAAGGGAGTGGTGTTTGCAGAAAGGAGGAGGAAGAGGAGGAGGAGAAGGATGAAGAGGAGGAGGAGGAGGAGGAGAATTGTGGGATCCTCGGTGCTCTCTGAGCTTGGCTGTTTTCTTTCAGACATTTCATTACCCAACTAAGTAACATAATCAGTGCTGAAATATTCTGGTCTATCAGTATATTTGTTACTTGCTGGTAGTTTTCCTCCCCAGCATGCTTGGGAGGAGAGAAATGAGGATATTCAACGAAACACGATAATCTTCTTTTACTTTTGCCTCCATCTTTGCTGCAACCTTTTCATTCGTTCATTCATTCATTCATTCATTCATTCATTCATTCATTCATTGGTCTTCTATGCCACCCATTTCATCTAGAGTCACCTCTAGACAAAACCCAACAGAGTGAACAAGAGGAGACAAAACATTAAAGCATTAAGGTCATAAACCTTAATGTTAAAATTAAAAATAGAATTCAGAACCATGTCTAGGAAGGGAGCAAGGTGCAAACAGGTGGAGGTGGCTTCTTTATTGGACCAGAGATCGTAGTTTATCGTTGTTCATTTCTTTAAATCGCTTAGCCATAACATCAGGACAGCTGTTGAAAAGGGAAGAATTCAAGGCTGTCAAAATAAGACACTTGGAAGATAAAAGGTTGCAGATTGGAGAGGTTCCAGGGGGACAAACTGTCATTCGATCAGAATCCTGGTCAATTATAAACCCCAGTTAACACTTGCGAATCAATCCAACCCAGAATTTGGCATTTCGCTAGGGACTAGTCAGTTTCCTGTAAAAAAAAATCCTCCCAAGATTATGGATCCAGGTGTTGCTTCCTCTTAGCTTCAGAAACAGAGAGGTAAATTTCTTTTGAACGTGGAAGCTCCATTCGTCTATTAGGCCTACTGACAATTACAGATGGTCCTTGCTTCATGACGGGTCATTTAGCGACCATTCAAAGTTACGATGGACTTCACCAGAGCTACTTACAACCCTGTTCTGGAGAGTTGCTTCCCCCGCCCCCTCCATGTGATCACATGATCACATGATTTTGGGACCTTGGCCACCAGCTCACATTCATTTGCGGTGCCTTATGGTCACGTGGTCACACCATTTTTCATGTATGGTTCTAGTTTCCAGCAAAAAAACCCCACCCATTAAGTAAAATGGCTTTGCTTAACCACCCCTGCAAGAAAGATCATAAAATGGGCATAGTCGCGCGGGGACCCACTTAAAGAGCGCTATGACTTATGACTGCAATTCCAGCCAAAATTCCAGTCGAAAAACGAGGCGTAGCCATCATACCTCTCTTCCAGTTCCATAAACCTATCCACACTTCAAGATTTAACTCCAGTGTTTCTCAACCTTGGCAACTTTTCAGGTGTGTGGACTTCGACTCCCAAAATTCTCCAGGCAGCATAACTGCTTAATGAAGGCAATTAACTCCTACGCCTTCCCTGACAGGTGTCAATCCAGTTTCTGCCTAAGGGCTTCCAAAGGAAGAGAACCATTATCTTTTAAGACATCTTCTTTCCCCATTCCTTTAATCGCTCATCCATCAGGAATTATTTTCAATGCCTCTGCACAATTTATGCCCTCGGCTCGTTTTGGAACCTCAATTTCCATATTGTTGTTCTGCTTCAGTTGGATATTAATTACAAACTCTGTCCCAGGTCTTTACAAGGGCTGACCTTCCCACAAGGAGCTTACCCTCAACCAAAGAGCTGAAGAGAAGAGTTATCACTGGAAGAGACCAAAAATCAAAATGGTTAGAAATGCAAGAAAGGAATATAGAGTGGGTTTATTTGACCCAGGTTAAAATAAATATGAGTCTGGCAAGGCTATATACTGTCACCCCGCCTATTTAACCTATATGCAGAGCACATCACGAGAAAGGCAGGGCTAGATGAATCAAAAGTTGGAATTAAGATTACCGGAAGAAATATCAACAACCTAAGATATGCAGATGACATCACTCTAGTGGCAAAAAGTGAAGAAGAACTAAAGAGCCTCTTGTTGCAGGTGAAGAAGGAGAGTGCAAAAGTTGGGTTGAAACTAAACATTAAGAAAACCAAGATCATGGCATCCGGCCCTCTCAATTCCTGGCCAATAGATGGGGAAGAAATGGAGGTAGTGACAGATTTTATTTTCCTGGGCTCCAAGATCACCGCAGACGGGGACTGCAGCCAAGAAATTAAAAGACGCTTGCTCCGGGGGAGGAAAGCCATGTCAAATCTAGACAGCACACTAAAAAGCAGAGACATCGCCCTGCCAACAAAAGTGCGTATAGTCAAGGCTATGGTCTTCCCAGTTGCAATGTGTGGTTGTGAAAGTTGGACCATAAGAAAAGCCGAGTGCCAAAGAGTTGAGGCCTTTGAACTACGGTGCTGGAGAAGACTCCTGCGCGTCCCTCGGACTGCAAGGCGATCAAACCGGTCAGTCCCAGAGGAGATCAATCCTGACTGCTCTTTAGAAGGCCAGATCCTGAAGCTAAAACTCAAATACTTTGGCCACCTAATGAGAAGGAAGGACTCGCTGGAGAAGAGCCTAATGCTGGGAAAGGTGGAGGGCAAGAGAAGAAGGGAACGACAGAGAATGAGGTGGCTGGATGGAGTCACTGAAGCAGGAGGCGTGAGCTTAAATGGACTCCAGAAGGTGGTAGAGGACAGGAAGGCCTGGAGGAACGTTGTCCGTGGGGTCGCGATGGGTCGGACACGACTTCGCAACTAACAACAAAAAATAGATATGTTTTTATCACTCGGTGGGCTTTAATGCAGGGGTCCCCAACCTTTTGGGCACCAGGAACCGGTTCCGTGGAGAACAGTTTTTCCACGGACCTGAATGTGGGTGGTTTTGTGTGCTGCCTGCATCCCGCGGATGGGGCTTTGCTTGTTTGTGCGGACCGGTTGCTGGTGTGTTGTGGCCCTGGTACCGGTCCACAGACCTGGGGTTGGGGACCCCTGTCTCAATGGACTTTTGCTGGCAGCAGGATTGAAGATTTACCAGGCTGTAAAGATTTACTGTACAAAAAAGAGATGGGATATAGAGGGAGAACAATAGATCATCTGTTGCATTTGAAGAGGAGTTGTCAAAATTGTTTATCCTTGCGATGAAGGGAAGAAGTCATTTTGTTACGGTTTTTTTTTCTGTTCTCTTCCTGGGTAGTTTTTCTCAATTGGGTAAATAAATAAAATACATTCTTTCTTTTTCTTCTTCTTCTTCTTTTCCGCTTTTCTTTTTTGCATATATTTTTCTTTTCCGTTCCTGCAGGCAGTTCTCGACTTACGACAGTTCGTTTAATGACCATTGCAACTCACGAAAGCTCTGGGGAAAAAGTGACCAACGACCGTTTTTCACACTTAACGACCGTTGCAGAATCTCCGCGGTCACGTGATCAAAATCCGGATGCTGGGCCACTGACTCGTATTTATGACGGTTGCGGTGTCCCAGGAAGGGGGGGTCACGTGATCCTCTTTTACGACCTTCTGATCGATAAAGTCAAAGGGAGGGAGCCCGATTCACTTAACGGCCATGTGAGTAGCTTAACCGCCGTAGTGATTCGCTTAGCAACGGTGTCAAGAAAAGTTGTAAAAATGGGGCGAAACTCAGTTAACCAGTGTCTCCCTTAGCAACATAAATTTTGTGGACTGCCATAGTTCTCATTTTTGTAATTGCAGTTTTTAATCAAAATTATGAAATACGTGTAAAAGAAGGAATTATTTGAAGGCCATTAGATCATGGGCGCCCTGGAGATCTTTAAGAAGAGACTAGACAATCACTTGTCTGAGATGGTGTAGGTTCTCCTGCTTGACCAGGGGGCTGGACTAGAAGACCTCCAAGGTCCCTTCCAGCTTCTATTCTATTCTATTCTATTCTATTCTATTCTATTCTATTCTATTCTATTCTATTCTATTCTATTCTATTCTATTCTATTCTATTCTATTCTATTCTATTCTATTCTATTCTATTCTATTCTATTCTATTCTATTCGTGCAATGTTGGCTTCCTGAGGACTAGAGTAGCCTTCTTCAGGTGCCACAAACCCAGGCTTGTTATGCAATGAAAATTAAGCCATCCCTGTCTTCCACCCATGCTTGAGGTTGCAATGGATTGTGGGATACCTCCTACCTCAACCAAGCCAACCACAATCCATCGTCCCTTGTGGCAAGGTAGCATTCCAGCAGGTCCCAAATCTGGGCCTGAAACCACAAGGAGGGTGGAGACTGGACTTGTGGGTCCCTTGTCTCCTCATAACTCACACCAGATTTTCCTGTCTCACCAGAGGAATCCCAGAGTGTGCATTTTCTCGAGGAGAGGCACACAGCGCTGCATGCAAAGCGATCGGCAACATGTCCCACGAGTTCAGCGAAGCACAGATTGCCATCTTCAAGGAGACCTTCTCCCACTTAGATGAGGATGGCGACGGAGTCATCACCAAGAAGGAGTTGGGGACCGCCATGCGATCCCTTGAGCACGTTCTCCTCCACCTTCAGGAGAGCTTCACCGACGAGAAGGTGGAGAAGATGTTCAAGGAGCCCGACCTGGATGAAGACGGGAAGGTCACCTTTGAGGAGTTTGTGAAGATGTTGGCAAAGCAGAAGGCGCCGTGAAGGAGACGCCAGATCTTCTCTTGGTACAAACAGGGCAACTGGGAGGACCAACGGCAACATTTGTAGAATGCCTTGTGGTTTGGGCTAAGCCTTCTGGTTCCTTTGCCTCTCTCTCTCTCCTTTCTCTTTCCCGCTTTCTCTCTTTTTTCTATTTCTCCTGATCGAGCAGGGGGGTGGACTAGAACACCTCCATGATCCCTTCCAGATTCTGTTCTGTTCTGTTCTGTTCCAGTCCAGTCCAGTCCAGTCCAGTCCAGTCCAGTCCAGTCCAGTCCAGTCCATTCCATTCTATTCTATTCTATTCTATTCTATTCTATTCTATTCTATTCTATTCTATTCTATTCTATTCTATTCTATTCTATTCTATTCTATTCTATTCTATTCTATTATTCTAGGTTGACTCAGCCTTCCATCCTTCCGAGGTAGGTAAAATGAGGACCCAGATTGTTGGGGGCAATAAGCTGACTTTGTAATAATGCTGCTTGGGGGGGGGGGTGAAAGCCCTAATAAGCAGGCATATACATAGAATGAAGGCTACTGCTAAGCTTGTAAGCCGCCCTGAGTCTTCGGAGAAGGGCGGGATATAAATGGGATTAAATTAAAATAAAATAAATTCTATTCTATTCTATTCTATTCTATTCTATTCTATTCTATTCTATTCTATTCTATTCTATTCTATTCTATTCTATTCTATTCTAGTCTAGTCTAGTCTAGTCTAGTCTAGTCTAGTCTAGTCTAGTCTAGTCTCGTCTAGTCTAGTCTAGTCTAGTCCAGACCAGTCCAGTCCAGACCAGTCTAGTTTAGTCTAGTTTAGTCTCTAGTCTAGTCTAGTCCAGTCCAGTCCAGTTTCTTCTATTCTATTCTATTCTATTCTATTCTATTCTATTCTATTCTATTCTATTCTATTCTATTCTATTCTATTCTATTCTATTCTATTCTATTCTATTCTATTCTATTCTATTCTATTCTATTCTAGTCTATTCTAGTCTAGTCTAGTCTAGTCTCTAGTCTCTAGTCTCTAGTCTCTAGTCTCTAGTCTCTAGTAGTCTATTCTAGTTTAGTCCAGTCCAGTCCAGTCCAGTCCAGTGCAGTGCAGTACAGTGCAGTCCAGTCCAGTCCAGTCTAGTCTAGTCTAGTCCAGTCCAGTCCAGTCCAGTCCAGTCTAGTCTAGTCCAGTCCAGTCCAGTCCAGTCCAATTTATTCTATTCTATTCTATTCTATTCTATTCTATTCTATTCTATTCTATTCTATTCTATTCTATTCTATTCTATTCTATTCTATTCTATTCTATTCCAGTCCAGTCCAGTCCAGTCCAGTCCAGTCCAGTCCAGTCTCTAGTCTCTAGTGTAATCTATTCTAGTTTAGTCCAGTCCAGTCTAGTCTAGTCTAGTCTAGTCTAGTCTAGTCTAGTCTAATCTCTAGTCTAGTTTAGTCCAGTCCAGTCTATTCTATTCTATTCTATTCTATTCTATTCTATTCTATTCTATTCTATTCTATTCTATTCTATTCTATTCTATTCTATTCTATTCTATTCTATTCTATTCTATTCTATTCTATTCTATTCTAGTCTAGTCTAGTCTAGTCTAGTCTAGTCTAGTCTAGTCTAGTCTAGTCTAGTCTCTAGTCTCTAGTCTCTAGTCTCTAGTCCAATCTATTCTAGTTTAGTCCAGTCCAGTCCAGTCTATAAAATAAAAATGATGGCCCAGGTGTAAATAGTGGGACTTTGACCACGTGATCACGGCTTCACTTCTTGATTGCTTTAGGCCTCATCGTTTGCATAATCTTCTGATTTCTCTCTTCAACATGATAGGAAATTAATTTTTTGGTGTCTGTTTGTGTGTGTTGGTGTCTGTGTGTGTCTCTCTTTCTCTGTCTGTGTCTGTGTGTGTTTGGTGAGAAGAAGTCTTTAGTATGGACAAAATCCAGGGCCAAAATTAAATTTATGTCTGGGGACTTAGACCACCGACTAGCTGGAAGTTGAGATCACCAGCTGAGATTGATCCGTAACGAGAGAGACCCCAGTCCAGAAGTCCTGAGTTGGGGGACGTTGAATCTGTGTGCCCGACTTGTGTTGATCTTGCCCGTAGTCAAAGAGGTGCTTTCGGGGTGCGCAACGTGAGTCACCCACTGCGCAAAGACAAGCAAACAAACTCCTTTGATGACCAAGCGGTTGCAGAATCCTGGCTACTTGTGGCTGATGCCTGAAAACATCGTAAAACAAGTCGAGGCTTAACAGGACGCGCAATGAGTTGGATTTTTGTCTGTCTGGTGTGCTGAGCGAGAGAAAGGCAGGGCAACACTTGGATGGCTTCGCTCCAAGGGCATCTGTGAAGGTGCCAACCCACCTCATGTGGAGACCGAGTTGTCGGATCACACAGGGTGTGCTCGTGTTTCACACCACGTAGGGTTGACTCCAGGTGTTGGGTAGTCTTCCCTGCATCGTCGTTGTGATGCTGTTTTCCCTGTAACCATCTAAAGACTAGCCCAGAACTCACGGGGCAAAACAACTGTCTTGTTTAGCGATGGAAATTTGAGGCTCAGTTGTTTGTAAAGAACGACTCGTATTTTCCCCCCCCCCCAATAAAGTCACTGGGCGCTTCTCGTCAGTTCTAGCTTACCGTTTCTTTCCTTTGTTTTTCTCCGCAGCGTCGCCAAGAACTGGGTTGGAAGCAAGCCCTGGCTTGTGGCTACGTGGGACTTTCCACCGCTAAAGATCAGCCTTGTCTCCTCTTGCACCAAAAAACCTTCCTCAGATTAAAAAGTTTTATTGGCAACCCGAGAACGGGAGAAGCCCTTTTATCTGTAATTCTGGGAAGCGAAACAGGACCCGCACTCAAAAGAAGCCTCGGCTGCGAAATAAATGCGGACTTTTTCTCTTGCAGGTTTCGCTTTTCTTTAAAAAAATAAAATAAATCAGCTTGTATTCCATCCGCCTTCTACACACCTTGCAAGCTCTTCCGTCAGAATCAAAATCAGAAGAGAGCTGGAAGGGACCGTGGAGGTCATCTAGTCCAACCCCCTGCTCAAGCAAGACACCCTAGATCAGACATGTCAAACACAAGGCCCGGGGGCCGAATCCAGCCCGCAAAGTGGTTTCATGTGGCCTGCGAAGCCATCCTGGAAACAGTGAGGGAACGGCCCCCACTGCCTTGGCCCTGGCCCAGAGACCCTCCTCCTGCCAGAGACCCTCAGATCTCTCCCACTCCTGCCCAGGCCCCCATAGGCACCCTTGATGCGAACGATATAGAGCTGGCCACGCCCACCCAGTAGGCCACATGCACTCTAGCCACGCCCACCCAGTAGGCCACGCCCACCCTGGCCACACCCACCCGGCCCCCTGAGGGCAACCGCAATGCCGATGCGGCCCTCCATGAAATTGAGTTTGACACCCCTGCCCTAGACCATTCCAGACCAGGTGGTTATCCAGTCTCCTCTTTAAAACTTCCAGGGATGGAGCATCCACCACCTCTGGAGGCAGGTGGTTCCACGGGTTAATTGTCCTCACTGTTAGGAAGTTTCTCCTTAATTCCAGGTTGCTTCTCTCCTTGATTAGTTTCCATCCGTTGTTTTTTGTCTTGCCTTCGGGGGCTTTGGAAAATAGGTGACCCCCCCTCTTCTTTGTGGCAACCCCTCAAATACTGGAGTACTGCTATCCTCTCACCCCTAGTCCCTCTTTTCTCTAGACTGGCCAAACCCAAATCCTGCAGCCTTCGTATGTTTTAATCTCCAGGCCTTTAATCATCCTAGTTGCTCTTCTCGGCACTTTATCCAAAGTCTCAACATCTTTTTTGTAACGTGGGGAGCAAACCTGGACGCAGCATTCCAGGCGTGGCCTTGTTAAGGATTTATAAAGCGGCGCTAATATTGCACATGATTTTGATCCTATGCCTCTGTTTACACAAGCAAGGACTGTATTAGCTTTTGGGGATTTCTGCTGTGGAGCTTAACACCAGGTGGGTGCGCGCAACACACTTGACTAAAGTTAACTACAGCCATTCATCTTTCTGGCTTTGTTCAGGGTGGATTCTAATCTGCTTCCGTTGGGAAGCAATAATGTGTCTGTTGGGTTTGCACTAGAGGTGAAAATTGTACGCCCGCACAACGCCCGGCCCCACAATGCCAGTCAAGATTCAAATTAACCAAGCTTAATCTGATAAAGGGAGTCCATTCATTAATCAATTAAACCTTCATCTCATCATTAGGTCTGGCCAAAGCCTCATCTTCTTCATCACTGGCTTATTTCCATATATATGAAATTTTCAGCTCAGCCTTGAGATGAAAGGGCTTCGCTGAGACTTCAGAGATCAATAAGAAGGAGGTGATAAAAATCTTCACCAGATTAGAAAAAAAAAGAGAGAGAGAAGCACACTTTTTCCCCCCTGCAAGCATTCTTGGCTCCTTAAATAGTTTGACTCAACCAAAAGACAATCCTAAATTAAAGAGTAATATTGCACTCAGATACGTATTCAAGGCGTGGGGTTGACTGCCACAAGTTGTGACAAATTCCTGCAGGACGGCCTCTAGCTAAGGGATCTTCCACGTTGCCACCATCAGCATTCCCAAACCATTCCCACCACCGAGAGCCATTTCTGCCTTCATCTTGTCTGCAGCCATTATTTTGTATTTATTTTGTTCTATTTATTTTATCCTGCCTTTGTTATTTCTATAAACAATTTAAGGTGACAAGCATGTCTAGTATTCTTCCGAGGTCAGTAAACAAAGACCCAGATTGTTGGGGGCAATTGGCTGACTCTGCAAACCGCTTAGCCGTAAAGCACTGCAAAGCAGTATATAAGGTTAAGGGCTATTGCTAAGTGCTAAGGAAAGTTGGACCATAAGAAAGGCCGAGCGCCAAAGAATTGAGGCCTTTGAGCTCTGGTGCTGGAGAAGACTCCTGTGAGTCCCTTGGACTGCAAGGCGATCAAACCGGTCAGTCCTAGAGGAGATCGACCCTGACTGCTCTTTAGAAGGCCAGATCCTGAAGCTAAAACTCAAATACTTTGGCCACCTAAGGAGAAGGAAGGACTCACTGAAGAAGAGCCTCATGCTGGGAAAGGTTGAGGGCAAGAGAAGAAGGGGACGACAGAGAAGGAGGTGGCTGGATGGAGTCACTGAAGCAGTAGGCGTGAGCTTAAATGGACTCCAGAAGATGGCGGAGGACAGGAAGGCCTGGAGGAACGTTGTCCATGGGGTCGCAAGGGGTCGGACACAACTTCGCAACTAACAACCACAACAAGGATCAAGATCACGTAAAGTGTTAGTACCACTTTACAAGACCTTGGTAAAGACACACTTGAAATACTGCATCCAGGCCTGGAGGAACGTTGTCCATGGGGTCACAATGGGTCAGACATGACTTCGCAATTAACAACAATGAAAGAAGGGAGGGAGGGAAGGAGGGAGTAAGTAAGTAAGTAAGTGAGTTAGGTAGGTAGGTAGGTAGGTAGGTGGTGGTGTGGTGGTTAGAATGCAGTATTGCAGGCAAACTCTGCCCACTGCCAGCAGTTCAATCCTTACTTAACTTACTCAGCCTCCTATCCTTCCAAGGTTGGTAGAATTAGGACCCAGTTTGTTGGGGGCCTTAGGCTGACTCTATAAACCGCTTAGAGAGGGCTGTAAAGCGCTGGGAAGAAGTATCTAATTGCTATTCCTATTGCTATCTTGCCTATCAGCAAACAAAACAAACATTCATTCTTGAGTGACTGTGACTTGTGCGTGAACAGGCTGGGCCAGGGTTGCAGACAGGCAACTGGAGGTCATCCACCTCGTGATCAGTTATCATTGTTCTCCCCAATCTGATGTTCTCCAGAACATCGGTTGGAGGCCTGTCACTGAAAACCAGTCGCAGCCCCAGTCCCATAAAGATGTGGGATGAGATCCAGAAATTGTTCACCTCTTTCAGGCCTGGCCCAGACCAGATTAACAGGTTCCTAATGAAAAGGGTGTGGGCCTTTCAGCAGAAGAGTTCCACGGTTGACTTTGCTCCAATGGAATCAAGGCCGGGGTGTTGTCTTCTTGTTGCAAGATGCCAGAACATCTCTGGAAACCAGCCAGTAGAAACAACCCTACCTAGGGGCCAACTCGTTGCAAGAGAAGAGGAACATTTCTTCATCGCCGAGAAGAGCAAGCTGCAGAAGGCGATCGGCGAATTGGTGGGACAGAAGAAGACACCATGACCTCTCTGATGGAACACGAAATTGCAGAGTACAAGGAAGCCTTCATGCTCTTCGACCGGAATGGAGACGGGACCATCACCACTAGAGAACTTGGAACTGTCATGAGGTCCTTGGGGCAAAACCCCACCGAAGCTGAGCTGAGGGAAATCGTCCAGAAGCTGGAAGCTGACAAAAACGGCACCATTGACTTCCCCGAGTTCTTGAACCTGATGGAGAAGCAAGTCAAGAACCGAGATTGTGAGGAGATCCGGAAAGCTTTCCAGGTATTTGACAAGGATGGGAACGGTTACATCTGCGCTGCGGAGCTGAGGTACATCATGACCAACCTCGGGGAGATGTTGTCCAACGAAGAAGTCGAGGAGATGTTGAAGATGGCAGACCTGGATGGAGATGGGCAGTTAAATTATGAGGAACTCCTAAGGATCATGACCAGCAAGTGAAGAGGGCTGCCAAGCCGTGGAGATCTTTGCTGCCAAAAATCAAAGGAATGTATGACTTTGGGTCATATGCAGCCTACATGATGTGGCCTGGCGAGGACAGCTAGGACAATCCGTTTTGGTGGGACGTGATCGATGGACAAAACCTAAATCAGACTTGGGGGACGCAAACTGAACTTCAGCTGTGGGTGTTTGTTGATTATTTTTTTCCCCTCTGCTTCCGAGAAGTGTATGGCATCTTTTGGGATCAAAAGGTATTCGTGACTTGTAGTCTTGTAGAGAAACTACACATGGATATACAGGGAGATTTCTGCAGAAAATTATCCCCAGTTGCTCCTGCTCAGTAACTTAACTCTAGCAAATCAAATAAATTTCTAATTGCTCTTATCCTAATGAGTTCTCTTTCCTCCTTTATTAACATGTTGCCTTTCGTTGGGATAGGAATTTTTTTTAGAGATGGGCTGTGGTGCTGTCTTGATTCACGCGTGATATGTAAAACCTCCACCTCCTGGAATAGAATAGAATAGAATAGAATAGAATAGAATAGAATAGAATAGAATAGAATAGAATAGAATAGAATAGAATAGAATAATGGAATGGAATGGAATGGAACGGAACAGAACAGAACAGAACAGAACAGAACAGAACAGAACAGAACAGAACAGAATAGAATAGAATAGAATAGAAAATATGGAATGGAATAGAATAGAATAGAAGGGCGGGATATAAATGGGATTTTAAAAAAACGAATCAAATCGAATCGAATCGAATCGAATCGAATCGAATCGAATCGAATAGAATAGAATAGAATAGAATAGAATAGAATAGAATAGAATAGAATAGAATAGAATAGAATAGAATAGAATAGAAAATATGGAATGGAATAGAATGGAATGGAATGGAATGGAATAGAATAGAATAGAATAGAATAGAATAGAATAGAATAGAATAGAATAGAATAGAATAGAATAGAATAGAATAGAATAGAATAGAATAGAATAGAATAGAATAATCAGAGTTGGAAGGGACCTTGTGGGTCATCTAGCCCAACCCCCCTTCCAAGCAGGAGATGCTACACCACTTCTGACTGATTGCTGTCCTGTCTCTTCTTAAAGGCCTCCAGTGATGAAGCTCCCATATTTTCTAAAGGCAACTTCTGTTCCATTGGTTGACTGTTCTCACTGTCAGAAAATTTCTCCTTATTTCTAGGTTGAATCTCTTCTTGATCAGTTTCCACCTGTTATTCCTTGTCTGGCCTTCTGGTGCTTTGGAGAATAGCTTGACTCCCTCTTCTTTGGAGCAGCCCCTGAGATACTGGAAGACTGCTATCATGTCCCCCCTCTTCCTTCTTTTCATTAAACTGGACAGACCCAATTCCAGCCACCGTTCTTCATTACGTTTTAGCCTCCAGTCCCCTGATCCTCTTTGTCGCTCTTCTCTGCGCTCTTTCCAGAGTCTCAACATCTTTTTTACATCGTGGCGACCAAAACTGGATTCAATATTCCAAGTGAGGCCTTACCAAGGCTTTATGGAGTGGTATTAATACCTCAGGTGATCTTGATTGAATCCCTCTGTTAATGCAGTTTGGGGGAAGAGAAAATCTCATCTTCTTGAATAACTCTATGTCCCAGTTGGCTGTAGGGTTAGCACTTGGGAAGATGGAGCTTGGGCAACTGGGTGTCCAGGAAGTCCTTGACGTACGGCCACGATTGAGCCCAAAATTACTGTCGCTAAGCAAAGCAGTTCTTCAGTGATTTTTGCCCCATTTTGTGTCCTACTTTGCTACAGTTGTTACGCTAGGGGTCCCCAACCCGGGGGCTGTAAGCCAGTACCAGACCATGGCCAATTCAGAACCAGGAAGTGCGATGGGTGGGCTGGCAGGTTTGAGCATGCACTGCTGCATTCGAGCGAGTGGGGGCCCCGCGTGCACACGCATGAGCGCCGGCCCACCACTGGTGCAGCCTGGTTCCCTCTATACCCCTCCCCCAGCTGGGCTGCCAAGCTGCAAAGGTTGGGGCCTGCTGTATTAAGCAAATCGCTTCAGTCATTAAGTGAATCAGGAAGTTGGTAAGCGAACTGGCCTCTCCCAGTGACATTGAGAGAGAGAGAGAGAGAGAGAGAGGGAGAGAGAGGGAGAGAGAAGAGAGAGAGAAAGAGAGAGAGAGAAGAGAGAGGGAGAGACAGGGAGAGGGAGAGGAGAGAGAGAAGAGAGAGAGGGAGAGAGAAGAGAGAGAGAGGAGAGAGAGAGGGAGAGAGAAGAGAAAGAGAGAGAGAGGAGAGAGAGGAGAGAGAGAGAGGGAGAGAGAGAAGGAGAAAGAGAGAAGACAGAATGAGAGAGAAGAGAGGGAGGGAGAGAGAAGAGAGAGAGAAGGAGAGAGAGAGAAGAGAGAAGAGAAAGAGAGAGAGAGGGAGAGAGAAGAGAAAGAGAGAGAGTGAGAGAGAGAAGAGAGAGAGAGTGAGAGAAGGAGAAAGAGAGGAGACAGAATGAGAGAGAAGAGAGGGAGAGAGAGAGAGAGAAGAGAGAGAGAAGGAGAGAGAGAGAAGAGAGAGGGAGAGACAGGGAGAGAGAGAAGGAGAGAGAGAGAAGAGAGAGGGAGAGAGAGGAGAGAGAGGAGAGAGAGAAGGAGAAAGAGAGGAGACAGAACGAGAGAGAAGAGAGGGAGAGAGAGAGAGAGAAGAGAGAGGGAGAGACAGAAGAGAAATATAGAGGGAGAGGGAGAAAAGAAAGAGGGAGAGAGAGGGAGAGAAAGAGAGAGAAGGTGAGTGAGAGGGAAAGAGAGACGAGAGAGAGGGAGAGAGAAAGAGAGAGAAAGAGAGAGAAGAGAGGGAGAGAGAGAGAAGAAAAAGAGAGAGAAAGAGAGAGAGAAGATAGAGAGGGAGGGAGAGAGAGAGAGAGGAAAAGAGACCGGACCGTGGCCAGAACAGTTCAGCAACACGGCCTCCTTGGACGCAAGCAGACTTACACAATTACACAATTCCTCGTGTGTGTGTGTGTGTGTGTGTGTAAACAGACCCTCCCAACCGTTCCATCGCTTTGGGGGTCTCCAGCAAAGCCTTTGAAGCTCCGCCAGGAATGTCTCCACTTTCTGCGGAATAAAACAAATACATTTGTCTCTCCGGTTTCCTATCTTGCAGGCCTCAACAAGGCCCCTGACACCCCCTCACCGCCCCCCCCCCAGCGGAGCTCTTGCCCCAGGACTGGAAAAATGACGCCACAAAACAGAAAACAGATTTATTTATTTATTTCATCTGGGCAACAAAACCCAGCTTTGTGCGGCAGAATACAGAAAACAGATGAGGAAGAGGAATGGAGGATGGGAGCGGGGGAGGAGGGGGCGTCCTGGTGGGAAGCCATCTTTAGGCACGATGGGTTCACCTTCGGATCTGCTTGGACTACAACTCCCAGCATCCTCAGCCCCCCCCTTTTTTTTGAGCTCAGGGAGATCTACAGGTTGTACTTGGCTAACGACCCGTGACTGAGCCCCCAAATTTCTGTGGCTAAGCAAGACATTCGTTCGAGGAGTTTTGCCCCGTTTTTGCGACCTTCCTCGCCACGGTTGTTAAGTGAATTCATTGCATTTAGTAAGTCAGTCACAGGGTCGTCAAGGGAATCGGGCTTCCCCCTTTGACTTGGCTTGTCAGAAGGTCACAAAAGGGGGTCACGCGATCCCCCCCACCAGGGATGCTGCGACCGTCGTAAGTACGAGTCAGTTGCCAAGCATCCGAATATTGATCACATGACTAGGGGGACGCTGCCAGGGCCGTAGGTGTGAAAAACGGTCATAAGTCACTTCAAACGGTCTTCAAAGTCGAGGATTACCTGTAGGTAAAGTCCTCGACTTACAATCATTCATTTTAGCGACCATTCAAAGTTACAACGTCACTAAAACGAGTGAGTGATGAGTGGTCCTTGCACTTACGACCGTCGCAGTGTCCTGGATCACATGATCCCCTTTTGTGAACTTCTCTCTCTCTTCCTCTCTTTCTTCTCTCTCTCTCTCTCCCTCTCTCTTCTCTCTCTTCTCTTTCTCTCTTTTTCTCTCCCTCTCTATTTTTCTTTGCTCTCTTTCCTCTCTCTCCCTCTCTCTTTCACTTAACAACTGTGTTACTAGCCTAACAACTGCCGCGTTTCCCTTAGTAACTGTGGCAAGAAAGGTGTGTCTCGCTTAGCAACAGAAAATTTGGGGCTCAATTGTGCTCGTAAGTTGAGGACAACCTGTAGTTCGAAGCCGGTTAAGAAATATAAGTTCCTGAGGGAAATTCAAAACAATAAAATACATCCCGTAATCCTTGGAGTCATTAAAACTGCCAACAAATGAGGGGCTAGCAGTAGCCCTACTGCCGTCCGATGCTAGGCCTCCGTTGCTCAACCGTCCAATCGTTTATCGTGACACACACCCCCTTTGAGGTGTCCTCAAGGTGTGTTGGGATTACAATGCCCATAATTCTCCACGGGTGTGGCTGAAGCCCCAGCTGGAGGACAGCAGGCTGGGAAAGCCAGGTGTGAAATGGGCTGCAGGATTGTTGAACTTCCTTGAGCATCACCTCTGGTCTTCTTTGAGGAGAAACCCGAGTGGTCTGATCTGGGGTGAATGGATCGTGCCCCAGATGTGGAGTTTAGGATGAGATCACCCACTTTCTTGGAAGGATTCCAAGATACGTCAAGGAGATTGAAGATAGCAGCTTCAACCTTCTGTAGTTGCTCCAGGTTTCTTTGATGCAGAGATGGTACGTTCCTGACCACGCAACACCTCCTCCTCACTACGTTTCTGTCTCTGATACCTCGAAAGCTGCCTCTGCCTGGCTGACCAGACTCCTCCTGGTTCCAGTTAAGAGTTTCAGAGAGTTCCTGTTGTGTGACTTCTTGCGGCCTGAACAAAAGTTGAACCAGGCGAGGTGAATTATGAGTCCGTTCCGTCTTCTTCTGGAGTGGATCAGAAGTTTCCTCCTGTACATTTGGGAGTAAAAAAAATAAATAAATCTGTGTACCACCACATTCCTCTGGTTAAGACCTTTCTGTTGTGGTCTACAGACGTTGATGTGGTGTTGGGTGTCCTAAGGTGAGGGGGTGGTTTGAATGAGGTCGCTCTTAAGTGCTCCTCATGGACCAATTGGAGACTTTCATGGGTTCTCCAGAGTTCACCAGTGGCCCTGGTAGGACATCAACTTGGTCGGACATGTGAACTTGAAATGGTTTAGCCAGTGGTTTGCTCCCTATTATATACCATAGTTTGCCCTGCCAGTGTTGGTGGGATTGTGGGTTACTCCTTGATAGTTCATTGATTAGGCTATTGTTTTCTGCTTGATTGTTTGACTGGTATTAATCCCTGCTTATCTGGGTGTTTGCTGGAGAGTATGTGTGGAGTCTTTGCTGCTCTCTGAGCTTGATTGTTAACTTGCAGACGTTTCATGACCTAGGTAGTTAACATCATCAGTGCTAGAAGGGAGGGGGGAGGAGGAGGAGGAGGAGGAGGAGGAGGAGGAGGACTATGGAGTCCTTGGTGCTCTCTGAGCTTGGTTTTTGCTTGCAGACATTTCATGACCCAACTAGGTAGCATCATCAGTGCTAGAAGGGGAGTGGGGAGGAGGAGGAGGAGGAGGAGGAGGAGGAGGAGGAGGAGGAGGAGGAGGAGGAGGAGGAGGAGAATTGTGGGATCCTTGGTGCTCTCTGAGCTTGGCTGTTTTCTTGCAGATGTTTCATGACCCAACTAGGTAACATCATCAGTACTAGAAGGGAAGTGGGGAGGAGGAGGAGGAGGAGGAGGAGGAGGAGGAGGAGGACGACGACGACAACTATGGAGTCCTTGGTATTCTCTGAGCTTGGTTCTTGCTTGCAGACATTTCATGACCCAACTAGGTAGCATCATCAGTGCTAGAAGGAGAGTGGGGTTTACTCCCTGTTTATGTATACAGGCTCGCCCTGTCAGTATTGGCAGGGTGTGTGTTCCTCCTTAGTAGTTTCTTTATTTAGAGTATTGTTTCCCGCCTGTTTGTCTGGTGTTAATCCCTGCTTATCTGGGGGTTGGTTTCTGACGAGATTGTGTACTTATCTTTTGGTTTTCTTCTTAGCTTTTTTTTTTTAATAGATGGGCTCTATTAACGAACTCTTGCAATTGTGATTGTGTGTTTCCTTCCTCCCTCTTCCACCCCACTGATATGGTGGGGAGCCAGTCTAGGTCTTTTCTCAACACTAACGTCTTTCCCCAGCTTTAAGGGCTATTTCTGTCTTGTTGTTTTTTTTTCTCTCTCTGCATTTCCCTACCTCTTTTCTCCCTATTCAGCAGATCTTTCCCAGAGATATATTTCAACACCAAAAAAATCAGAACTATTTCACTATTAAGATGGGAAAAGAACACACAGCCAACAACTTTGTTTTCAGGAGCTACACTCCTCTCTAAATTTAGGTGTTCCACAAATATCGCATTTTTTGATACAAGGAAAGGAAACAGTCTTTTATTTTTAGACCTTATTTTCCAATCCCTAACTCTTTCTAATTTGGGGATGTTTTATTAGTGGCATTTTGACGTGAAGTCAAAGGGGTCCTTTCCAGCAAATCACCAAGAACGGTTCCCAGCAAATGCTTGTACCAGGAATAATAAATATACATCCAAACTCTGTTATGCATCACATCCAAAAAATGATAGAACAACTAGTCAAAAATGTGTTGGTTTATTTTTGGCAGCATGAGAAGATTTGGGGACATGGTAGTTGGGGACCGACTCATCCAGTAAAAATATAATAATAATAATAATAATAATAATAATAATAATAATAATAATAATAATAATAATAATAATAATAAACCTTTATTGTCAAAGTACAACATGTGTACATTGAGATTAGCTGAGCCTCCCCCCCGTGCTCTCTCCCCACAACACACAGTGACAACAAACCCTCCATCCCACCACACCATGTGAACCAGCTACACCACACACCGGCCTCCCAAGTCAATTCTGCATAAGTTCGCAGAGATTATATCCTATTTAAAAGCCTTACAGCCCACGGATAAAAGCTATTTTTCAGCCTGTTGGTACGGAGAAAGTGGAGAAGCAAAAATATCTTATATACAAAAACATTTCTTAGCATAAGTACCGATTGACCTTGGCTGGCCAATACATTAATGCCAGTTGGATAGAGAATGAAAAACATTGGTTTCCGGGGTATACATAGAATTTAACATGGAGTCCTTAGTGCTCTCTCAGCTTGGGGGGTTTCCTTGCAGACGTTTCATGACCTGACTAGGTAACATCATCAGTGCTGGAAGAGAGTGGGGTAGGTGGAGAGGAGGAGGAGGAGGAGGAGGAGGAGGAGGAGGAGGAGGAGGAGGAGGAGGAGGAGGAGGAGGAGGAGGAAGACTGTGGGGACCTTGGTGCTCTCTGAGCTTCATGGATTTCCTGCAGACATTTCATTACCCGACTAGGTAACATCATCAATGCTAGAAGGGAGTGGGGTTTACTCCCGGTTTATGTACAATAGTTTGCCCTGCCACTGTTATTTGAGCACAATTTCCTCCCCCCTAGTTCCTTGATCAGGATATTGTTTTCCCCTTGATTTTTTTGTCTGGTGTTAATCTCTGCTTATCTGGATGGAGAGGAAGTGCTCTGATTTTTTTTTGGGGGGGTGTTTCTTCCTTCGCTTTTTTATTTTCTCTTTCAACTGGTGTGTAAATGTGATTTATCCCTGTGTGTCTATTAAGGTCCACCATTTGTGGACTTCAACTCCCAGAATTCCCCAGCCCCAATATGCAGGACCTGTGCTTACCAACCTTACACCAATTCTGGATTGAATTTTACAGCTGACTGTGGAATTCTGGGTGATGAAGTCCTTACCTCTTAACGTTGATCCGGCATTTTAGCAGCTCTTTTAAAGTGTGCTTCCTGTCTTGTCCTTCCTTGAAGAACTGATTAAAATCCAGGAATTGGGTTTCAAGGCCTATTTTCTTCCACATCATAGACGTTTAACAAATATGTGTACAGAATTCACCACAGCACCTTCATTAGAACATTTTAGAGGCAGCTTAATAGTTTGATCATCAGCCCGCTTAACAAAATAAAATATAATAAACCCCTCTTGGTGTTTACTGGTTTTGTTCTAAACAGCTGATAATAATAATAATAATAATAATAATAATAATAATAATAATAATAATAATAATAATAATAATAATAATAATAATAATAATAATAATAAGAAGAAGAAGAAGAAGAAGAAGAAGAAGAAGAAGAAGAAGAAGAAGAAGAAGAAGAAGAAGAAGAAGAAGAAGAAGTTGGAAGGGACCTTGGAGGTCATCTAGTCCAACCCCCTGCTCAGGCAGGAAACCCTATACCATTTCAGGCAAATGGCTGTCCAGTCTCTTCTTAAAAACTTCCAGTGTTGGAGCATTCACCATTTCTGGAGGCAGGTAGTTCCACTGGTTAATTGTTCTCACTGTCAGGAAGTTTTTCCTTAGCTCTAGGTTGCTTCTCTCCTTGACTAGTTTCCATCCGTTGCTTCTTGTCCTGCCTTCTGGTGCTTTGGAGAATAGCTTGACTCCCTCTTCTTTGGGGCAGCCCCTGAGATATTGGAAGATTGCTATCATGTCACCCCTCACCCTTCTCTTCGTTAAACTAGACCAGGGGTGTCAAACTGCCAGCCCGTGGGCCGGACGCGTCACAACAAAACTGTTCCCACCCCATTGCCGGCAATGGGGAAAAAGCTCTGATACGTTGCGTGACGTCACATGACGTCGCAAGTTTGTCATGTTTGAACTAGACAGATCCACTTCCAGCAACTGTTCCCTATATGTTTTAGCCTCCAGTCCCCCAATCATCTTTGTTGCTCTTCTCTGTACCCTTTCTAGAGTCTCAACATCTTTTTTACATCATGGTGACCAAAACTGGATGCAGTATTCCAGGTGTGGCCTTACCAAAGCATTGTAAAGTGGTATTAACACTTCACGTGATCTCGATTCTATCCCTCTGTTAATGCAGCCTAGCACTGTGTTGGCTTTTTTGGCAGCTGCAGCACACGGCTGGCTCATATTGAAGTGATTGTCCACTAGGACTCCGAGATCCCTCTCACAGTTACTACTATTGAGCAAGTTAACACCTATACTATTTCCCAAGCTTCTTGAGTTGTTTTCCCCTTTAGGATTCTCATCCATGGAATTCTTTCCAAGGTCTCTCTAAGTTTATTGAAATTAGCTTTTTTTAAAGTCCAAGACTCTAGTTTGACTGTGTTCTATTGCTTGTGCTTCCAGAATGTTGAATTCCAATATTGCGTGATCACTTCCCCCCAAGGTTCCTGTGGCTTCGACACCTTCTATCATTTCATCTCTCTTTGTGAGAATTAAATCCAATATGGCTAATGCCCTAGTTCCCTTCTCTGCTTTTTGGGAGAGAAAGTTGTCTGCTAGGTTTGACAGGAATCTGTTTGATCTTCCACTTGGTGCAGAGTTTGTCTCCCAGTTGATATCAGGGTAATTAAAGTCCCCCATTACTATTGTGATGTGCTTCCTACATACCTTAGTTAGCTGACTAGCAAAAAGTTCATCTATTTCCTCTGCTTGGTTGGGCGGCCTATAGTATACACCTATGGCAATGTCATTTTTCCCCCTTTTATATTGACCCAAATGCATTCAAGTTTACAGTTTACATCATTGTTGTGCTCTATGTCTGTAGAGATAACGTTATTTCTTATATAGAGAGCAACTCCACCTCCTCTTTTGTTTGGTCTGTTTCTTTTAAATAATTTAAATCCCTCTAGCTGTGTGTTCCATTTGTGGGTTTCGTCCCACCATGTTTCCGTAATGGCAACAATATCATATCCGCCCTCATTTACCTGAATTTCTAGTTCACCCTGCTTACTGTTCACACTGTGTGCATTGGTGTATAGACATTTGAGTCCTTTATGACTGACCCTGTGTTTTTCACACGGCATAAAAACCAGGAACTTTCTCCCAAATGTTTGTTTGTTTAATAAATTATTTCATTTATTCAATTTTTTATGCCGCTCATTTCTCCTGTAAGGAGACTTTGGGCAGCTTACAGGTTATAAAAGAAGTGGTGGGGGGAAATAATAAAAATATTAAAACATTAAACACTATGCAGATTAAGATCTGGATGTCTTTTTAGACGCTTTGAAGGAAGAACACGTTTTAGGCTTTCCTGTTCTTTCCCCAAACTCATTGCATTCATTTTAATATATCGGAATTCTGGAAAAGCAAGATTGTAAAATGTGAGGATTGTAATTTGGGAACTTGTTCTCTATCCTTTCTGCTGCAAAGCTGCGCATGAGAATTTCGAACAGGTTATGCCGACTTTTTTCAAAATGAAAGTCAATTAAAGCATAGAATTCATTAGAGGCAATTGACTAATTTTATGCTTATGCATTGGATTTCTGGAAGGACAAGATTTCAGAATGCAAAACTGCAATTTGGAAAACTGCGACTTTTTTTTTCTAGTTTTCTAGTTCACTGTTTCTCAAGCTTGGCCCCTTGACATTGTCTGGACTTCAACTCCCAGAATTCTGGGGAAAACTGGCTGGGGAATTCTGGGAGTTGAAATCCAGACAACGTCAAGGGGCCAAGCTTGAGAAATACTGCTCTAGTTTATTCTTCAATTTTCCTGTTTGGGGTTTAAGAAAGATTTTTGCTCAACTTGAAATGAATGTTGTATTAGTAAGGTACACACTTAGAATATTAATGGATTTGCTTTCACATAGCGGGCAATGAATTAGTAGTGGAAATAATAATAATAATGATAATGATAATAATAAAGTGGGAAGGGACCTTGGAGGTCATCTAGTCCAACCCCCTGGTCAGGCAGGAAACCCTATACCAGTGATGGCGAACCTTTCAGAGACCGAGTGCTCAAATTGCAACCCAAAACCCGCTTATGTATCGTCGGGTGCCGGGTGGGCGTGGCCCATTGGGTGGGTGTGGCCCATTGGGTGGGCGTGGCTGCGGCAGACTAGGTGGGACTAAAAAGTTCAATCAATTCCAACTTTGCGAGATCTTTTTTTTTTCCTGCGAGAAGTTGAAATTGATTGATTGATTGAACTTTTTTTGCACATGGCAGTGGAGGCCTAAAGCGAAAAGGTTTTATAAAACCCAGCGGAAGGCCTAGGACTGGGATGACAGCGCGCAGGCCCACAGAGAGGGCTCTGTGGGCCACTTGTGGCACGCGTGCCATAGGTTCGCCACCACGGCCCTATACTATTTCAGACAAATGGCTGTCCAGTCTCTTCTTGAAAACTTCTAGCGTTGGAGCATTCACCGCTTCCGGAGGCTGAGAAGTTTGTTGAGTGAAGTTTGCCCCATTTACGACTTTACTTGCTACGTTTGCTGGGTGAATCCCTGCAGTTCTTAAATTGGAAACACGGTTGTTAAGTGAATCGGGCTTGCCCACTGAGTTTGCCTGTCAGAAGGTCGCAAAAGGGGATCAGTGGTATAAAAACCCACCAATCCCTGCTCCGTGCGGTCAGCTTTCTCAGAGCCATCTTTCCTTCTGGCTCTGCTCTTCAATAAACTACGACCTTCTTTCTAAAGCAGTCTCCATTTTGCTTATTCCCGGCTTGGACTGGACCCTGATGAAGATTTTTCTTTCAGCGGAAGGAAGGAAGGAAGGAAGGAAGGAAGGAAGGAAGGAAGGAAGGAAGGGAGGGAGGGAGGGAGGGAGGGAGAAGGAAAAAGAAAGGAAGAGAGGGAGGGAAGAAGAAGGAAGAAAAAGGAATGGATGAATGGAGGAAGGAAGGAAAAGAAGAAAGAAAGAAAGAAAGAAAGGAAAGAAAGAAAGAAAGAAAGAAAGAAAGAAAGAAAGAAAGAAAGAAAGAAAGAAAGAAAGAAAGAAAGAAAGACCGCTTTTGAGGATTGTGAAAGAGTTTGAAGAAAAATTGATTTGTGGAGAGAGAAAACAAGGATTGGAAAGAATGTAAGCAAGAGAGCAAAGAACCCGAATTGTGAAGAGGAGGCCAGAGAAGGCAGAGCAGCCCTTGAGGGAATGAACCTTGTTTTGGAAGAGGCCGGACCAGGAGACCCCAGCAAAGCGGATGGAATGAAAACTAAGGGCAAAGAGGCAGCTGAGGCCAATCCAGCGGGATTCAAATATGTGGAAGTTAGCATTCAAAAATGGCAAACCACACTGAGGTTGTTGCTGACAAAACAACACAGCAGCTCCCTCCGGTCATCTGAGTTCAAGATTGGCTCAAGAGGGATGTTGCCTCTTTTGTCCCCTGATGGAGGGAAAGGCTTGGAGAGTGTGGAAGCTCAGACCAGGGAAGGAAGGAAGGAAGGAAGGAAGGAAGGAAGGAAGGAAGGAAGGAAGGAAGGAAGGAAGGAAGGAAGGAAGGAAGGAAGGAAGAAAAGAGAGAGAAAAAAAAGGGAAGAAAGAAAAAGACAGAGAGAGAAAAGAAAATGAAAGAGACCGAAAGAAAGGAAGGAAGGAAGAAGAAAGAGAAAGGAAAAAGAGACAGACAAAGAAAGAAAGAAAGAAAGAAAGAAAGAAAGAAAGAAAGAAAGAAAGAAAGGAAAAGAAAAAAGAAAGAGAGAGAAGGGAAGAAAGAAAAAAGAGAGAAAAGAAAATGAAAGACTAAAAGAAGAAAGAGAGAGAAAGGAAAAAGACAGAGAAAGAAAGAAAGAAAGAAAGAAAGAAAGAAAGAAAGAAAGAAAGAAAGAAAGAAAAGAAAAAAAGAAAAAAGAAAGAAAAAAGAAAGAGAGAGAGAGAAGGGAAGAAAGAAAAAAGAGAAAAGAAAATGAAAGAGACTGAAAGAAGAAAGAGAGAAAGGAAAAAGACAGAGAAAGAAAGAAAGAAAGAAAGAAAGAAAGAAAGAAAGAAAGAAAGAAAGAAAGAAAGAAAGAAAGGAAGGAAGGAAGGAAGGAAGGAAGGAAAGAAAGAAAGGAAGGAAGGAAGGAAGGAAGGAAGGAAGGAAGAAAGAAAGAAAGAAAGAAAGAAAAAGAAAGAAAGAAAGAAAGAAAGAAAGAAAGAAAGAAAGAAAGAAAGAAAGAAAGAAAGAAAGAAAGAAAATTTACCCAAGTACAGTCATAACGTACGGCAATTACCGTAATATACTTGACCGAAGCATCACTTTAGTTTCCCAGCATGCTTTTGGGCTGCCCCTTCCCCATTTGCTGGCTGAGACAGTCCTGCTTTGTGCCCACCATTGGCTGAACCGGCAGTGGGCCCTCCCCTTTACAATAGCCCAGATCGCAGGGGGCGGTGGGGAGATTTTCAACAGCAGAGTTGCTGCTGCCATCTTGACTTTTTTGACCCCTTTCCCCACGTCTCACTTCCCATCCTACTTCCATGCCTTCTACACTCGTGTTTCCCAACCTTGGCTGTTAGACGATAGATGGACTTCAACTCCCAGAATTCCCCAGCCAGCTTTAGAGCCCTGGAATTCTGGGAGTTGAAGTCCACTTCTTACAGTGGCTGAGGTTGCTTCTAGATCAGGGGTCCTCAACCTTGGCCCTTGTGGACTTGTGGACTTCAACTCCCAGAATTCCTTGTGGACTTGTGGACTTCAACTCCCAGAATTCCTCAGCCAGAAATTTCCTGACAGTGAGAACAATCAATCAGTGGAACAACCTGTCTCCAGAAGCTGTGAATGCTCCAACACTGGAAGTTTTTAAGAGGAGAGTGGACAGCCATTTGCCTGAAATGGTATAGGGTCTCCAGCCTGAGCAGGGGGTTGGACTAGGTGACCTCCACGGTCCCTTCCAGCTCTATTATAAAACTTTTATTCATTGAATGTTCAGTTGACTGAGGTTCATGTTTAATGAATAAAATTTTTATAACAGAGTTGGAAGGGACCTTGGAGGTCATCTAGTCCAACCCCCTGCTCAGGCAGGAGACCCTATACCATTTCGGACAAATGGCTGTCCAGTCTCTTCTTCAAAACTTCCAGTGTTGGAACATTCACAACTTCTTGTGATGCTTGACAACTGGTTCGTACTTATGACGGTCGTGGCGTCCCGGAGGGGTCTGTGGGTCATGTGATCCCCTTTTGCGACCTTCCGACAAGCAAAGTCAATGGGAAAAGGCCAGATTCGCTTAGCGGCTGTGTCGCTAATGGAACAACTGCAGCGATTCTTCGCTGAACAAAGGAGGGGGAAAAAGTCGCAAAACGGGACAAAGAAACGAACAGATTTCTCACCTAGCCGCATAAATTCCGGGCTCATAAAAGTCACTTTTTTTTTTCTCCACTGACTTTGTAACTTTGAACGGCCGCTAAGTGAACCGGTGTAAGTAGAGGGCCACCAGTATTGTCGTGTTGGAGCTGAGCCCCGGAAGACAGAGGTCTCCAGCCCCGGGTCCGTGGACCGGTACTGGTCCACAGCATACCAGCAACTGGTCCGCACAAATAAGCAAAGTAAGCCCCATCCGTGGTATGCACACAACACACAAAACCACACACCCTTCGGTCCGCGGAAAAAGCTCTCTCCACGTAACCGGTGATCCCAGGTGCCCGAAAGGTTAGGGGCCTCTGCCCTAGGATATCTGGACATTGAACTTTCCTAAACAACAGACAGACACGCACACACACACACATACACACAGCAACAAATCTTTTTCCTTAGCGTTTCATGTTTAGACAGCCCAATGGCATTTTCCAGGGCTCCCTGCCAGCAGCCAGCAAGGTTTAGCAAACATCTGGAACAATGCCCTTTTTGAGATGTTCGAACCCAGGGCAACGGGAATGGAGAAAAAAAAAAAAGGCCGCCCGCATCAAAGCCGGGCCCGTCCGTGGAAAGTTGCTCTCCGGTTGCCAAGTATTTCTGGAGGATGAAGAAAAAGAGAGGGTGGGGGGCTGACCCCAGCCAGATGTGTCTAAATTTTGACCCCTTTGGGGGGGATTTTGGCCCCCGTTAAATGGAGCCTCTGGCCGAGGGGCGCTTTGGGGTCCTCACCGGCGGTCCTCGACTTACGAGCGCAGCTGAGCCCAACGTTTCTGTCGCTGACCCAGACAGCTGTTAAGGGGACGTTGCTCCCTTTTACGACCTACCTTGCAACGGGTTGTTAAGGGAATCGCTGCGGTCAGTAAGACGCCGACCGTCATAACTACGAGCCAGTGGCCGAATGGCTGAATTTTGATCATGTGACCGTGGGGACGAGGCAACAGTCTTCTGTCCCTTTTTCCAGGCGGGGTTATTAACTTTGAACAGTCACAAAATGAACTGTTGCAAGTCGAGGATTGACATGTCTTGTCAGAATGTCGGGCCCGAGAGGTACAACAGGACCACCTGTTTCAGGTGAGACGGGATTGTAAGACCTGTTGGCTACGAGGGAGTAAGACGGCACTAAACCTCTGTTTATCAGGCCCCCAGGTATGGCTTACAAGGGGTCAGTTACCGGCAGTCCTCGATTTATAACCATTCATTGTAAGGAATGAGGAGGGGGGGAAGGAGGAGGAAGAGGAAGGGGAGGGGGAGGAGAGGAAGAAGAGCAGGAGGAGGAGAGGGGGAGGAAGAAGAGGAGGAGGAGGACGATGGGGTCCTTGTTGCCGTCTGAGCTAGGCTGTTTTCTTGCAGACGTTTCATGACCCAACTAGGTAACATCATCAGTGTTGGAAGGGAGTGGGACAAGAAACTATGGTTGGAAACTCATCAAGGAGAGAAGCAACCTGGAATTAAGTTCGAAAGCACGTAAAAAAATGCAAGTAGAAAAATAGGAACCGCTACGGTGGGAAGGTAACAGCGTTCCGTGCGCCTTTGGCATCTAGCCATGCCGGCCACATGACCACGGAGACGTCCTCGGACAAGCGCTGGCTCTTCGGCTTTGAAACGGAGATGAGCACCGGCCCCTAGAGTCGGAAACGACTAGCACGCATGTGCGGGGGAACCTTTACCTTTATATATATATGAGCCTTGGTGGAGCAGTGGGCTAACGTCTCCTTACGTAACCCCAGCTGCCTGCAATTAGTGCAGGTTCGAGTCCCACCAGGCTCAAGGTTGACTCAGCCTTCCATCCTTCCCAGGTAGGTAAAATGAGGACCCAGATTGTTGGGGGCAATAAGCTGACTTTGTAATAATGCCGCTTGGGGTGTGTGTGAAAGCCCTAATAAGCAGGCATATACATAGAATGAAGGCTACTGCTAAGCTTGTAAGCCGCCCTGAGTCTTCGGAGAAGGGCGGGATATAAATGGAATTAAAATAAATAATAAAATAAATAAATATTAGTCTCCCTTTAATTCTTTGTTAGCAATCCAAAAAATTTACACACATATGAGCTGTCACTGGTGTGACTACAGCCTGTGGATGGCCTTGGGTTAGGCTGAAACAGGCAATAAGATTTGTCCCGTGTTTGGGGCCTAGCAAGGTATTCTAAAATACTTAACAAACACTTCACACACACACACACACACACACACACACACACACACAGAGTATATTTTGAGATTAGCAAAGACACAGGACCTCAGCTGAATCACATTTTTCTTTTTCCGTCCAAGGTGCGGCACAATTGCGGGGACACACCCCAGGGAAACCCAAAGGCAAGGCCTTCTTTTAACTTGTGCTTTCGAAAGACAACCGCACAATCCCCCCCCCCCCCCCGTGAATTGCTGAATTGTTCAGTCAAACGGGGAGTCATCCTTCCAGCTTCCTGGTTGTCACCCAGGGCTCAGCT
Organism: Vipera berus; assembly: GCF_964194415.1. Taxonomy (NCBI): domain Eukaryota; kingdom Metazoa; phylum Chordata; class Lepidosauria; order Squamata; family Viperidae; genus Vipera; species Vipera berus. The sequence continues at coordinate 89,686,768 of NC_138208.1, read as the reverse complement.
CGGCCCCAAGGATCCTGGGGGGTTGCAAACAGGAATGGGCGTGTTTGTGTGTGCAAAAGCCTGTGCGGTTGCACAACTCCATCCTGACGTTTTTAGGGAAGGTTGGCATCCAGGTGACGAAGCGTTTAGGTGGTTAGATAACAAACAGCCCGCGTGGCAACGGTGTGGGTTAGCACATTTTGCAGAACCAGGTGGTCCGAGGATCCCTCGGAGAGATTGTGGTTCTTTGGTTTTAAAACAGCACGGAAACCCAGGGCTTAAGGATTTAAGGTTTACTCACGTCTTTGGTCTCTCGATTCTAGACAATTTGCGCCACCCGAAGTAAAGCAGTCTGCGAAATGGATGGGTAACAAAATGATGAAGAACTGTGAAGAAATTCATAACTGCTATCAGGCTGGGGGATTCTGGGAGTTGACGTCTTCCCGTCTTAAAGCGGGCTGGCTGGGGGATTCTGGGAACTGAAGTCCGCCCTTCTTAAAGCAAGCTGGCTGGAGGATTCTGGGAGCTGAAGTCCACCCATCTTAAAGCAGGCTGGCTGGGGGATTCTGGGAGTTGGAGTTCCCCCATCTTAAAGCATGCTGGCTGGAGGATTCTGGGAGCTGACGTCCACCCATTTTAAAGCAGGCTGGCTGGGGGATTCTGGGAACTGAAGTCCCCCCATCTTAAAGCAAGCTGACTGGAGGATTCTGGGAGCTGAATTCCGCCCATCTTAAAGCAGGCTGGCTGGAGGATTCTGGGAGCTGAAGTCCTCCCATCTTAAAGCAGGCTGGCTGGGGGATTCTGGGAGCTGAATTCCGCCCATCTTAAAGCAGGCTGGCAGGGGAATTCTGGGAGTTGAATTCCCCCCATCTTAAAGGATGCTGGCTGGAGGATTCTGGGAGCTGAAGTCCACCCATCTTAAAGCAGGCTGGCTGGGGGATTCTGGGAGCTGAAGTCCCCCCATCTTAAAGCATTGTTGACTGGGGAATTCTGGGAGCTAAAGTCCACCCATCTTAAAGCATGCTGGCTGGAGGATTCTGGGAGCTGAAGTCCACCCATCTTAAAGCAGGCTGGCTGGGGGATTCTGGGAGTTGGAGTCCCCGCATCTTAAAGCAGGCTGGCTGGGGGATTCTGGGAGTTGGAGTCCCCGCATCTTCAAGTTTCAAGGTTGACAAAGCCTGGTGTGCGTAATGCTGCTCCTTCCTCCATCCTCGCATGTCTTCCAGACCCAGATGATGCATCACCCTCAATTCAGACAGTTTCCAAACGCGTTAAAACCACAAAAAAGGCGAACTCCTTCAGCTGAACTTTAAAGCTGAATTTTAAAAAGCCAGGGCCAGCTGCCTGCCTGGTGAACTCATTGCTTCCCACAAAAATCCTGGGACGCAGCAAGGCTGCCGTTTGTCCAGCACAACACAACTGACACAACCTCACTTTTCTCCCCTCCCTGCCCCAAAGGGACGGAAACGACACAATTCTCGGCAAAATGAATCAAGTGCAGCCATCCAAAGCTTGGACGGTTCCTCCTTCTGCCAACCCCCCCCCCCTTTGCTTCTGCTTTGGGGGTTCCCCTTTCTCCCGATAGAAGCAGTCCTCGACTTACGACAGTTCGTTTAGCGACCGTTCAAAGTTGCAACGCACTGAAAAGAAGTGACTTACACCATTTTTCAAACTTACGACCACTGCAGCCTCCCCCTGGTCACGTGATCAGAATTCAAGACCCTTGGTACTTATGGCGGCTGCAGTGCCCCGGGGTCACGCGATCCCCTTTTGCGACTGTCTGATTGGAAGGAAGGAAGGAAGGAAGGAAGGAAGGGAGGGAGGAAGAGGGAGGGAGGGAGGGAGGGAGGGAGGCAGGCAGGCAGGAAGGAAGGAAGGAAGGAAGGAAGGAAGGAAGGAAGGAAGGAAGGAAGGAAGGAAGGAAGGAGAAAGAGGGAGGGAGGGAGGACAGGAAGGAAGGAAGGAAGGAGAAAGAGGGAGGGAAGAAGGAAAGAAAGGAAAGAGAGAGAAGAAGGAAAGGAAGGAAGGAGAAAGAGGGAGGGAAAGAAGAGAGGAAGGAAGGAAAGAGAAAGGGAGGGAGGGAAGAGGGAAAGGAAGGAAAAGAGAGAGAAGAAGGAAAGGAAGGAAGGAGAGAGGGAGGGAGGGAGGAGAGGAAGGAAAGAAGGATGGCTGGAAGGAAGGAAAGAAGGAAGGAAGGAAGGAAGGAAGGAAGGAGAAAGAGGGAGGGAGGGAAGAGGGGAAGGAAGGAAGGAGAAAGAGGGAAGGAAGAGGGAAAGGAAAGAAAAGAGAGAAGAAGGGAAGGAAGGAAGGAGAAAGAGGGAGGGAGGGAGGGAGGGAGGAGAAAGGGAGGAGAAAGGAAGGAAAGAGAGAGAGGAGGAGAGGGAAAGGAAGGAAGGAAAACTTTCTAGTCCTCTTGATCCCAATAAGCAGAATCTCCTCCTTCAGCGAGGGTCCCAGGCCCATCCGGGGCGGCGCCAGGCCCTGCCCTTCCCCAGTGGGCAATAAACTGGTGCCTGGAGCCCTGCCAGTTCCCGGCTGGCTGAGTCACAAAGAGAAAAGCTACCTGGGGCTTCCTGCCACACCTGGCCCGGCCTGTGTGATTCAGAGACCGGCTCGGCCCCACCTGTTTGCACCGTGGGGCTGAGGCCCCAGGCCGGGTCTTTTGCCAAGGCCGCCGCGGGCGGCCTGGGGGCCGTTGAGCAAACTGGCGCTGCCCCGTTTCCGGCAGGGAGAAATTCAGAAAGGCTGTAGGAGCAAACTCTCCAGAGGATTCTGGGTAACTTGTCTCCTTTGCCAGCGGCATCCTCTGCGGCTCTGTGGCTCCTGCGGGAGGAATTTTCCCATCCTATTTTCAGGTCCAATCCCGGTTTAGGGACCTCTCCGCCACGCTGCAAGGCGGGAATAGTGGGTGGGGCTAAAGGAAGGGCAGGTGGGGCTAAATCAGGGGTGGGTGGGGCTAATGTTCCAACTGGGCGGGGCTACCACAGGTGGTCCAGCTCCCTGATTTGATGCAAGGTGAGCCCAGCTCTGCTGGTTTACAAGCCGGTGACCGGGTGAGTCGCTCATTTTCCAACAAACCATGATTGCGGCTACTTCACACACACACACACACACACACACACACACACACACACACAATGAGAGAAAGAATAAAATTCAAGCCTAAGGCAGGACTAGAACTCACCGTCTCCTAGTGACTGGCTCAAAATCAGCCAGCTGATTTTCATGCCTCCGGCAGGACTAGAACTCACCATCTCCTGGCAATTGGTCCAAAGTCAGCCAGGAGGTTTTTGTAGACTAAGGTGGAACTAGAACTCACCGTCGCCCAGTTTCTAGCCTGTTGCCTTAACCACTAGGTCCAACCTATGTGTGTCCAGTTTAATGAAGAGAAGGGCGAGAGGTGACATGATAGCAGTCTTCCAGTATCTCAGGGGCTGCCCCAGAGAAGAAGGAGTCAAGCTGTTCTCCAAACCTCCTGAAGGCAGGAGAAGAAGCAACGGATGGAAACTCATCAAGGAGAGAAGCAACCTAGAACTAAGGAGAAACTTCCTGACAGTGAGAACAATTTATCAGTGGAACCACCTGCCTCCAGAAGCGGTGAATGCTCCAACACTGGAAGTTTTTAAGAGGAGACTGAACAGCCATTTCTCTGAAATGGTACAGGATTTCCTGCCTGAGCAGGGGGTTAGACTAGATGACCTCCAAGGTACCTTCCAACTTTATTATTATTGCTGTTGTTGTTTGTTGTTGCTGTTGTTGTTGTTATTATTAATCATCACACAGTCAGCCAGATGTTCAGACTGGATTTGGCTGCTGATTATTATTAGTATTACTATTAAGGTTCCCCCGCACATGCGTGCTAGTCGTTTCCGACTCTAGGGGCCGGTGCTCATCTCCGTTTCAAAGCCGAAGAGCCAGCGCTTGTCCGAGGACGTCTCCGTGGTCATGTGGCCGGCATGACTGGACCCCAAAGGCGCACAGAACGCTGTTACCTTCCCACCGGAGCGGTCCCTATTTTTCTACTTGCATTTTTACGTGCTTTCGAACTGCTAGGATGGCAGAAGCTGGGACGAGTAACAGGCCCTCGCTCTGCTATGCGGCACTCAGGATTCGACCCGCCAAACTGCTGACCTTCTGATCGACAAGCTCAGCGTCCTAACCCACTGAGCCACCGCGTCTCAATACTATTACTATTACTATTATTATCATTATTACCAGCACTATCGCTATTATCATCCAGCTCTTATGCGTCTATGATTGTAAATATATATGTGGGGATGACTTGAGAGAGAGAGAACAGCCAGAGAAGACCCTGAAAGCATGAAAATTAAAGGTTGGGGGGTGGTGGGGAGGTCTTAAAAGTACAGGCTGCTCCAGGACACCAGAGTATCCTTTAAAGCCCTCCGGATGGGCGGGCCGTTGTCCACCTCTTTCGAGGGATGCCTGGAGACCCCCTTCCTCAATTCCACCCCCAGGGCACCCCCCACTTGGTGGAGGTGGGGTTTCCAACATTGGGCTGGCTGCTGCGATAAGAGCTGCGTTTGCTGGGCTCCTGTTTTTGCTTATCTTGGCTAGTTTTCAGAGAACAATGGCCAGGAAATTCTAATTAAAGGGACGAAAATACTATTGCAAAGGCTGGCGTGGGCCCCCCAGAAATAATAATAATAATAATAATAATAAAGCATTTTTGAAAAGGAGTAAAGGCCAAGTAGGAAGTCAAGGGGTGTGTGTGTGAGGGGGGGAAACGGGCAGGGCAACCCACCAAACTCTTCCCAAAGTTGGCAAAGCCGGGACCGGGGGGAAAAAAAAACCCCAACCTCACACCAAACACAGGAAATAAACAGGAGCCGGTTCGGATGAAAGGGAATTGCACTCCAATCTGGAAAAATTCCCACCTTCTCGTTCGTCCTCCGCCGTTTGCCTCTTCTTCCCTCCTGCAATTAACTAACCACGCAGTCTTACGACTGGCTCCAGGTTGAGCGGATTGTAAGGAGTCCTCAGTTTACAACTATGTCTTCAAAGTTACAACGGCACTGGGGGGAAAAAAGGGGGGGACTTAGAGCCGTTTTTCTCGCTTACGACCGTTACGGCATCCTCGCGGTCACCTGATCAAAATCCAGCCACTTGGAAACTGGCATGTACTTATGACGGTTTGCAGCGTTCCCGGGGTGTGTGTGTCACGTGACCCCCTTTTGCGACCTTCCGACAAGCAAGGTCACAGGTGTGTGGGGGGGGAGAGGCCCAGTTTCACTTCACAACTCTGTTACTAATTTAACCACTGCAGTGACTGGCTTAAATCGTGCGGCAAAAGAGGTCGTAAAGCGGGGCAAAACTCAACCTAGCGGCGGTCTCGCTTAGCCGCTCCTTCGCGGTCACAAATTGAGCGCTACCCGTACTGAGAACATTTACTAAGGGTGGTAAAGCAAAGAGGGGCTTTTTAAATAGGAAAATACATTTTACTAGCATTGAAAAACGTACAGCTTTGATACCAACATGCTTAATTTTTAACGAAAGCATGAAAAAAAGAAAGAAAAGAAAAAACAGGAAGAGGGTGTAATGGGAATTAATTTTGTCTTCTGACTTTCTCCTTCCCTAAATGGTAGGGGGGAAAAAAAACCCACATCCGGTTCGCTTTCCACCTCATCTCCTTCCTCGTGACGGTTTTGAAATTTTTGCTGCCTCAGTTTCTCAGAAGGAAAACAGCTCTTGCGAGACTGCTTATTGTACTTGGAATAGAGGCAGAATATGAATATGAACCTTCAGCCTCAATGTCTTCCTTGAGGTTTGCTTGGTGGCCGGGCAAGTTGGCAGTCTTGCAGCCTTCACTCACGTTGAGTCCGTGCCACCATGATGGGCCTCCATAACCTCAGCAGAAAGCTAGCAGCTTCGAAGTCAGGGGGGAATGGACTTCATCTTCAGTTGCTTGTTCTGGAAGCTGAGCAACCCAAGATGGGCAGAGAAGAATGTCAGTGGATGAGTGGACAATACATCCTCAGATGCTTGTATCTAGAAGCTACTCAAGATGGGCAGAGAAGAACATCAGTTGTCGAGTGAACAATGCATCTTCAGTTATTTCTAGAAGCTGACCAATCCAAGATGGGCAGAGGAGAACATCAGTTGTTGAGTGGACAATCCATCTTCAGTTATTTCTAGAAGCTGACCAATCCATGATGGGCAGAGAAGAATATCAGTTGTCAAATGGACAATCCATCTTCAGTTATTTCTAGAAGCTGACCAATCCAAGATGGGCAGAGAAGAACATCAGTTGTTGAGTGGACAATACATCTTCAGTTGTTCCTAGAAGTTGACCAATCGAAGATGGGCAGAGAAGAACATCAGTTCTTGAGTGGACAATAAATCTTCAGTTACTGGTTTCTAGAAGCTGACCAACCCAAGTCAGTTGATGAGTTGCTTGTTTCTAGAAGCTGCCCAAGATTGGCAGAGAAGAACATCAGTTGTCGAGTGGACAATACATCTTCAGTTGTTTCTTTCTGGAAGCTGACCATCCCAAGATTGCCAGAGAAGAACGTCAACTGAAGAAGAAAGAGGTTGGTTCTTGAAAGTGAGGGAGAAAGTTTTTATGTTCAGTTGGACAATCAAGTTCATGAGAAGAAAAAATATAGGAAAGGTCTAAGAGAACATCTTGGGAATGGGTTGAATTCCAGATTCATTTCCTTGAAGAATCACGAAAACTGGCTTTAACTCCAGATTAATTATAACGAAGAATCAGGAAACGTGTTTTGTCCTTTTCTTAGCGTCCACGAGCTGGGATTCTAACTGGACCAGCTCTTGAGCCTTGTGGACACGCTCCTGAATGTACTGGTGGGCCTCCTCATCATCAGCTTCCTCGTGACTCGTTTCAGATGCATACATCAGATCATGATCAGAGATGCCAGACATCTCCAACGAGTAAAGAAAGGCAATGTGTTCATCTAAGTTGGCATCCGAGTTCCTTTGGGTTCCATGCAAAGACTGGAGTTGAAGTTGAGTCAATGACCTTCTGGTGTCCGTCAGAACAAAGAGCTCTCTCAATTCCTGCTTGGTAAAATAGCGATACGGATTCTTCTTATCTCCTGTGCTTTGCCTTATCAACGAGTCCTTAAAGACTTGTCGCCGGTAGATCTTCTCCTCAACTGTCCCACACGTGATCAGACGGTAGATCACAACGTTCTCCTTTTGCCCGATCCTATAAACTCGGTCTACAGCTTGCATATCCGTGGCTGGATTCCAGCTGGGATCGAAGATCACCACTCGGGTAGCGGCCGTTAAAGTGAGGCCCACGCCGCCAATTTGAGTGGTCAGGAGAAAGACGGAGTAGCTATTGTCCTTCTGGAAGTCCCTCACCCTCTTCTCCCGCTCCATCAAACAGGTCACTGTGCCATCAATCCGCATGAACTTGACACGCCGTTGGGTCAGGATGCATTCGATGATGTCCAACATCTTCCTCGACAAGGAGAAGACTAGTGTTTGGTGGCCTTCTTCCCGAAGCTTGGCCAACAAGTTGACCAGGAACATCAACTTTCCAGATTCTTGAATCAGAACCTTCTCAGATACTTTCTGAATCTCCTGCATCAGGTCCACGGCGTCTTCTTCGTCCTCTTGACTCGAAGTTTCCAAGCCAAGCTGGAGACAAGCTTGAGAAGACAACAACCTGGGGTGATCACAGAGTTTCTTCAGGATGGTCAGCTCCGCCAACGGGGAACGGGTTGTCATCAAAAGTTCCTTAATGTGGTCCAAGGAAAGGAAGTTCCTGTAAATTTCTTCCTGTACAGGTGACAGGTAGACCCAAACGATAAAGTCATTTTTTCTTGGGAGAGAAGGAATTTCGAGGGTATTGTGACCGGGCGAACCGGTCAGTTGGTCCGATCTCAACTTTTGGATTTCATCTTTACTTCTCCTCAAGAAATGAGGCTGTATGATGGTCATCAAGTTCTCGGCGATCTTGAGGCCAAGAGCTTTCTCCCCCAAAGTCGCGTCCTTCTCCCTGGCCCGGGTGATCGGATTCTCGTACTCCATCTTGAAAGTTTTGGCTGTGCCAAGGAGACTGCCCTGACAGGCAAAATCAAAGAGAGACCAAAGTTCTTGCAGGTTATTCTGCACGGGAGTCCCGGTGAGGAGGATGCGGTTCCTGGCTGGGATGGCGTGCAAGGCTTTGGTGGTCTTCGCCAACGGGCTCTTGATTTTATGGGCTTCGTCTAAGATCAGGTAGTCCCAGATGAAGGCCTGCTGGTCGCAGCTTGACAGCTGCTCCCAGTTGGCCAGGATCATCTGATAGGACGTCAAAAGGACCCCCTTTGCGGTTTGGATTCGGTTCAGATGTTGGCCGCGCTCTTTCTTGCTCGTCCCGTGAAAAAGCTTCACCCGAATTCCCGGCGCCCACTTGGCAAACTCTTGCCTCCAGTTATTCACCAGCGTCACCGGCATGACCAGCAAGATGGAACGGATCAATTTTGCATCAAACATTCCCGAAAGGAAGGCGATGATCTGGATGGTCTTCCCCAAGCCCATGTCATCGGCTAAAATGCCCCCCTTGCGCCCTTCGCGGTAGAGGCGGTACAAGAAAGCCACGCCGTCCTTCTGGTGCTCGAAAAGCTGGTCGTGCATCTGGCGGTAAAGCCAGAGTCCACTCTGGGCCACGTTCACACATTCGTCTGCCTTTTCTTCCAAGGCCAGGGTGACCAGCTTCTCCTCCACCTGTCCTAGACAACCGTGCAGATCTTCACCGGGTCCCGTCTCGGGCGGCGTCTCTCGGTGACGGGTGGTGGGTTTCTTTGTAGACTCATTCGAGGTCTTCTGTTCTTCCTGGGGTCCGTTTCTGCAAAACACAACTTCATTGGAAGGGCTGAGAAGGGCAACGGGGGGGGGGGAGGAAATATGCTATTTTTCCTCTGAACTTAATCTTCCTTCCTTCCTTCCTTCCTTCTTTCCTTCTTTCCTTCCTTGTTCTCTTTCCCTCTATTTCCTTCCTTCCCTTTACCTTCCTTCCTTCCTTTCCCTTTCATTTCTTTTCCTCTCCTTCCTTCCTTCCTTCCTTCCTTCCTTCCTTCCTTCCTTCCTTCCCTCTTCCTTCCTTCCTTCCCTCTTCCTTCCTTCCTTCCCTCTTCCTTCCTTCCTTCCCCCTTTCCTTCCTTGTTCCCTTTCCCTCTATTTCCTTCCTTCCCCTTACCTTCTTACCTTCCTTTCCCTTTCATTTCTTTCCCTCTCCTTCCTTCCTTCCTTCCCTCTTCCTTCCTTCCTTCCTTCCCCCTTTCCTTCCTTGTTCCATTTCCCTCAATTTTCTTCCTTCCCCTTTCCTTCCTACCTTCCTACTTTCTTTCCTTCTTCCCTTTCCTTCTCTTCCTTCTTTCCTTCCTTCCTTCCTGTATTCCTTCCTTCTTTCCCCTTTCCTTCCTACCTTTCTTTTGCTTTCCTTCCTTCCTTCCTTCCTTCCTTCCCTCCCTCCCTCCTTCCTTCCTTCCTTCCTTCCTTCCTTCCTTCCTTCCTTCCTTCCTTCCCCTTTCCTTCCTTGTTCCCTTTCCCTCTATTTTCTTCCTCCTTTCCTTCCTCCCTCCCTCCCTCCAATTTGGGTTAAGAATTAGGGAAGGGCACCATTCACTAAACTTGGTTTGTTTTGACCCTGATTGGGCTTTTTGTATTGTTTGGGCCAAAACAGATTTTACGGCAGACTCCAAGAGATCCCAGGGAGTCCTCAACTTAACGACCACAATTCAACCCAAAATTCAGCTCCGTCACTAAGCAAGACAGAGCTGAAGAAGGTTCTGGGATGAGAAGCGAAAGGTCTTCAAAGAGAAAAACAGTGGCCTCCTGGAAAAAAGCACCTTTGGGACAACCAGGACCTGGAGGACGGAGAACCCCCCCCCCCCACAGACGGTAAGCGAGATGGTTGTTAAGTGAATTTTGCCCCATTTTAAGACCTTCCTTGCTGCAGTGAATCCCTGCGGTTGTCAAGTTAGTCACACGGTCGTTAAGCGAATCTGGCTTCCCCCATTGGCTTTGCTGGTCAAAAGGTCGCCAAAAGGGGACACTGCAGCCGTCATAAAGGCGAGTCAGTTGCCAAGTGTCTGAATTTTGATCACGTGACCCTGGGGCAGGGGTCGGCAACCTCGGCTCTTTTATGACTCGTGGACTTCAACTCCCAGAATTCCAGAGCCAACATGGGGGAACTATGGCCCCCTCATGACTTGTGGACTTCAACTCCCAGAATTCCTCAGCCAGCATGGGGGAACTATGGCCCCCTCATGACTCGTGGACTTCAACTCCCAGAATTCCTGAGCCAGCATGACTCAGCTTGGAAACCTCTCCCTTTCCCCTCAGCATGGCTGGCTCAGGAATTCTGGGAGTTGAAGTCCACGAGTCATAAAAGAGCCGAGGTTGCCCACCCCTGCCCTGGGGGGCATGCTGCAAGGGTAATTTTTTCCCAGTGCCGTTGTAACTTTGAACGGTCACTAAACAAACTCTTGTAAGTCGAGGACGTCCGGTATTGTTTGGGTCAAAACAGACTTTAAGGCAGACGCCAAGAGACTAGTCCATACCGAGGAGGGCGTGGTGAGCAATCTTGTGAGCAAAGGAGGGAAGGTTGCTTAGGTCCTGAAAATGTCACCCCCCCCCATTTTTTTTGCACGTCGTCGTCCCAGCTGACAAGACATTGATTGACGGTCACCTTGATTGATTTCAACTTCGTAAAAACTCCCCCTAAGTAGGGCAGTTCACGACCCTGAGAAATGGGGTGCCTTGACGCCGGTGTCTTTCGGGGTTTTTTTCACCGGGGTTCACACCCTGAGCAACGGGGTGGTTTGGATGACCTCAAGAGCCCCTTCAACTTTAGAATGTTACACAGGTAGTTTAGTGACGGTTTGAAGTTACCAAAGACTGGGGGGGGGAGGAAGTGGCTTATAACCCGTTTTCACCCTTAACGGCCGTCGCAGCGTTCCCCCCCCCCGTGTTCACGTGATCAAAATTCGGACGCTTGGCCACTGACTCGTATTTATGACGGTTGCGGCGTCCCGGTGTGTGTGTGTGTGTGTGTGTGTGTGTGTGTCAATCACGTGATCCCCTTTTCGGGGCCCTCTGACAAGCGAAGTCAAGGGAGAAAGCCGGACTCATTTAACCACCATGTTACTAACTTAACCCGCTGTGGTGATTCC
>NC_138208.1:89595645-89670645 GCF_964194415.1 Vipera berus | reverse complement strand
ACAGTCGGCTTAGGCTTATATAAGATGTGATAGACATCTTCCAATTCTTGAGGGTCTGTCACAGGGAGACTTATTCCCCTGAAGCATCTCAGAGCAGGACGAGAAGCAATGGATGGAAACGAACCAACTTAGAAATAAGGAGAAATTTCCTGAAGTTTTGTGAGAACAGTTAACCAGTGGAACTGCTCGCCTCCAGAAGTTGCGGCTGCCCCATCACCGGCAGTTTTCATGAAGAGACTGGGCAGCCATTTGTCTGAAATGGTCTAGGGTTTCGTGCCTGAACAGGGGGTTGGACTAGATGACCTCCAAGGTCCCTTCCAGCCCTGATCTTATGGCAAGTTGCTTAAATCGCAGCGCCCTGATTTTTCTCCCCTGGGTTTGAACTTGGCAACCTGTAACAGGTGAATGGACAATTTTGGTCTCCCAAGTTCTGATGGATGGAAAAACACCCCTCCTCGTCTTGATTTTGCTGACGCCTCCTGCATAAACTCACTGACTTTTTAAATTGATCTTCTGACCCCGAGGATTTGCTGTGGGCTCAGCAATTTTACCACGGAGGGGGGGGGAAGCGCTGGAAGAATCCTAACAAGGTCATTCGGTTTTTTTAAAAACAAACAAACCCAGTTTTTAGCTTGGACTCATTCTACCGGATCGGCCAGGGTGGAATTGAATAAGGGTTTCTTCTGAGTACAGGCATCAAATGACCGTTCAAAGTTAGGAGAGATCTCCTTATGATGACTTAGTTTGGATGGCTGCAACGCTCATGCTGGGCGCTAAGCCACTGGCCAGTATTAAGGGCTGTTTGCAGGGTGCTGTGGTCAAGTGACTGCGTTTTACTGTGGTTTCGCCCCAAACTAGCATTTCAGCTTTTGACAAAACCTGGCTGACAGCAAATGTGGGTTTGCTTGATGAGTGTGGTGTTCGTTTAACCACTGCTGGGGGGTTAAAGTTTGGGTCAGTCGCATGGGTGAGTCAATTTAGGGAACATCGTCAGTGCTAGAAGGGAGGGGGGTTGTGGAGAAGAGGAGGAGGAGGAGGAGGAGGAGGAGGAGGAGGAGGAGGAGGAGGACAACTGTGAGATCCTGAGTTTGATGTTTGGTGGAGACATTTCATGATGTTCCCTAGTTGGGTCGTGAAATGTCTGCAAGAAAGCAACCAAGCTCAGAGAATACTAAGGATCCCAAAATTCTCCTCCTCCTCCTCCTCCTCCTCCTCCTCCTCCTCCTCCAACTGCACTCGCTTCTAACACTGATGGTGTTCCCTAGTTGGGTCATGAAATATCTGCAAGAAAACCACCAAGCTCAGACAGTACCAAGGATCCCACAATTCTCCTCCTCCTCCTCCTCCTCCTCCTCCACCTCCACCACCTCCTCCTCCTCCTCTTCTGTGCAAACCCCACTCCCTTCTAGCACTGATGATGTTGCCTAGTTGGGTCATGAAACATCTGCAAGGAAACCACCAAGCTCAGAGAGCACCAAGGACTTCATAGTCCTCCTCCTCCTCCTCCTCCTCCTCCTCCTCCTCCTCCTCCTCCAACTGTACTCCCTTCCAGCACTGATGAGGTTCCCTAGATAGGTCATGAAATGTTTGCAAGAAAACAATCACATTCAGAGAGCACCAAGGATCCCACAATTCTCCTCCTCCTCCTCCTCCTCCTCCTCCTCCTCCTCCTCCTCTTCCTCCTCCTCCTCCTCCTCCTCCTCTTCACTCCTCTTCTAGCACTGATGATGCTACCTAGTTGGGTCATGAAATGTCTGCAAGCAAAAACCAAGCTCAGAGAGCACCAAGGACTCCATCCTCCTCCTCCTCCTCCTCCTCCTCCTCCTCCTCCTCCTCCTCCTCCTGTCTGCAACCCCCCTTCTAGCACTGATGATGTTACCTAGTTGGGTCACAAAACCACCAAGCTCAGAGAGCACCAGGGACCCCATAGACCACCACCTCCTCCTCCTCCTCCTCCTCCTCCTCCTCCTCCTCTTCCTCCTCCTCCTCCTCCTCCTCCTCTTCACTCCTCTTCTAGCACTGATGATGCTACCTAGTTGGGTCATGAAATGTCTGCAAGCAAAAACCAAGCTCAGAGAGCACCAAGGACTCCATCCTCCTCCTCCTCCTCCTCCTCCTCCTCCTCCTCCTCCTCCTCCTCCTGTCTGCAACCCCCCTTCTAGCACTGATGATGTTACCTAGTTGGGTCACAAAACCACCAAGCTCAGAGAGCACCAGGGACCCCATAGACCACCTCCTCCTCCTCCTCCTCCTCCTCCTCCTCTTCCTCCTCCTCCTCCTCCTCTTCACTCCTCTTCTAGCACTGATGATGCTACCTAGTTGGGTCATGAAATGTCTGCAAGCAAAAACCAAGCTCAGAGAGCACCAAGGACTCCATCCTCCTCCTCCTCCTCCTCCTCCTCCTTCTCCTCCTCCTCCTCCTGTCTGCAACCCCCCTTCTAGCACTGATGATGTTACCTAGTTGGGTCACAAAACCACCAAGCTCAGAGAGCACCAGGGACCCCATAGACCACCTCCTCCTCCTCCTCCTCCTCCTCCTCCTCCTCCTCCTCTTCTTCCTCCTCCTCCTGTCTGCAACCCCCCTTCTAGCACTGATGATGTTACCTAGTTGGGTCACAAAACCACCAAGCTCAGAGAGCACCAGGGACCCCATAGACCACCTCCTCCTCCTCCTCCTCCTCCTCCTCCTCCTCCAACTGTACTCCCTTCCAGCACTGATGAGGTTCCCAAGATGGGTCATGAAACGTCTGCAAGAAAACAACCACGTTCAGAGAGCACCAAGCACCCCATAGTCCTACTCCTCTTCTTCCTCCTCTTCCTCCTCCACTCCACAACCCCCCTCCCTTCTAATACTAATGATGTTCCTCCCTTGGGTCATGAAACATCTGCTAGCAAACCACCAAGCTCAGAGAGCACCCAGGACTTCACTTTAAGCTACACATGATGGGCGAGGCCAGTGAAATCAGTAAGAAATCTCACTACGGTTTTACTGCAGTGAGTGGACCTGGATGCCAGCAGCTTTTTGAGTGATTCAGCAGGAGGGCATCCAAATCCGCATTCCTGCCTGATCTTGAAGGACAGCGGGCCTTCTGTCCGATGGCAGGTGTTAGAATATGTTGTTGAAAAAATGGTTTGTTTAACAGAGTATTATTAATACACAGTGGAAATTGTACTGGGACTTTTAGGCAAACAGTAATGCACTAACACGAGTTTTATAACTTATTTTTACTCAGACAACAAAAAGAAACACAGTAAGAAATAGTCCAAGTATCAATCCAGTATCATGCACATAAAAGTCAGTCCATAAAAAACATAGTATCAAAATACAAAAACTGCTTACCAATATCAAAAACAATATACACTGTAGCAAGCAGTTGATTCTTGAGAGAATAAATATCAAGTTAGCAAACAAGAGAACAAGAGGTATCCAAACACTAACATCAAACACATATACAAGAGCAGCTACGTGTAACATCTAACTCTCTTTTATGTGGAATAATTACAGCCACACCCTTAGGCCGTTTAACTCCTTAAAGGTGCTTTTACTCCATTATATAATATTGTCACCCAAATCAAGTTTAATCTCTAACAATCTCCCCTTTTGGGTGGCATATTATACATATATTTTTACAATCTCAAATTACACATATCACAAACAGATTTATGCTTTATAGCACCCTGAGCTTTAGTAAACTGGTCAGCAATATTATCTTCAGTTGCACAATATTCCAGTTTAATCAAATTATCTTTAACACATTGTCTGACATTTAGATACCGTAGATCCGTATGTTTTGATCTAGTTTTCACTGCAGCATTAGTTGCTAATTTTATAGCTGCTTGATTGTCTTCATACACTTTTATTGGTTCATTACAATTTAAACCCATATCAAACAATAATTGTTTCCATACCAATAGCTCAGTACATAATAAAGATAAACAAGAAAATTCGGATTCAGTTGTTGATAAGCTTATATGCTTCTGTCTGTTAGACCTCCATCCTACTAAAGCGTTTCCCAATAATACAACCAATCCTGAAGTGGATTTCCTGGTTACAGTATCAGATGCAAAACTAGCATCTGCAAATGCTTTTAGTTCCAATTCCTTTGTTGGCTCTAGATATAGAGAATAATGTATGGTGTGCTTCAAATATCTTAAAACTCTTTTCGCACCTTGCCAACATCTGGTTGTAGGATTCTCACAATATCTAGCTAAATGATTAACTGTAAATGCTATGTCAGGTCTTGACCAGTTACATAAATACATCAAGCTGCCTATTAATGATTGATATATCTTTTTATCAAAGACATTGCTGTTATCTGCTGAACTCTCAAAACCTTGAACCATAGGTGTTTTTACTGGTTTACAGTTTTCCATATTATAACGTTTCAGCAAACCATTAATTTTCTTAGCTTGAGACAGTTTAAATCCTTTACTAGTCCTGACAATATCCAGCCCTAGATAATGACTAATAGCTCCTAGATCTTTTACTCTAAATTTTCTTTTTAACCCTGAAATTATTCTTTCAGTTTCTGTTTCATCTTTTGCTATAATAGCAATATCATCAGTGAATAATAATAACAATGATAATTCACTATTTTGCTGTTTTATAAATAAACAAGGATCTGCAATACTAGCTTTAAATCCCAAACTATTTAACTCTTTTACTAAACATCTATTCCACTCATAACCTGACTGTTTTAAACCATACAAACTCTTATTCAGTTTCCAACAGTACCCTACCTTACTTTCTATTCCTGATGGAACTTTCATATATATATCATGGTTTAATGTTGCATGCAAATAAGCAGTTTCAATATCTACATGTTTTATACTATAATTCTTATTTGCTGCCCAAACTAAAGCAGCCCTAAGAGTGGAAGCTCTTAACGTTGGGGAAAATACTTCATCATAATCACTATTATTCTGTGCAAATCCTTGAGCAACTAATCTTGCTTTATGTATTACCTCTCCTGTAACACTTTCTTTCAGTTTAAAAACCCATTTACATCCAATTAACTTTTCTGTTTTAGGTATTTTAACCTCTTGATAAACATTAAGATCTTGCAAAGACTTTATTTCTTTATCCATAGCTACTTTCCAATTCTTTCTTTCATTCTCAGGATACATTTTTATTTCTTCAACATTAGAAGGTTCAATGTCTATTTGACAAATTAAACCTGCCTCGAAACGATCAGGCTGTCGTCTTTCCCTGTTAGACCTTCTGAGAATTATTGGACTTATAGGTACATTTACATTATTATCTTCTTCCTCTCCTATCTCCACTATCAGTGGTTCTTGTTTGATCTCTCTAGCAGGTTCCTCCTCTTCTTTATCACTTTCATTTGAGGAGTTAGTTAAATCTTGTTGAGGAATATATACAATATCTTCTACCCTTTCCCAGCCTGACTGTTCTTGAAAAACAGCGCTAGAACTACAATAAATGTTTTTAGTACCTTTCTCCCAGAACCGATAAGACTTATGGTTTAACTCATAGCCAACAAAAAATAATTGTTTAGCTCTATGTTCTCCTTTATTTCTTATTGAACTTGGAATATGTACCCAAGCAGGTGTCCCAAATGTGTGAATATAACTAAGATTTGGTTTTCTCTTATACCATAAGGTATAAGGAATTTTACCTGTAGCTGAACTAACCACATTGTTTAAAATATGATTAGCACATTTTGCTGCTTCTCCCCATAAGCTATCAGGTAAACCAGAATCTTCAATCATAGATCTAATCATAGCTTGCAATGTTTGGCCCCTCCGTTCAACAAATGCATTATGCTGAGGTCTATAAGGAGCTGTACGTCTATGCTCTATTCCTTCTGAAACTAACAGCTCATTGAACTGTTTATTAACAAACTCAGTTCCATTGTCTGTTATTATGGTTTTTACATTTAACTGAGTTTTCCTTTGTACAAACTTGAGCCAATTAGATATTGTTTGTATAGTTTCAGTTTTTGACGTAAGGAGATAACAGAACCCATATCTGCTATAATGGTCTAGAATATTTAATATGTAGCAAGCACCCCCTAAACTGGGTTTCATAGGACCTATCAAATCCATAAATACCAGTTCTAATGGAGTTGTGGTTTTAAATCCATCTAACCTATTAGCTGGTGCTGCCCTGCTCTTTTCTCTACCACATACGTTACACTGCAGATATTTCTTACAAGCCTTTAACTTAAACCCATTAGACAAAGCTACAGTTCTTTTTAGTGTATTAAAATTCACATGACCCAATCTTCTATGTAATAAATGAATACATTCATCATGTGGTTTTTGATTTGTACAAGTAGTAGCCATTATAATAGGATCATTGCTAATTACAAACAAACCGTCTTTCATATTAGCTATTAAGTTCACTTCATTCTTTTGAATAAGACATTCCTCCCCTTGGAAAGTAACTTTAAAACCTGCTTCCAATAATGCCTTAACTGATAATAGATTATAATCACATCTGGGAACATATAGCATTTCCAAATTTTGTTTTAAAAATGAACAGTAAACCTTACCCTCTCCAGAGACCTTGACTCTCCAGCCATTAGCCATAGAAATATATTTTTTACTAGACCTTATATTCTCAAAATCCCTTTTTATTTTTGAAATACAGTGTGTAGCTCCACTATCTACCACCCACCAATTGTGGTTATTAGTAGTTCTATTAGCTACAGCTACATTAATCAGCTTTTTATTCTTTCTATGGTTTTCCTTTCTCTGACAATTACTATTCTGACAAAACTTAGCAATATGTCCCTTTAACCCACAATTAAAGCATTTCCTTAAAATATAAGCAGATTCAGTCTTCTTTATTTCTTGTTGCAATGGCTCTCTCAACTGTTTTCTCTCCATACGACATCTTGATTCTTCCAACAACCTTCCAGTTATTGAAGAAACAGTTAGGTCTTCTTTGGACAAAACCTCCAAGGACGATACAAAGGCATCGTAGCTCTCATCCAATGATGATAAAATGATGTAAATCTGGTGAAGCTCTGAGAAAATAAGTTCTTTTTCTTGCAGTTCCAACAAAGTTGCTTTTATAAAGTTAAGGTGAGCTAACATATCGCCATTCTTTTCCAGTCTAGCTCTAAATAGCTTTCTGGTAAGATTTATATGAGCACCAACACTGTCCCGAACAAAAATCTTTTTCAACTTAGCCCAACATTTAGCAGCAGATTCTTCTCCACGCACATGGACTAGCTGTTGGTCTCCTAATGTTAGCCCAATGATAGATAAAGCCTTATCATTGTCTTTATTGAAGTCTACAATCTTCTTGTTATCTTCTTCATTAGTTGGATCCCAGGCAGTTACATCAGGAGGATTATGGACTATTTTCCAAAGACCTTGATTTTGTAATAGCAAACTACATTGTGTAGACCAGGATACGTAGTTTGACCCATTAAGCCGGGTAATGCAGAATGGATTGAATAGTCCTTGTGCCATTGTCTGAATTTGAAAACTCAGTTAGGAAATATAAATACAATACTGTGCCTGTCCTCAGCACCACACTGGATCTGGGCCCATAACCATTGTTAGAATATGTTGTTGAAAAAATGGTTTGTTTAACAGAGTATTATTAATACACAGTGGAAATTGTACTGGGACTTTTAGGCAAACAGTAATGCACTAACACGAGTTTTATAACTTATTTTTACTCAGACAACAAAAAGAAACACAGTAAGAAATAGTCCAAGTATCAATCCAGTATCATGCACATAAAAGTCAGTCCATAAAAAACATAGTATCAAAATACAAAAGCTGCTTACCAATATCAAAAACAATATACACTGTAGCAAGCAGTTGATTCTTGAGAGAATAAATATCAAGTTAGCAAACAAGAGAACAAGAGGTATCCAAACACTAACATCAAACACATATACAAGAGCAGCTACGTGTAACATCTAACTCTCTTTTATGTGGAATAATTACAGCCACACCCTTAGGCCGTTTAACTCCTTAAAGGTGCTTTTACTCCATTATATAATATTGTCACCCAAATCAAGTTTAATCTCTAACAGCAGGCATTGAGTTCATTCATGAATGGCAGGTGGGAAGTGAAACCCAGGCTCCGATTACGACAACTGCGGAAACTGGGGCCCACTGGACAAGGGAAGGGAAATGGGGGTCCAGCCCTGAGAGATAAGTGAGGAAGGGAGCCAGTTCTACTGAAGAGAGGTCAGGTAGCAACTCATCCTGTGAAGAAAATGCCAGCGGGCATCATAAATCTCTCCCGTGGAGGAGGATTTGATTTAGAATAGAATAGAATAGAATAGAATAGAATAGAATAGAATAGAATAGAATAGAATAGAATAGAATAGAATAGAATAGAATAGAATAGAATAGAATAGAATAGAATAGAATAGAAAATAGGGAATAGAATGGAATAGAATAGAATAGAATAGAATAGAATAGAATAGAATAGAATAGAATAGAATAGAATAGAATAGAATAGAATAGAATAGAATAGAATAGAATAGAATAGAATATTGAAAAATAATAGAATAGAATAGAATAGAATAGAATAGAATAGAATAGAATAGAATAGAATAGAATAGAATAGAATAGAATAGAATAGAATAGAAAATAGGGAATAGAATAGAATAGAATATTGGAAAATAATAGAATAGAATAGAATAGAATAGAATAGAATAGAATAGAATAGAATAGAATAGAATAGAATAGAATAGAATAGAATAGAATAGAATAGAATAGAATAGAATAGAATAGAATAGAATAGAAAATAGGGAATAGAATGGAATAGAATAGAATAGAATAGAATAGAATAGAATAGAATAGAATAGAATAGAATAGAATAGAATAGAATAGAATAGAATAGAATAGAATAGAAAATAGGGAATAGAATGGAATAGAATAGAATAGAATAGAATAGAATAGAATAGAATAGAATAGAATAGAATAGAATAGAATAGAATAGAATAGAATAGAATAGAATAGAATAGAATAGAATAGAATATTGAAAAATAATAGAATAGAATAGAATAGAATAGAATAGAATAGAATAGAATAGAATAGAATAGAATAGAATAGAATAGAATAGAATAGAATAGAATAGAAAATAGGGAATAGAATAGAATAGAATATTGGAAAATAATAGAATAGAATAGAATAGAATAGAATAGAATAGAATAGAATAGAATAGAATAGAATAGAATAGAATAGAAAATAGGGAATAGAATGGAATAGAATAGAATAGAATAGAATAGAATAGAATAGAATAGAATAGAATAGAATAGAATAGAATAGAATAGAATAGAATAGAATAGAATAGAATAGAATAGAATAGAATAGAATATTGAAAAATAATAGAATAGAATAGAATAGAATAGAATAGAATAGAATAGAATAGAATAGAATAGAATAGAATAGAATAGAATAGAATAGAATAGAATAGAAAATAGGGAATAGAATAGAATAGAATATTGGAAAATAATAGAATAGAATAGAATAGAATAGAATAGAATAGAATAGAATAGAATAGAATAGAATAGAATAGAATAGAATAGAATAGAATAGAATAGAATAGAATAGAATAGAATAGAAAATAGGGAATAGAATAGAATAGAATAGAATAGAATAGAATAGAATAGAATAGAATAGAATAGAATAGAATAGAATAGAATAGAATAGAATAGAATAGAAAATAGGGAATAGAATAGAATAGAATAGAATAGAATAGAATAGAATAGAATAGAATAGAATAGAATAGAATAGAATAGAATAGAATAGAATAGAATAGAATAGAATAGAATAGAATAGAATAGAATAGAATAGAATATTGGAATATAGAATAGAATAGAATATTGGAATATAGAATAGAATAGAATAGAATAGAATAGAATAGAATAGAATAGAATAGAATAGAATAGAATAGAATAGAATAGAATAGAATAGAATAGAATGGAATGGAATGGAATGGAATGGAATGGAATGGAATGGAATGGAATGGAATGGAATGGAATAGAATAGAATAGAATAGAATATTGGAATATAGAATATAATATAATATTGGAATATAGAATAGAATAGAATAGAATAGAATAGAATAGAATAGAATAGAATAGAATAGAATAGAATAGAATAGAATAGAATGGAATGGAATGGAATGGAATGGAATGGAATGGAATGGAATGGAATGGAATGGAATAGAATAGAATAGAATAGAATATTGGAATATAGAATATAATATAATATTGGAATATAGAATAGAATAGAATAGAATAGAATAGAATATTGGAATATAGAATATAATATAATATTGGAATATAGAATAGAATAGAATAGAATAGAATAGAATAGAATAGAATAGAATAGAATAGAATAGAATAGAATAGAATAGAATAGAATAGAATAGAATAGAATATTGGAATATAGAATATAATATAATATTGGAATATAGAATAGAATAGAATAGAATAGAATAGAATAGAATAGAATAGAATAGAATAGAATAGAATAGAATAGAATAGAATGGAATGGAATGGAATGGAATGGAATGGAATGGAATGGAATGGAATAGAATAGAATAGAATAGAATAGAATAGAATAGAATAGAATAGAATAGAATAGAATAGAAAATTGGAATATAGAATAGAATAGAATATTGGAATATAGAATAGAATAGAATAGAATAGAATAGAATAGAATAGAATAGAATAGAATAGAATAGAATAGAATAGAATAGAATAGAATAGAATAGAATAGAATATTGGAATATAGAATATAATATAATATTGGAATATAGAATAGAATAGAATAGAATAGAATAGAATAGAATAGAATAGAATGGAATGGAATGGAATGGAATGGAATGGAATGGAATGGAATGGAATAGAATAGAATAGAATAGAATATGGGAGATATAATAAAATAGGATAGGATAGGATAGAACAAAATAGAGCTGGAAGGGACGTTGGGGGTCATCTAGTCCAGCCCCCTGCTCGAGCAGGAAACCTTATACCATCTCAGACAAGTGACTTTCTAGCCTCTTCTTAAAAACCTCCAGTGATGCAGCACCCACCATTTCTGGTGGCAAGCTGTTCCACTGGTCAATTGTCCTCACTGTCAGGAAGTTTCTCCTCAATTCCAGGTTGCTTCTCTCTTGGTTTAGTTTCCATCCATGGCTTCTTGTCTTGCCCTCGGGTGCTTTGGAGAATAATTTGACACCCCCCCTCTTCTTTGTGGCAGCCCCTCCAATACTGGAAGACTGCTATCATGTCACCCCCTGGTCCTTCTTTTCCCTAGGTCAGACATCCCCAATTCCTGCAAACGTTCTTCCTGTACGTTCAAATATCTTTGACATGTTAAGTTAAAGTATCTGCGAAACAGTAGCAGGATGAAAGGAACCTGACTCCACTGAGTTCATTTTGTAAAATGATGACGGAGGAAGGGAAAAGCACAGCCCCGAGAAGCTGGTTATTGGAGAGTCTCCGGACTATTATTACTCTGCAGCCGGAGTCTGTTGTGAGCTTAAATCCCTCTTGAGCTGCCCCATAGTAGGTCTCAGGTGTCAGCGGAGCCCCAGCATGAATGGCTCCTGGCACCGAGTCTGGCGCCTGACAGGGCTTCAGGCAGAGACAAAGAGTTGGCTCTACGTAGTCCTGAATTCCTGGCCAGCCCCTTGAAGTTTCCGGCCCCTCTTGAGGAATAACAGAATCACAGAAGGAGAGAGCTGGAAGGGACCTTGGAGGTCTTCTAGTCCAACCCCCTGCTCAGGCAGGAAACCCTATACCATTTCAGGCAAATGGCTGTCCAATCTCTTTGGGAAAACTTCCAGTGTTGGAGCATTCACCGCTTCTGGAGGCAGGTGGTTCCACTGGTTAATTGTCCTCACTGTCAGGAAGTTTCTCCTTAGTTCCAGGTTGCTTCTCTCCTTGACTAGTTTCCATCCGTTGCTTCTTGTCCTGCCTTCAGGTGCTTTGGAGAAGAGCTTGACTCCCTCTTCTTTGGGGCAGCCCCTCAGATATTGGAGGACTTCTATCATGTTTTCCCTGGTCCTTCTTTTCACTAGACTAGCCATATCTAGTAATAATAATAATAAGTTGGAAGGGACCTTGGAGGTCATCTAGTCCAACCCCCTGCTAAGGCAGGAAACCCTATACCATTTCAGACAAATGGCTGTCCAGTCTCTTCTTAAAAACTTCCAGTGTTGGAGCATTCACCACTTCTGGAGGCAAGGAGTTCCACTGGTTAATTGTTCTAACTGTCAGGAAGTTTCTCCTTAGTTCTAGGTTGCTTCTCTCCTTGACTAGTTTCCATCCGTTGCTTCTTGTCCTGCCTTCAGGTGCTTTGGAGAATGGCTTGACTGCCTCTTCTTTGGGGCAGCCCCTGAGATATTGGGACACTGCTATCATGTCCCCCTCGTCCTTCTCTTCATTAAACTGGACATCCCCAATTCCAGCAACCGTTCCTGATATGTTTTAGCCTCCAGTCCCCCGATCATCTTTGTTGCTCTTCTCTGTACCCTTTCTAGAGTCTCGACATCTTTTTTACATCGTGGTGACCAAAACTGGATGCAGGATTCCAGGTGTGGCCTAGTTCCCTTAGTGGTTGATCACGATGTATTAACAGAATAACAGAGTTGGAAGGGACCTTGGAGGTCTTCTAGTCCAACCCCCGCTCAGACAAGAAACCCTATACCATTGCAAACAAACATTTGAGATGAACCCAAGCACAATTTTCAAGCAGGGGTAGGCAACCTGGGCTGTTTTATGACTCGTGGACTTCAACTCCCAGAATTCCTGGCTGGCTGGGGCAGGGTTAGGCAACCTTGGCTCTTTTATGACTCGTGGACTTCAACTCCCATCCATAAATGCCTGTCTTGTCTGGGATACCACCCATCCTCTTCACAACCTGTTTTCCTTGTTTCCTTCTGAGAGGAGGGGGCTCCGTGGTATCCGAAGCAGACCATCCGGATTCAGTCCCAGTTTTGTGCCATACACAGTATCAACCTGGTGAGCTCTAAACCAGGGGTCTTCAAACTTGGCGTGCCTGGCTGAGGAATTCCAGGAGTTGAAGTCCACAAGTCATCAAAGGGCCAAGTTTGAAGTTGTGGACTTCAGCTCCCAGAATTCCTCAGCCAGAGTGCCTGGCTGAGGAATTCTGGGAGTTGAAGTCCGCAAGTCTTCAAAGGGCCAAGTTTGAAGTTGTGGACTTCAGCTCCCAGAATTCCTCAGCCAGAGTGCCTGGCTGAGGAATTCTGGGAGTTGAAGTCCACAAGTCATCAAAGGGCCAAGTCTGAAGACCCCTGCTCTAAAGCTTCCTCCTTCCATTACGTATTCAAGAGGGACAGTGAATAATATTTACATGTTTCTTACATGTAAGGGTGTAGGTCTGTACATATGTCGCATATAGCCCGATTAAATGTGTGTTATGTATGTGTAGACTTTTGAGAGCAAGCAACTAAATTTTATTTTTAATGCGGGCCGTCGTGCCCACAGTAAAAAATAATGACAATGAAGATTATCTAATATCTAATCTAATATCTAATCTTCAAAGCCGGACTGTTTTGGGTTGTGTTGTTTTTTTTGCTTCCCTAGTGTCGATTATCAATTTCCGTGGCGGTTAAGAAATCCCCCGTCTCCTTGTGGACAGAGACCCAAATGTCTCAAATGCGTCACGGAGGTCCAGCTGCGAGAGTCAGGCAACCCTCCTGTCAGTCTGGAACGCATCGGCCTGAACTTTGGCACAGTTGGACTCCGATGAGAAGACGATGCCAAATGGTTGCCGTCACCTGTCTCCATATTTTATGGTGTTTTGTTCCCTTCTGGTGTCTCTTTGCTCCTGGGAGGAACAGCGTAAGAAGGCCGAGGCTGCGCCCGAAGGACCTCGTGAGTCAGGACTCTGGAAAGAGTGCAGAGAAGAGCAACAAAGAGGATCAGGGGACTGGAGGCTAAAACATATAAGGAACGGTTGCTGGAATTGGGCATGTCTAGTTTAATGAAGAGAAGGACGAGGGGGGACATGATAGCAGCCTTCCAATATCTCAGGGGCTGCCCCAAAGAAGAGGGAGTCAAGCTATTCTCCACAGCACCTGAAGGAAGGACAAGAAGCAACGGGTGGAAACTAGTCAAGGAGAGAAGCAACCTAGAGAACTAAGGAGAAATTTCCAGACAGGGAGAACAATTAACCAGTGGAACAGCTTGCCACCAGAACCTGAGACTCTAGAAAGAGTGCAGAGAAGAGCCACAAAGATGATCAGGGGACTGGAAGCTAAAACACATAAGGAATGGTTGCAGGAATTGGGTATGTGTAGTTTAACGAAGAGAAGAGTGAGGGGTGACATGATAGCAGCCTTCCAATATCTCAGGGGCTGCCCCAAAGAAGAGGGAGTCAAGCTGTTCTCCAAAGCGCCTGAAGGCAGGACAAGAAGCAACGGATGGAAACTAATCAAGGAGAGAAGCAACCTGGAATTAAGGAGAAACTTCCTGACAGTGAGAACAATTAAGCAGTGGAACTACTTGTGGGTGCTCCATCACTGGAGATTGGACAACCCTTTGTCCGAAATGGTATAGGCCAGGGTCTCCTGCCTGAGCAGGGGGGTTGGGCTAGATGACCTCCAAGGTCCCTTTCCAATTCTGTGATGCTTGTTATTCTGACTCCCTCGTATTCAACAGTTTACTGAGGAAGCCTGTCTACTTGCCAACTTCCCCAGGATTGAATTGGGTTGGGCATTATGGAGTCTCCAAAGACTTGGAGAGGTCGCTCAGAGATCCGGTCACTCGGAGATCTCTTTGGGGGGAAAAATGGTTTTTATAAACCTGGAGCGCAACCAAGACAGGCCAGGCAATGCGAAACTGAATTAGCCCAAGAGGGTGCTAGACATTTTCTGACCTTTCTTGCCTCCAGAAATTGTGGGTGCTCCATCCCTGGAGTTTTTTGGGTTTTTTTTTAAAGAAGAGACCGGACAGCCGGTTGTCTGAAAGGGTACTATAGGCCCAGGGTCTCCTGCCTGAGCAAGGGGTTGGACTAGATGACCTCCCAGGCCCTTTCCAGCTCTGTTATTCTGCTACAGCCGGGCTGTTTACAAAAAAAAAAAAAAATAAAATGGAAAGGTGGCAAGGATTAAAAGAAGCTTTACCAGCTCGGGGGAAACTTCCTTCCCAGTTATAAATTGTTACGGTAATTTTTACGGGAAGTAGACCAGACCGTCCCCAGGATTCCTGCCAACTCAGGGAAAAATGGGATTCTTCGGGCCTAAAGCGCATTTAGCGGCTGTCCCAGGCGCCCGCTTGTCTCCGCGGTCATCCCGACGTTTCCTTCCACCCTCTCCCCCATGACTGCAATGGCCTGAGCGATGCAGGTTGTCCCCGACTCACGTCCACAACACAGCCCAGAATTTCCCTTGCAAAGCCAGATGGTCGTTCAGCGAGTTTGGGCCCTTTTTACGACCTTTCTCGACGCCGTCGTTAAGCGAATCACCACAGTTGTTCGGAACATGGTTGTTAAGTGAATCCGGCTTCCACCATTGACTTGGCTCGTCAGACAGTCTCCAAAGGGGATCACGTGACACCCCCACCCCGGGGGACACCGCGACCGTCGTAAATATGAGTCAGTGGCCAAGCGTCCACATTTTGATGCCGTGGGTCGTGGGGATGCTGCAACGGTCGTTAAGTGTGACAAAAACGGGTCATCAGTCCCTTGTTTCTTGGTGCCGTTGTAAATTCGGACCGTCACTAAACGAACTGTTGTAACTAGAGGACTGCTTATGCTCCGTCTTTCTTTTCTCGTTTAGTTTTGTGTCCTGCTTTTCCCCGCAAAGTGTCCTACGGAACACACATTCCCTTCTCCAGATAGTCCTCGACTTACAAGCACAATTGGAAACCAGAATTTTTGATGCTAAGCAAGACAGTCGTTAAACGAGTTGCGGCCAATTTTACAATCTTTTTTAACCACGATGGTTAAGCGAGCCATGTTAAGTGAATCGCACAATTGTTAAGCTTCTGCTCTTAACTCTGTTTCATAGAATAGAATAGAATAGAATAGAATAGAATAGAATAGAATAGAATAGAATAGAATAGAATAGAATAGAATAGAATAGAATAGAATAGAATAGAAAATATGGAATGGATTATGGAATGGAATGGAATGGAATGGAATAGAATAGAATAGAATCTTTATTTACAATGGAATGGAATGGAATGGAATGGAATAGAATAGAATAGAATAGAATAGAATAGAATAGAATAGAATAGAATAGAATAGAATAGAATAGAATAGAATAGAATAGAATAGAAAATATGGAATGGATTATGGAATGGAATAGAATAGAATAGAATAGAATAGAATAGAATAGAATAGAATAGAATAGAATAGAATAGAATAGAATAGAATAGAATAGAATAGAGCTGATAGGGACCGTGGAGGTCTTCTAGTCCAGCCCCCTGCTCAAGCAGGAGAACCTATACCAGTGATGGCGAACCTTTTAGAGACCGAGTGCCCAAACTGCAACCCAAAACCCACTTATGTATCGTCGGGTGTCGGGTGGGCGTGGCCCATTGGGTGGGCGTGGCTGCGGTGGTAACGGCAGACTGGGTGGGACTAAAAAGTTCAATCAAATCAATTCCAACTTTGCGAGAACTTTTTTTTTCCCCGCAAGAAGTTGAAATTGATTGATTGATTGAACCTTTTTATATATATATATACATGGCGGCGGAGGCCTAAAACGAAAAGGTTTTGTAAAGCCCAGCTGAAGGCCTAGGACTGGGACTGCCATAGGTTCGCCACCACGGACCTATACCATCTCAGAAAGGTGTATTTTAAAAATCTCCAGTGATGGAGCGCGCACAATTTCTGGTGGCAAGCTGTTCCACTGGTTAATTGTCCTCACTGTCAGGAATTTTCTCCTTAATTCCAGGTTGCTTTACTCTTTGGTCAATTTCCAACTATTATTTCTTGTCTTGCCCTCTGGTGCTTTGGTGAATAACGTGACCCCCTCTTCTTTATGGCAGCCCCTCAGATACTGTAACGTTGCTATCATGTCTCCCCTATTTCTTCTTTTCTTTAGACTAGCCCAGGGGTCGGCAACCTCGGCTCTTTTATGACTCGTGGACTTCAACTCCCAGAATTCCTGAGCCAGCCATGCTGAGGGGAAAGAGAGAGGTTTCCATGCTGAGCCATGTTGGCTCAGGAATTCTGGGAGTTGAAGTCCACGAGTCATAAAAGAGCTGAGGTTGCCGACCCCTGGACTAGCCAAACCCAAATCCCGCAGCCGTTCTTCGTCTGTTTTGGTCTCCAGGCCTTGGATCATCTTAGTTGTTCTTCTCTGGATTTTTTCCAAACTCTCAACATCTTTTTTGTGATATGGTGACCAAAACTGGCTGCAGTATTCCAGGTGTGGCCTCACTAGGCTTTTATAAAGCGGTAATAATACTTTGTGTGATCTTCACAAACAGTGATCACGTGACCTCGGGACACGGCGACCGTCATACACGGGAGCCAGTTGCCAAATGCTCAAATTTTAATCAGATGACTGCGGAGAAGCTGCGACGGTCATAAAGGCAGAGACCTTTATGACTTTGTTAAGTCACATCATCATCATCATCATCATCATCATCATCATATAAAGTTGGAAGGGACCTTGGAGGCCATCTAGTCCAACCCCCTGCTCAGGCAGGAAACCTTGCCTACACCATTTCAGACAAAACTTTTTCAATGCACCGGCAACTTTATAGCCATCACTAAAGGAATGCTAACGAACGCGGCGGAAAAGCAGGCATTCAGATTGTGTTTGCCCGCAATCTCCGTTTCCGCCAGATCAACCAACCGGCTTTTGCCAAAGTCGCTTGAACACGAGATGGGCGGCAAATAAATTTAATTTAAAAAATGTCAATTAAGAATGCTGAGCTGTTCCAACCATTCCCTCTGCGGTTTTTCTTCTAGAGCCTTCACAATCTGGGACGTGCTGCGAATTGCTCGTGTTTTCCCTTAAATTTAGAATCCAAAACACTGTGGATGGGAACTCATCAAGGAGAGAAGCAGCCTTGAACAAAGGAGAAACTTCCTGGCTGTGGGAACAACCAACCAGTGGAACAGACTAATAGTCACTGGAGGCTTTTAAAGAAGAGACTGGGCAGTCATTTGTCCATAATGGGCTAGAGCCTCCTGCTTGAGCAGCGGGTTCGACTAGATGACCTCCGAGGTCCCTTCCAACTCCGTGATTCTGTGAAAAATAGCTTTTATCCGTGGGCTGTTAGGCTTTTAAATGGGACATAATCTTATGCAGAATTGACTTGGGAGGCCGGTGTGTGGTGTAGATGGTTCACATGGTGTGGTGGGATGGAGGGTTTGTTGTCACTGTGTGTTGGGGGGAGAGAACACGGGGGTGGAGGCTCAGCTAATCTCAATGTACACATGTTGTACTTTGACAATAAAGGTTTATTATTTATTATTTTTATTTTATTATTACATTCTGTTACCTTTTCTCAGAGCAGCAGGCCCAAGGCAAAATAGAACGCAGCAACATCTTTTGATCTTTCACAGTGTGCCTTTTACTAGGGTTAAGTTGGCTTTTTATTGATTGATTGATTGATTGATTGATTTGCAACTGCATCCCATACATAAACCATGTTGGGACTTCCTTGACGGGAACAATACGAACCATCGTTCTTTCCCCCCCCTTGCTTTAAATCACAACATGAAGTGGTCTTGATGATCCTTTTCTGGCCATGTTGCCACGAAGATGCCTCGGTTTCCCTCCCAGCCCTGGGATTCCATGGTTCTGAGATAGATAAAAGACGTGACAGATGGATGGATGGACAGGAAGGAGGGAGGGAGGGAGGGAGGGAGGGAGGAAGGAAGGAAGGAAGGGAGGAAGGGGAGCAGGAGGGAGGGAGGGAGGAAGGAAGGAAGGAAGGGGAGCAGGAGGGAGGGAGGGAGGAAGGAAGGAAGGAAGGAAGGAAGGAAGGAGGAGGGAGGGAGAGAGGATGGATGGAAGGAAGGAAGGAAGGAAGGAAGGAAGGGGAGCAGGAGGGAGACAGGGAGGATGGAAGGAAGGAAGGAAAGGAAGGAGGGAGGGAGGGAGGGAGGAAGAAAGGAAGGGGAGGAAGAGGATGGATGGAAGGAAAAGGAAGCAAGGGAAGGAGGAGGGAGGGAGAGAGGATGGAAGGAAGGAAGGAAATGAAGGAGGATGGATGGAAGGAAGGAAGGAGAGGAGGAGGAGGAGGAAGGGAGGGAGGGAGGATGGAAGGAAGGAAAGAAGGAGAGGAGGAGGAGGAGGAAGGGAGGGAGGAAGGGAGGGAGGAAGGAAAGAAGGGGGGAGGAGGAAGGAAGGAAGGGAGGGAGGAAGGGAGGAAGGAAGGAGGAGGAGTGAGGGAGAGAAGATGGAAGGAAGGAAGGGAGGGAGGAAGGGGAGGAGGAGGAAGGAAGGAAGGAAGGAAGGAAGGAAGGAAGGAAGGAAGGAAGGAAGGAAGGAAGGAAGGAAACCAAGGCACCTTTTTTAAAAATTCCACGGTGACCAAAACCGGATGCCGCGGTGGTCCAATCGGGCTCTTACCAAGGCAGGATAAAGAGCCACCAACCCTCCACCTGGGGGGATTCGGCCCAGGTCAGCATCCCCCTCCTCCTGATTTCGAGAGAAGGGCCGGCAGTTGGCCGGGCTCCCCACAAGGGGTTAACTCCAGGTGGGTGATGTCACATGCAGACGACCTTGCCAGCAGCTGGAAAAGCAGGGTTGTTTTTTCTTTTTTTTTCTTTTTGATATCTTCTTCCCTTGAAAGCTGAGCCTCCAGGATCGCTGGAGCCGGAGAAGCTGAAAGAATGGGGAAATAATACGCCCATGACTTCAGTCGGCATCAACGCAGCCTGTGGCACACACCCCTTCCCATTCCACCCCCCCCCCCCCCGCCTTAGTCTCATTATAGCAAATGTTGGACCACCATATCTGTCCAGCATTGGGGGTGGGGGCAAAGAATTCATGGGGAGGGGGAGAGAAACCACAACAGTAGGAAGGGAAGGGGTTAAAAAACAAATGGGGGCCGGTTTGTGCATCTCAAGGAGAAATGGGGGAACCTTTTCTTTTCTGTGCAACATGGGACAGGTGGTCCCTGGCTTATCCACCCTTCGAAGTTACAATTGCCCTGAAAAGAAAAAAAAGTGACTTTGCGACCGTTATTCACATGTATGACCGTGGCAACGTCTTCCCCCACCCCCACCCAGGGTCACGTGATCAAAATTGGGGCACTCGGTAAGTGGCACGTATCGGTCACAGTCACGGGACCCTGGGAAAGCGTGGGATCCCCGTTTGCAACCATCCCCGCCCAGCTGGCGTCTGAAAAGCCGAGTCGATGGGGACGTCAGAGTGGCTGAATGACTTGGTGGTTCTCTGAGCAACTGCGGTTCTTCGTTTAATGACCGTGGCAGAAAGGGTCATAAATAAAGGGCAACCCAGTTAACAACTGCCCGGCTGAAGAATGGACATTGTGATCCCGGGTATTATAAGGCGAGGGCTACCTTGAGTTGGAACAGTGTAATGTGAGGAGTAAAATTGCAAAGGCTTGGCCCAGAGTCCCCCAGCTGGCTTTCATGCCTAAGGAGGGACTAGAACTCACTGTCTCCTGGTGATTGGCCCAAAGTCACCCAGACGGCTTTCATGCCTAAGGCAGGACTAGAACTCACCGTCTCCTGGTGATTGGCCCAAAGTCACCCAGATGGCTTTCATGCCTAAGGCAGGACTAGAACTCACCATCTCCTGCTGATTGGCCCAAAGTCACCCAGTTGGCTTTCATGCCTAAGGCAGGACTAGAACTCACCATCTCCTGCTGATTGGCCCAAAGTCACCCAGACGGCTTTCATGCCTAAGGCAGGACTAGAACTCACCGTCTCCTGCTGATTGGCCCAAAGCCAACCAGCTGGCTTTGATGCCTGAGATGGAACTAGAACTCACTGTCTCCTGGTGATTGGCCCAAAGTCACCCAGCTGGCTTTCATGCCTAAGGCAGGACTAGAACTCACTGTCTCCTGGTGATTGCCCCAAATCACCCAGCTGGCTTTGATGCCTGAGATGGAACTAGAACTCTCTGTCTCCTGGTGATTGGCCCAAAGTCACCCAGTCGACTTTCATGCCTAAGGCAGGACTAGAACTCACCATCTCCTGCTGATTGGCCCAAAGTCACCCAGCCAACTTTCATTCCTAAAGCGGAACTAGAACTCACCGTCTCCTGGTGATCGGCCCAAAGCCACCCAGCTGGCTTTCACGGCTAAGACGGAACTAGAGCTCCCTCTCTCCCAGTTTCTAGCCTGGCGCCTTCACCCCTAGAGCAAACATTTTTCCAAGGATTAACAAGCCAGGCTGTCTCTCGAGGGTGCCACCAAGATGACAGCCACGACGGTAGAATCAAAGCTTCGTGATGCCGATCAAAGCTCAGCAGAGCTTCGGTTGCAGCGCCCTGGCCACCCTGAACACCCCAGTAGGGTAGGCAAGGAGGGGAGCACCCCAGGCACTGAATGGGAAGCCTTCCTCTGAGGTTTTTTGCAACCGTTCACACCCGGTGCTTGCCACTTGATGTTCGGCTGCACCGCTCGCCCGCCACAAAACTGGCATTTTGCTAAAATTAGCTGCCGCTGCGTTGCTCTCTGGGATGAGCAATCCGATCTCAAATAACAAGAGGGATGAGGTCAGAAAGCTCGAATCTCCAAGTCTCGGCTTTCTCATTCCTTAGCCGAAGGACGGCGGGGTGCGACGTGGTAATACAAACCCAGATAGGATGTCGGCTTCCCTGTCCCTGAACGGGCCTCTCCTAACATCGCTTCTCCCTTTTCGCTCAGAGGGGGAGGGGGGAGACATTTGGCCCTTTTTTGCACCCTGACGTCTTTTTCAGGGAAATCCGAAGGCCGGAGGAGGCCACTCGATGCAGCCGGGATAAGCCCAGGATGAAGTTCCACCTTCGCTTGGGGGAATGGAAAGCTCTTCTGATCTTGGAAGATCACAAAAGAGCGATCCAGCCTAGAAATTGAGGAGAAATTTCCTCTTAGGAGTGAGAACACTTAACCGGTGGAACTCCTTGCCACCAGGGGTTGTGGGTGCTCCAACACTGGAGGCTTTTAAGAAGAGACTGGACAGCCATTTGTCTGAAATGGTATAGGGTTTCCTGCCTGAGCAGGTGGTTGAACTAGATGACCTCCAAGGTCCCTTCCAGCCCTATGATTCTATTACTTGGGAGGGAGGGAGGGAGGGACGGAGGAAAGGGGAAGGAAGGAAAGAAAGAAGGAGGGAGGAAGGAGGGAGGGAGGGAGGGAAGGAAGGAAGGATGGAAGGAAGGAAGGAAGAGACAATGGGTGAAGGTCATTAAAGATAGATGCAACCTAGAACTAAGGAGAAACTTCCTGACAGTGATAACAATTAACCAGTGGAACTTCTTGCCTCCAGAAATTGTGGGTGCTCCGTCGCTGGAGTTTTTAAAGAAGAGACTGGACAGCTGTCTGTCTGGACTGGTATAGGAAGCCGTCCACTTATAACCACAACTTTAACCCAGAATTGCTAAGCAAGAATTCTTAAGTGAGTTTCGACCCATTTAGTGACCTTCCTTGCCCTAGCCGTTAAGTGAATCACTGCAGTCGTTAAGTCACTAACCAGGTTGTTAAGGCAAGTCTGATCCCGGGACACTGTGACCGTCATAAAGAGGAGCCCGTCGCCCAGCGTCCGAATTTTGATCATGCAGCCCCGGGGATGCCGCGACGCTCGTGTGAAAAGGGGTCGCGGGTCACTTTTTTCAGTGGTGGCGTAACTTTGGACACTAAGCGAACGGCTGTAAGTCAAGGACCTCCTGTGTTCAACGGTTTCAAGTTGGCTGCTTGCCAACTTTCCCAGGATTGAGTCAGCTGGGCATGATGGAACTTGGAGTCTCCGAAGACACGGAGAGCTTTGGGCATCCGGTGACTTGGGGATCTCTTTGGGAAAAAAGGCCGTAGAAGCTGACCGATGATGGTCCTAAAACGGACAAAGAGGCGAAGGATCCCAGCCAAAGCGTCACGTGTCAACGCCAGGCGTCTCCTCCCCGGCACACACCCAGACACAAAGACACACAACGCCATCCACGGTGCTGTTTTGAGCTTGCGGAATGTCAACGGTCTGTTCTTTTGAAAGGTTGCAGGAGGGAATCGAAACAGAGAAAGCAAAACGTTCCTTGGCAGAAGCATAAAACAAAAAAACGAAACCTCTCCGTAAAGGAAAAACCAGCCTGGATTAAAAAAAAAAAAACTTTCGGCCTTGCTGAAAGTCCAGAGGGAGCCTGGTTGAGTTTCTGGCCTTTCCGAGGCCTTAAGGAAAACGAGGACGAAATTCTGGGGTGACTATTAAGGTAATGCAGGAGGCCTAATGGAAGCCTGGCGCTTTTGGGGATGGAACCCTTGGTGCTGACGTCCTCGGGACACTGATGGTGTTGCCCAGTTGGGTGATGAAACGTCTGCAAGGAAACAGCCAAGCTCAGAGAGCACCAAGGATCCCACAATTCTCCTCCTCCACCACCACCTTCTCCTCCTCCTCCTCCTCCTCCTCCTCTCTGCAAACCTCACTCCCTTCTAGCACTGATGATGTTATCTAGTTGGGTCATGAAACGTCTGCAAGGAGACAGCCAAGCTCAGAGAGCACCGAGGATCCCACAATTCTCCTCCTCCTCCTCCTCCTCCTCCTCCTCCTCCTCCTCCTCCTCCTCCTCCTCCTCTCTGCAAACCCCACTCCCTTCTAGCACTGATGATGTTATCTAGTTGGGTCATGAAATGTCTGCAAGAAAACAGCCAAGCTCAGAGAGCACCGAGGATCCCACAGTTCTCCTCCTCCTCCTCCTCCTCCTCCTCCTCCTCCTCCTCCTCCTCCTCCTCCTCCTCCTCCTCCTCCTGCTCCTCCTCCTCCTCCTGCTCCTCCTCCTCCTCCTCCCTCCTCCTCCTCCTCCTCCTCTCTGCAAACCTCACTCCCTTCTAACACTGATGATGTTGCCTAGTTGGGTCATGAAACGTCTGCAAGAAAACAGCCAAGCTCAGAAAGCTCCAAAGATCCCGCAGTTCTCCTCCTTCCTCCTTCTCCTCCTCCTCCTCCTCCCCCTCTCAACAAATTCCCTTCCCTTCCATCACTGATAATGTTCCCTAGTTGGGTCATGAAATGTCTGCAAGGAAACAGCCAAGCTCAGAGGCCACCGAGGACCCCACAGTCCTCCTCCTCCTCCTCCTCCTCCTCCTCCTCCTCCTCCTCCTCCTCCTCCTCCTCCTCCTCCGGAGGTTGAAGTCCACACACTTTTACAATGGCAAAGATTGTTCTAAAACCAACAGCTAAAATGTCAGGATCTTTCCCATTTTCTGCAGATGGGGTCAACATGTGGCCCACTGCTCATGGACTTGGTTCTCCAAGAGAGAAAGAAGAATCCAGAGACATCTCGAGGTCATCTGACATTAGCTTGGAGGTATGCAGAAGCTGCACACCAGTCTTTTCAGCTGCGGCCTCTGATGGCTTCCATGCCAAGAAAGCTGGGAGACAGATGCAGAGGGAGACCTGGGGGGAAATGGCCAACTCCTTTGACTACCAACCGCACGCCAGGGGCTGGATCAAGCCCAGCTCAATCAGAGTAGATCTGGGAGGGCCCTTGGAGGTCATCTACTCCAACCCCCTGCTCAAGCAGGAGACTCTATACCATTTCAGACAAGTGGCTGTCCAGACTCTCCTTGAAAACCTCCAGTGATGAAGTTACCCACAAATTCTGAAGGCAATCAACGGATGGAAACTCATCAAGGAGAGAAGCAACCTAGAACTAAGAAGAAATTCCCTGACAGGCAGAACAATTAACCAGTGGAACTACCTGCCTCTGGATGTTGTGAGTGCTCCAGCACTGGAAGCTTTTAAGAAAAAAAAAACTGGACAACCATTTGTCTGAAATGGTATAGGGTTAGGGTTTCCTGCCTGAGCAGGGGGTTGGACTAGATGACCCTCCAAGGTCCTATTCTATTCTATTCTATTCTATTCTATTCTATTCTATTCTATTCTATTCTATTCTATTCTATTCCATATTTTCTATTCTATTCTATTCTATTCTATTCTATTCTATTCTATTCTATTCTATTCTATTCTATTCTATTCTATTCCATATTTTCTATTCTATTCTATTCTATTCTATTCTATTCTATTCTATTCTATTCTATTCTATTCTATTCTATTCTATTCTATTCTATTCTATTCTATTCCCATCACCATCTACTGTATTCTATTCTATTCTATTCTATTCTATTCTATTCTATTCTATTCTATTCTATTCTATTCTATTCTATTCTATTCTATTCTATTCTATTCTATTCTATTCTATTCCATTCCATTCCATTCCATTCCATTCCATTCTATTCCATATTTTCTATTCTATTCTATTCTATTCCATTCTATTCCCATCACCATCTACTCTATTCTATTCTATTCTATTCTATTCTATTCTATTCTATTCTATTCTATTCTATTCTATTCTATTCTATTCTATTATTCTATTCTATTCTATTCTATTCTATTCTATTCTATTCTATTCTATCATCATATATTCTATTCTATTCTATTCTATTCTATTCTATTCTATTCTATTCTATTCTATTCTATTCTATTCTATTCTATTCTATTCTATTCTATCATCATATATTCTATTCTATTTCTATTCTATTCTATTCTATTCTATTCTATTCTATTCTATTCTATTCTATCATCATATATTCTATTCTATTCTATTCTATTCTATTCTATTCTATTATTCTATTCTATTCTATTCTATTCTATTCTATTCTATTCTATTCTATTCTATTCTATTCTATCATCATATATTCTATTCTATTCTATTCTATTCTATTCTATTCTATTCTATTCTATTCTATTCTATTCTATTCTATTCTATTCTATTCTATTCTATTCTATTCTATTCTATTCTATTCTATTCTATTCTATTCCCCTGCTTAATTGTCCTCACTGTCAGGAAGTTTCTCCTTAGTTCCAGGTTGCTTCTCTCCTTGGTTTGTTTCTATCGTTTGATTCTTGTCCTGCCTTCAGGAGCTTTGGGGAATAAGTTGATCCCCCCCCTCTTCTTTGTGGCAGCCCCTCCAATACTGGAAAACTGCTATCCTGTCCCCCATCCTTCTTTTCTCTAGACTGGCCATGCCCCAATCCTGCAACCTTTCTTCACATGCGTTTTAGTCTCCAGGACTCTCTCATCATCCTAGCTGCCCTTCTCCGCCCTCTTCTGTTTGAAATCTGAAGGCCTGCAGACATCACACCAGGATGACGTCGTGAAGCTTTGCCGCCCGCCAGATGTGAAGCTGTCTCAATCACCCAGATTGCAACCCTATCTCGCCAGCACCACGCTTTCTAGACAGGACAGAAAGCGATTGTTATGTCCACTGTCTGGGTTTTCCAGATGTTCTCCTTCTTTTCTTTTTTTTTTAAAACCAGCTCTGGGCAAAAAGACCAGGGATAGCGGTGGGCCAAAACATCTGGAAAAGGGCCAGGTTCTTTGCCTCTAGCCCAGGACAACCTACACGAATTAGACACCTCCCCCCCTACACACATCTGGATTTATTTTTGGTTTTTCCAAAGGGGTGGGATGAAAATGGGGTCCCTTGTACACGTGGGTGTCTATCTCAACAGGCTGTTTGCCAGATGTGCTGAAGCCAGATTCACGTAACAACCGGGTGACTAATTTAACACCTGCAGTGATTCCCTTAAGAACGCTGGCAAGAAAAGTCATAAAATGAGGGCAAAATTGACTTAACAAGTGTCTCACAACTGCAGAAATTTAATCATCCTCATCCTCATCCTCATCTGCGCAATTATGGAAGAAACGCATAACAGGGATACCCACTGTCACCGGGGCACTGGGAACCATGTCCAAAAACTTTGCAAAACACATCAAGAAATTGCAGCTTCCTGCAATAACTCCAGCAAAGCTACAAAAAAAACCTGCGCTACTCGGAACATCTTGCATTTTAAGGAGAGACCCGGTTGATACCTAGGATGCTGGCAGCAACCCGTGTCAACCATTACTGCCAGTCAGTTTGAGTGTTCAGTTGACTGAGTTTCATGTTTTATGAATAAAAGTTTTATATAATAATAAAGTTGTAAGGGACCTTGGAGGTCATCTAGTCCAACCCCCTGCTCAGGCAGGAAACCCTATACCATTTCGGACAAATGGCTGTCCAGTCTCTTCTTAAAAACTTCCAGTGTTGGAGCATTCACAACTTCTAGAGGCAGGTTGTTCCACTGGTTAATTGTTCTCACTGTCCTGCCTTCAGGGGCTTTGGAGAATAGCTTGACTGCCTCTTCTTTGGGGCAGCCGCTGAGATTTGGGGGTCAGTTGCGGTCGTAAACCGAGGACTACACGTACTGTTGAGTAAAGAGCCCTTTGCACCTTTGGTTGAAGGCTTCTTTCATGCCGCGTTGTTGTTGTTTTTCCTCCCTCTCCTTCCGTAAAAGTTTCATTCTGGATACTTCCTCCGCTGACTTCTCATTATTCTGTCCTGGAGAAGTGGTATTTTATCTCCCTTTCTCATTCTCTCCTTTTCCCCAATTGGGTCTCTTGCTTGAGCAGGGGGCTGGACTATCTGACCTCCCAGGTCCCTTCCTGCTCTGTGCTAACTGATTCTCCCTTTGCAAGCCAATCTGTTATGCAAGGAGTTTATTTTCGACTTCTGACTTCATCCCAGCTCCGCCGAAGGTTTATAATTCTTCGCATAAACCTAGCAATATTTTGCAAGCCCGTGTTGACGGCTTTTCCTTCACCTTGCCAGTTCTGCCCGCCTCTAAATATTTGGAAGAAGCGTTTGCACACACAGACCAAAATCTGAATTCCATATCTAGCTATGTTCTTCATCCAACTGGGTTTTTTTTTTTGCAGGCGTGTTTTGTTTCACTTTTAATGGGATCACGAAGCCGCCAGATGTATATTTGTCATCACTTTTTAATTCTCCAGCTCGGGCCAAGATCTATTATAGGAACAATGTGCTCTTCAGAAGAAATTGAGTTCTGTTTCGGCTGCAGGGATGATGCCGTGCAAATCCTCCAGAACTGGTGTGAGGTTTCTAAAAGATAGCACACATTATTTAAAAATACAGACAGCCCTCGACTTATGGCTTCAACTGAGCCCAACATTTCTGTTGCTAAGTGAGACATTTGGCAGGTGAGTTTACCACATCTAGACACCTTTCTTGCCAAAAGAGGGCTAGACTAGAAGACCTCCAAGGTCCCTTCCAGATTCTATTCTATTCTATTCTATTCTATTCTATTCTATTCTATTCTATTCTATTCTATTCTATTCTATTCTATTCTATTCCATTCTATTCCATTCCATATTTTCTATTCTATTCTATTCCTTATTCTATTCTATTCTATTCTATTCTATTCTATTCTATTCTATTCTATTCTATTCTTCCCATTCCATTCCATATTTCTATTCTATTCTATTCTATTCTATTCTATTCTATTCTATTCTATTCTATTCTATTCTATTCTATTCTATTCTATTCTATTCTATTCTATTGAAAGTATTAAGAACTACAGTATATTTGTTAAATGCTGATAGAAGGAGAATATTATTGGAAAGAAGAGAAGACCAAAGAAATACATTACTAATTAACAACATTATTATTATTATTATTATTATTATTATTATTATTATTATTATTATTGATATCGCTGTACCAGGAGATGCCAAGAGTCGAAGTAAAAAAACTGGGGAAAAAATCCGAAATACCGCGACCTGGCCATCAAAACTGCGCGATTATGGATGACACGCGTAACAGTGATACCCATTGTCATCGGGGCACTGGGAACTATGTCCAAAAACTTTGCAAAACACATCAGGAAACTGCAGCTTCCTGCAATAACTCCAGCAAAGCTACAAAAAACTGCGCTACTCGTAACGTCTTACATTTTAAGGAGATACCTGGTTGATACTTAGGATGCTGGCAGCAACCTGTGTCAACCATCAGCGCCAGTCAGTTTGAATGTTCAGTTGACTGAGTTTCATGTTTTATGAATAAAAGTTTAATAACAACAACAACAACAATAGTAATAGTAATAGTAATAATAGAGTTGGAAGGGACCTTGGAGGTCATTTAGTCCAACCCCCTGCTCAGGCAGGAAACCCTATACCATTTCAGACAAATGGCTGTCCAATCTCTTCAAAAAAGCCTCCAGTGTTGGAGCATTCACCGCTTCTGGAGGCAGGTTGTTCCACTGATTAATTGTTCTAACCATTAGGAAGTTTCTCCTTAGTTCCAGGTTGCTTCTCTCCTTGACTAGTTTCCATCTGTTGCTTCTTGTCCTGCCTTCAGGAGTAGGACATATTGATTATGGAATTATAGAAATTAATTATTATCGATTGTTTTTTTTGAATATATGAAGCCGGACAACACACTGTCTACTAAGCACTAAAGACTGTTATTGTAAAAAAATAATTTTTTTTAAGAAAATAAAAAAGAAAATCAAGGAGAGAAACACCCAAACCCACAGCTACAAAGCCAGCGAGGTTATCTTGGCAAGACCTCAGAAGATCCTGCTTCGGTGCCGTGCCAAAATAGACGCACGGCAAAGGAGGATGGGTCCGTGAGTCATGCAGAGATGCCGCGTGCATTGCCCGGGGTGGGCCTGGAGTAGGGAGGGGGAGAAGGGTGGGGATCTTGGCAAAACATCGGGGGAGGAGAGGAACAAAACTTATCTTGAGAAAACTTCGAATGGATAAAACTCCTTTGATTAGATCGAAAAGATTAGATAATTGGATTTATTTACATGGGACACTTAAAGATTAAACATATGCATTGAATACGGTTAAAAAGAAGAGAAAAATTCTGGATATAAATGTACATTAGTCTAAGAGGGATATGTATTTTAAGTAGTATACTTATTTCTTTTCTTCTCTTTTAGGATTTTTTCTTCTTCTTTTAAGATACAGGTGAAACTCGAAAAATTAGAATATCGTGCAAAAGTTCATTTATGCTCAGTAATGCAACTTAAAAGGGGAAACTAATATATGAGATGGACTCATTACATGCAAAGCAAGATAGTTCAAGCCGTGATTTGTCATAATTGTGATGATTATGGCGTACAGCTCATGAAAACCCCAAATCCACAATCTCAGAAAATTAGAATATTACATGCAATCAATAAAACAAGGAGTGTACATAGAACAATATCGGACCTCTGAAAAGTATGAGCATGCATATGTACTCAGTACTTGGTTTGGGCCCCTTTTGCAGCAATTACTGCCTCAATGCGGCGTGGCATGGAAGCTATCAGCCTGTGGCACTGCTGAGGTGTTGTGGAAGACCAGGATGCTTCAATAGCGGCCTTCAGCTCTTCTGCATTGTTCGGTCTCATATCTCTCATCTTTCTCTTGGCAATGCCCCATAGATTCTCTGTGGGGTTCAGGTCAGGCGAGTTTGCTGGCCAATCAAGCACAGTAATCCCACGGTCATTGAACCAGGTTTTGGTGCTTTTGGCAGTGTGGGCAGGTGCCAAGTCCTGCTGGAAAATGAAGTCAGCATCCCCATAAAGCTCGTCTGCGGAAGGAAGCATGAAGTGCTCCAAAATCTCCTGGTAGACGGCTGCGTTGACCCTGGACTTAATGAAGCACGGTGGACCAACACCAGCAGATGACATGGCTCCCCAAATCAACACAGACTGTGGAAACTTCACACTGGACTTCAAGCATCTTGCAGTGTGTGCCTCTCCATTCTTCCTCCAGACTCTGGGTCCTTGGTTTCCAAATGAGATGCAAAAGTTGCTCTCATCAGAAAAGAGGACTTTGGACCACTGAGCGACAGACCAGGTCTGTTTTTCTTTAGCCCAGGTAAGACGCTTCTGACGTTGTTTGTTGTTCAGGAGCGGCTTGACAAGAGGAATACGACATTTGAAGCCCATGTCCAGGATCCGTCTGTGTGTGGTGGCTCTTGATGCACTGACTCCAGCCTCAGTCCACTCCTTGTGAAAGTCCCCAACACTTTGGAATGGCCTTTTCCTGACAATCCTCTCCAGGCTGCGGTCATCCCTGCTGCTTGTGCACCTTTTTCTTCCACACTTTTCCCTTCCACATAACTTTCTATTAATGTGCTTTGATACAGCACTTTGGGAACATCCAACTTCTTTTGCAATTACCTTTTGAGGCTTTCCCTCCTTATGGAGGGTGTCAATGATGGTTTTCTGCACAACTGTCAGGTCAGCGGTCTTCCCCATGATTGCGATTCCTACTAAACCAGACTGAGAGATCATTTAAAGGCTCAGGAACCCTTTGCAGGTGTTATGGCTTAGTTAGCTGATTAGAGGGGGACACTTTGAGCCTAGAATATTGCACCTTTTCACAATATTCTAATTTTCTGAGACTGTGGATTTGGGGTTTTCATGAGCTGTAAGCCGTAATCATCACAATTATGACAAATCAGGGCTTGAACTATCTTGCTTTGCAGGTAACGAGTCTATCTCATATATTAGTTTCCCCTTTTAAGTTGCATTACTGAAATAAATGAACTTTTGCACGATATTCTAATTTTTCGAGTTTCACCTGTATGAGAAATGTAAAAGTGTTGGGATGGCCTGTATGAGGAAAAAGACTTAAATACTTAAGTGTGATGAAAATCTGAACCAGTAAGAATGTTTCAAATATTGTAGGGGGTGGGGGGCAAATTTAAATAAGAATTTTAAACAGGATCTGTGATAAGGCAATCAAGATGATCAGTTAGAAAATACGTTTTACATCATTGTGGTTATTATTTGCAGAAATATTAGAAAAATGACTATATTTAATTGTTATTTATCCAAATAATAAGAATTATATTAATTCATGGATGGCAAAAGAGAACATTTTTTGGAAGAAGAGAATGTCAAGCAAAGCTGTTATGTGGACTATAGAATTATAGACTAGACTAGACTAGACTAGACTAGACTAGACTAGACTAGACTAGACTAGACTAGACTAGAATAGAATAGAATAGAATAGAATAGAATAGAATAGAATAGAATAGAATAGAATAGAATAGAATAGAATAGAATAGAATTGAATTCGTTTGGCTTGACCAGTGTACACGTCTGTCTGTCTGGCTATCCATCTTGCCTTGGAGTATGCACAGGTAGCCCTCAACACACAACGGTTCATTTCGTGACCATTCACAGTTACAGCGGCACTGGGAAAAAAGTGACTTAGGACCGTTTTTCACACTTACGACCGTTGCAGCATCGCCAGGATCATGTGCTCAAAATTCAGATACTCGGCGACGGATTCACATTTATGACGGTCACAGAGTCCCGGGCTCACGCGATCCCCTTTTGTGACCTCCTGCTGAGCGAAGTCAACGGGGGGGGGGGGGAGAGGAAGCTGGATTCGCTTAACAACCGTGTTATTAACTGAACAACTGCAGTGCTTCACTTAACAACTGCGGCATGAAAGGTCGTAAAATGGGGCCAAACTCACTCAGCAACTGTCTGACTC
This sequence comes from Vipera berus, assembly GCF_964194415.1. NCBI lineage: Eukaryota > Metazoa > Chordata > Lepidosauria > Squamata > Viperidae > Vipera > Vipera berus. The sequence continues at coordinate 89,638,202 of NC_138208.1, read as the reverse complement.
ATGAAAGGAAATTTTGAGCTTGATTGTTGCCATAAGTTGAGGACTACCTGTGTTGAAAACAACCCCACCCAATCATTATAATATTTATTTATTTATTTATTCATGAAGCTGATATTATGGTCGTTTCTGTTAATCCCATGGATATTATTATAATTGTTTGCTGGAGAAGGATGGCCCCAAAGAGCAAGCGGTGTTCCCTTTCTTGGCTGTTTTGCTTCACTAAATCCATCCAGTCCTCACTTCTGTGACGCTGGGCTGTGGGTTTTCCTGTTTGATACGAACATTGCCAGATGTGTCCCATTTTAAGTAAGGAATTCGGCTTGTTCAGGATTATATCACAGGATTTATGAATTGCCAACATCTCCCCCCATTTATAATTTCCCAACTTGGTGCACGATTGCCCTCTGCTGGCTGGCCTTTTATTATCTTTTAAAAAAACAAGAACAGAGATGGAAGGGACCTTGGAGGTCTTCTAGTCCAACCCCCTGCTCAAGCAGGAGACCCTATACCATTCCAGATAAATGGCTGTCCAATCTCTTCTTAAAAGTTACCTGGAACACCCACAAGTTCTGGAGACAAGTTACTCCCTCCTTCCTTCCTTCCTTCCTTCCTTCCTTCCTTCCTTCCTTCCTTCCTTCCTTCCTTCCTTCCTTCCTTCCTTCCTCCCTCCCTCCCTCCCTCCCTCCCTCCCTCTCTTCCTTTCTTCCTCCCTTCTTTCCTTTCTTTCCTTCCTTCCTTCCCTCCCTCCCTCCCTCCCATCCATCCATCCATTCATCCATCCCATGTATTTTATCTATCTCAGCATCATAGAATCACAGGGCTGGGAGGGATCTTGGAGGTCATCTAATCCAACCCCCTGCTCAAGCATTCCATTCAAGCCTAGTCCATTCCTGACAAATGGCTGTCCAGTCTCTTCTTGAAAACTTCCAGTGTTGGAGCATTCACCACTTCTGGAGGCAGGTGGTTCCACTGGTTAATTGTTCTAACTGTCAGGAAGTTTCTCCTTAGTTCCAGGTTGCTTCTCTCCTTGATGAGTTTCCATCCGTTGCTTCTTGTCCTGCCTTCAGGGGCTTTGGAGAATAGCTTGACTGCCTCTTCTTTGGGGCAGCCCCTGAAATACTGCAAGACTGCTATCCTTCTCTTCATGAAACTAGACATACCCAATTCCAGCAACCGTTCCTTGTATGTTTTAACCTCCAGTCCCCTGATCCTCTTTGTTGCTCTTCTCTGCACTCTTTCCAGAGTCTCAACATCTTTTTTACATCGTGGCGACCAAAACTGGATGCCGTATTCCACGTGTGGCCTTACCAAGGCCTTGTAAAGTGGTACTAACACTTTAGAATAGAATTAGAATAGAATAGAGCTGGAAGGGACCTTGGAGGTCTTCTAGTCCAGCCCCTTGCTCAAACAGGAGAACCTATACCATCTCAGACAGGGTGACTGTCTAGTCCAGTGATGGCGAACCTTTTAGAGACCGAGTGCCCAAACTGCAACCCAAAACCCACTTATGTATCATCAGGTGCCAGGTGGGCGTGGCCCTTTGGGTGGGCGTGGCTGCAGTGGTAACGGCAGACTGGGCGGGATTAAAAAGTTCAATCAAGCAATTCCAACTTTGCGAGAACCTTCCCCTCCCCCCAGCGCAAGAAGTTGAAATTAATTGATTGTTTGAACCTTTTTTTTTTCTTGCACATGGCGTCGGAGGCCTAAAAAGGTTTTATAAAACCCAGCTGAAGGCCTAGGACTGGGGCGACGGTGCGCGTGCCCGCAGAGAGGGCGCTCTGCGTGCCACCTGTGGCACCCGTGCCAGAGGTTCGCCACCACAGGTCTAGTCTCTTCTTTAAAATGATCTGGATTCTGTCCCTCTGTTATTGCAGCCTAGCACTGTGCTGGCTTTTTTGGCAGTTGCCACACAGGGCTGGCTCCTATTTAAGTGATTGTCCACTAGGACTCCAAGATCCCTCTCACAGTTGCTACTATTGAGCCAGGTGCCCCCTATTGTCCCCGTTCCTCTTAGCAACAGAAATTTTGGGCTCTGTCGTGGTCCTAACTCAAGGACTACCTGTGTAGTTTCCCCCACCTATCCGTGAATGCTAATATTCATGATATTTGAGGTCAACGATAGACGTATGAAGGAAGACATGAGACAGAAAAGCCACATTCATGCCTAAATTATATTTATTTAATTTATTATGGCATAACACGCATCACAGCCATAATACGCCAGAAGACCCTGGAACAGTGGCCCTCAGTCTTGAGAACTTGAAGATATGTGGACTTCAGCTCCCAGAATTCCCCAGGCAGCGTATGTTAAAATGGGCGGATTACAACTCCCATGTTAATACAGGTAGTCCTTGACTAACAACCACTCACTTAGTGACCGTCCAAAGTTAAAAGCGGCACTTGAAAAATGCCATTTTTTCACAGTGGTGAGCGTTGTAGCATCTCCACAGTCAGGTGATCAAAATTCGGATGCTTGTCAACCGATTCATATTTACGACGGTCGCAGGATCCCGGGGTCACCGGGATCCCCTTTTGCGACCTTCTGACCAGCAAAATCAATGGGGAAGCTAGATCCCCCCTTAACAAACAATGGCGCCACCAATTTAACCACTGCCGTGATTCATTTAACAACGGCAGCAAGAAAGGGCGTAAAACGGGGCAGAATCCACTTAACAACTTAACAACTCGCTTAGCGAGAGAAGGTTCTGTGCTCAGTTGTGGTCGTAAGCCGAGGAGTACATATAGACCAAGACGCAAAACGGGACTACCCCATCAGGCTTCGGTAAGTTACCGCTCCATCTCTCCATTGTAGAGGTGATCAACCACATATCCCAGTGGGTGCTAAAGCGTTTCACTCACACACTCGAAGCAGCCGCCGAGCCGGCAAGGGGACCACCAGGTAATCCGCTTCCAGCCACAGTTTTAAAGTTTCTATTTACAGTCCTTCGAGAAAAAAAGTCACACGTTGTTCCGAACGAGGGTCGCTTCAGAAGAGCGCGAGCCGACCATGGCAGGGTGATGATCGTGGGGAGCCTTCGGCGGGGGCCGCAGGCTGCTCATTGCCGGTAGGAGAGGAATTCCACTAATTTCGTAGGGATGTGGAGGTGGGGAATTTTCTGCAGTGCTTTTTGGCCGAGAGCTTGACGTAGGCTGAGACGACAAAGCTGAGAGAGACTCAAGGGAGTGCCTGGTGGGTTGGGAGAAATCAAAAGGACATTAAACGACAATTAAATTGCAAATACACACCATCTTCTAAAGCAGCAGGGGTGTCCGACCTTGGCCACTTTTAAGAGTTGTGGACTTCAACTCCCAGAATTCCCAAGCCAGTCCTTTCTGACTTACACACATCTATATGAGTGCAATAGTGGCGAATATGTGTAGCTCAGGGGTAGGCAAGCAATTCCACCCACAGACGCATTGACCTACAAGCAGCCTATGAACCCCTCAGAATCCAAATGAACCGCACAGTCAACCAGGGGTGGCACCGACCCTGAACCATCCCGCACAATCCCCCACTACCAGCACTTCACCTCCCAAGGATCCTGACCTGACGTAACCTCCCCATCACCAGCCTCTCTCTTGTTCTGTCCCAGCCCACGTGAGTCCGTTATCCTCACAAGGAGAAACAGGCAGGAATTGCAGGAAAAACACCAAACCCCTCTTATTATTCACAGACCTGAGTCAATGTCCAAGGCAAAGAAACACAGTTCACAGAAACACAGATCCTCAACACGAACGGTTGCCCTCGGCAACCAGCACCTCCCACACCTTCCCTTTTATAATGCAGCCAAGGCGTGGCTTCCTAATGCCTTCTCCTTTGCCTTTGGAGCCGCCCCATTGCGTTCCTCTGTCCTGCTCGCTTCTCTTGCCGGCGCTCTCGTGCATCCTGGATATCTCCCAGCTGTGCTTCGTCGCTGTCCAACTCAGGCTCCCAGCACAGCTGTGTCTCAGCCTGAGCGCGAGTAGAGGGGCCAGGCTCCTCGTCCGACTGTGAGTCTCGGAGCTCCTCAGAGCCTTCCTCTGACTCTGATGTCACTCCAGGGCCCTCTTCTTCCTCATCTGAGTCCTCCGACTCAGCTCCCGGATCCACCGGCTGGCAAGGAATCACAAGATCCCTGATGACTCACACCTGACCCACCACAAGACCCTCGCTGGGCACACCCACACCGGAAGCCCTTATAACAGAACACCGACATGGACGGCACCAAAACTCCGCTGAAGATGTTACCTCGCCTTGTAACGAAACATTCGGAGGAGCTCGGCGAGCGAAGCTTCACTCTCGCGCACCTGTATGAGACAGGTAAAAGAAGGACAGACATATTCCCGGCACATTGGACTCACTTTCATAATACGCAAAACACTTTGCCGTCGAGCTGTTGCTCTGACTGTAATCGGAGGGTTTTTTCCCTCGGTTGTCCCGGGCGTAAACGTTTCCTCCAAACTCGATCAGCATCTCCGCCAAGTCAGCGTTTCGCACTTTGGCGGCGTGGTGAAGGGCCGTCTCGTGAAGTTTCGCTGCGTTCACATTGGCCCCTGCCGGTTGGAACGGAAAGAGAAAATCAAGAGATTCGCCGATTGTGTGTCATTAATTCAGCGGAGATTTTTTTTTCCATAATATTTTATTGGTTTTCCAGTTTTACATTCAGGTATTTAAAAAGCAACGATGGTGGCCGGGTTAAACAATAATTCAATAACAAAAACTTTAGTGCAAATCTCAGGTTACAACATCAGATATATCTTCTCTTTTCCCCTTAACATTTACTATCTCATATTCAAGCTAGCACATTTCTAATTATATCAACTCAAGGAAAACATCATTATTACATTCATCAATACATTTTAGTTTATGCACATTTTAATTAATCTTCGTAAAACAATCCATGTCCTGTTGTCAATTTTTACTTAATGTTTAGTTTCTCATCAATATTCCAATCAACCTTTTAATATCCATAATTTTCAAACTTTGGGTAACCAAGGCTTCCCTTATTTCACTTCATAAGAAACCGTAATATCCAAAATACACATTTTACCTTTTTAAATGTAATCTTGTTCTATTTCCTAAAAATTTTCTATTTCCCACCATATTAAATCTTCTACTTAATAATAAAATATCCCCTTTTAATAGATCAAAACCAATATGTGCGTGTGTGTGTATCTATGTATGTATGTATGTATGTATGCAGTGCTTTCTTTGTAAAAGAAAAAGGTGCCGGAACTCACACATGTCATACAACCCGTCTTGCCTACCCTACAAGGTTCCATCCAAAAAAGGTGCCGGAACTCCGTTCTGAGCGTTCTATGAGAAAAAATGCCCTGTATGTATGTGTGTATGTGTATGTGTATGTGTATATATGTATATGTGTGTGTGTGTGTGTATATATATATATATATATATATATATATATATATATATATAGAGAGAGAGAGAGAGAGAGAGAGAGAGTGTGTGTGTGTGTGTGTGTGTGTGTGTGTGTGTGTGTGTCTGGGTTAGTCAGTAAAATCAAACCTATTCCTGATAGTTAATTTTCATTTCCCTTTTAAATCTAATTTTTCAATGTTAAACAAATCAAATCCTTATTTTCCACTAATTTCCAACTATTTTGAATCTAACAACCCGAATTCCCCTTGTCTCAGCATCTCTTTTTAACCCTCTAATTGACAATATAAAGTCCCCTCTGATAATTCAAAAACCCCAATTTTCTTCAGCCTTATTCTGGCTTTCTTCCTTTGCCAACTAGGCTTCCATATCAGCGCTTTTAGATCATCAAACAGATCTCCCTCCGTTTTTATATGTATTATTTGAATCAAAGGAGACCATTTAACTGCCAGTTAAAGGAAGGGAAAGAGAAATCAAGAGATTCGCTAATTGTGTGCGTCAATTCAGCAGAGATTTTTAGCGGCCACACACAGGTAGCCCTCAAATGACAGCCATAATGGAACATGAAATTTCTGTCAGTAAACGAAGCATTTTACGACCATTTTGGCACAGGCGTTAAGGGAAGTTGCTAAACGTGTCATTACTTCTGCCACCGACCTGGCTTTTCGGAATCCGGCTGTGAAGGTTGCAAACGGCAATTATATGACCCCCCCAAGACACGGCAACTGTCATTGATTCATGCCTGTTGTCAAGAGCCCGAATGTTGATCACATGACCAGGTGGATGCTGTGACGGTCGTTAAGTGTGAAAATTCGTAAGTCTCTTTTTTCAGGGCTGTTGTAACTTTGAACGGTCACTAAACCAACAATTGTAAGTTGAGGACTATCTGTACACAGATTTTTTTCCCCCCCAAAATAATCTGTTTCCAACTGGTCCCTTGGGTCTTCCAGCTGTGATATCCTCCACCAGCCTCTTTCTCATATTTTTAAAACTATATTTTGAAGCTTTGCAGGTAGTTCTCGACTTACATCCATTCGTTTAGGGACCGATGAAAGTTACAACCCCGTGAAAAAGCGATGTACGGCCCGTTCTCGCACTTATGACCATGGCAGCAATCCATGTGGTCACGCCATTGGCCATCGTCATACATTTATGACGGTCATATCATCCGACAGTCAGGTGATTTCCCACTTGGGACCATCCCAGCCAGCTTCCGACAAGCAGAAGAACAGAGTAACAGAGCTGGAAGGGACCTTGGAGGTCATCTAGTCCATCCTGCCATTCAGGCAGGAGATCCTATACCATTCCAGACAAGTGGCTGCCCGGTTTCGTCTTAAAAACCTTCAGTGTTGGAGCACCCACAACTTCCGGAGGCGAGCTGATTAACGGTCAGTCCTAATTAAGTCGCCCCGCCGATTAATCCACTAATGAGTTGATTAAAAAATGAATCCATGGGGAAGTTCCCAAGTCGTGGTCACAAGTAACGCCTCGCTTGGGAAAAAAAATAGGTTGTAAAATCGGGGACAGGATAGCTTACTTAATGACCGCGCTGCGGAAGGACAAATTTTACAGCCCCTATTGCGGTCGTAAGTAGAGGACTACTTGTATTTAAAGAAAAGGCTTGGTGATTAGACTAATTGCTCATTTAGACTAAGGCAGGATAAACTTTTGAAGACCAGGTTTTTTGGGGGGTTTCCTGAATAAGATTGGGTTGCCTGTAATTAATCCAGCACTTCTACCCTCTGTCAATGGGGACCCCATGGCACCGCACCTGCGTTCAGCAATAACTTTGCGCAATCCAGGTGTTCTCGTGCACACGCCACGTGCAAAGGCGTTCCAAAATGGCAGTCGTGGGCCTCTAGGTTCGCGCCGACTTCGATCAGAAGACGGACGCAATCGGCACTGCCTTGGGGAAAAAAAGAGTCAGGTCAAGGAAGAACATTCATTGAGCGCTTGCGTAGATCCCCCCTCCCCGCCCCAGCTTGTGCCAAAGAGAGACGGCGAAACCTTTTTCCAAGCCACATTAAGGACGGATTCCTGGGGCTGGTGTGGTTTAACTGCCTCAAACTCTCAATGGGATTACAGATAGACCCGCTTAACCACTGCAATGATTTACGCTCAAAATTCTGGGCCCAATTGTAGTCATTAAGGGAGGACTAGCTGTTTAGAGTAGATAGATAGATAGATAGATAGATAGATAGATAGATAGATAGATAGATAGATAGATAGATAGATAGATAGATAGACAGACAGACACACACACACACAGACAGACAGACAGGCTGGCAGGTAGGCAGACATGGGCAGTGGATATATGATAGATAGATAGATAGATAGATAGATAGATAGATAGATAGATAGATAGATAGATAGATAGATAGATAGATAGATAGATAGATAGGGATTGACGGGCTGTTTATTGACGGTGCCAGACCAAGTCACAAAAATTTAAAATACAGCACACCGCTAATACATACTTATGTGGCTATGTCTAGATCTCCAAAGTCCAAACTTAACTTAAAAAGAGCCTTGGTGGAGCAGTGGGCTAACGCCTCCTTAAGTAACACCAGCTGCCTGCAATTAGTGCAGGTTCGAGTCCCACCAGGCTCAAGGTTGACTCAGCCTTCCATCCTTCCGAGGTAGGTAAAATGAGGACCCAGATTGTTGGGGGCAATTAAGCTGACTTTGTAATAATGCCACTTGGGGGGTGTATGAAAGCCCTAATAAGCAGGCATATACATAGAATGAAGGCTACTGCTAAGCTTGTAAGCCGCCCTGAGTCTTCGGAGAAGGGCGGGATATAAATGGAATTTAAATAAATAAATAAATAAATATATGATAGATAGATAGATAGATAGATAGATAGATAGATAGATAGATAGATAGATAGATAGATAGATAGATAGATAGACATGGGCAGTGGATATATGATAGATAGATAGATAGATAGATAGATAGATAGATAGATAGATAGATAGATAGATAGATAGATAGATAGATAGATAGATAGATAGATAGATAGATAGATAGATAGACAGACAGACATGGGCAGTGGATATATGATAGATAGATAGATAGATAGATAGATAGATAGATAGATAGATAGATAGATAGATAGATAGATAGATAGATAGATAGATAGATAGATAGATAGATAGACAGACAGACAGACATGGGCAGTGGATATATGATAGACAGATAGACAGACAGATAGACAGAGACAGACAGACAGACATTCAGGCAGACAAACTAAGTAGATCGATAGATGACACACAGAGAGAGAGACAATGGATGAATACACAGATGTATGTATGTATGTATGGACAGATAGGTAAGTAAATAGACAAAACCAGATAGACAGAATGGATAGAGGGATGGATAAATAGACAGATCGAAAGGGAGACAGAGAGACAGACAGAGAGATCTAGACATAGCCACATAAGTATGTATTAGCGGTGTGCTGTATTTTAAATTTTTGTGACTTGGTCTGGCACCGTCAATAAACAGCCCGTCAATCCCTAAGACTCCTGCATTTCATTGGGCCAGACCTGGAGGCGCAGGAAGGCGAATGTGGGGAGCAGGCCAGGAACCGCGGTCCGAATTGGATCTGGAATGCTCCACAGCTCTTCGTGTGGATTCTGGGCGAGCAGAAACCCACCCCAACCCCCCTAGTCTCCCAGGGCTGGCCCCAGGATCTCCGTCGACCCTGCAGAAGCCACCTTACCATTTAAGCAGGCTTCGTGGAGGGGCGACGCAATGTACAACGGTGGGTTGACCTTGGCCCCGTGGGACAGGAGGACCTTCACACAGTCAATGCTCCCCGAGGCGCAGGCGTCACAGAGCGGGGTGCTCCCGTCGATGTTCCGGGCATCCACCTGTGGCAGAAAAGGGATCAAACCCTCAACCTGGGGCCTCTGTTGACTAACCTCCCTACGAATCGGCCATTTTTAAAGAGGATTTGCACTTCGTACAGCTAGGTCCTTGGCTTACGACCCCCACTGAGCCCAAAATTCCCATTGCTAAGTGAGACGGTTGTTCAGTGGGGTTAGGCCCCATATTACGACCTTTTTTCCCCCACGACTGTTAAGCGAGTCACTGCAGTTGTTAAGTTAGCAACACGGTTGTTAAGTGAATCCCGGCTTCTCCATTGACCTTGCTTGTCGGAAGGTCGCAAAAGGGGATCATGGGACACCCTTCCCCCACCAGGACACTACGACCGTCATAAATGGGAACCATTTCACAAGCGTCTAAATTTTGATCACATGACGATGGGGAGGCTGCTGCAGTCGTAAGTGTGAAAAATGATTGTAAGTCACTTTTTTCAATGCCGGTGTAACACATGGAATTCCTTTCCCTGGCAGAGGTTTGTCTGCACGATGGCTGAAAATACAGCCTGGGATGAAAATCCAGCTATAGAGACCTTATTGGTATCTTTACAACAACAATTTCTCATGCTAGTAAGGTTATGCTTCAAATCCTACAAGCTAGACTCCAGAAGTATGTGGATCGAGAACTACCAGAAGTACAGGCAGGATTTTGAAGAGGCAGAGGAACTAGAGATCAAATTGCCAACATACGTTGGATCATGGAGAAAGCTAGAGAGTTCCAGAAAAACATCTACTTTTGCTTCATTGACTATGCTAAAGCCTTTGATTGTGTGGATCATAACAAACTGTGGCAAGTTCTTAAAGAGATGGGAGTACCAGATCATCTTATTTGTCTCTTGAGAAACCTATATGTGGGCCAAGAAGCAACAGTGAGAACTGGACACGGAACCACTGATTGGTTCAAAATTGGGAAAGGAGTCCGGCAAGGCTGCATACTGTCGCCTTGCCTATTTAACTTATATGCAGAGCACATCATGAGAAAGGCAGGGCTAGATGAATCAAAAGTTGGAATTAAAATTGCCAGAAGAAATATCAACAACCTAAGATATGCAGATGATACCACTCTAATGGCAGAAAGTGAAGAAGAACTAAAGAGCCTCTTGTTGCGGGTGAAGAAGGAGAGTGCAAAAGTTGGGTTGAAACTCAACATTAAGAAAACCAAGATCATGGCATCCGGCCCTCTCAATTCCTGGCAAATAGATGGGGAAGAAATGGAGGGAGTGACAGATTTTATTTTCCTGGGCTCCAAGATCACTGCAGACGGGGACTGTAGCCAAGAAATTCAAAGACGCTTGCTCCTCGGGAGGAAAGCCATGGCAAATCTAGACAGCACACTAAAAAGCAGAGACATCACCCTGCCAACAAAAGTGTGTATAGTCAAGGCTATGGTCTTCCCAGTTGCAATGTATGGCAGTGAAAGTTGGACCATAAGAAAGGCTGAGCGCCAAAGAATTGAGGCCTTTGAACTACGATGCTGGAGAAGACTCCTGCGAGTCCCTCGGACTGCAAGACGATCAAACCGGTCAGTCCTAGAGGAGATCAACCCTGACTGCTCTTTAGAAGGCCAGATCCTGAAGTGGAAACTCAAATACTTTGGCCACCAAATAAGAAGGAAGGACTCACTGGAGAAGAGCCTCATGCTGGGAAAGGTGGAGGGCAAGAGAAGAAGGGGACGACAGAGAAGGAGGTGGCTGGATGGAGTCACTGAAGCAGGAGGCGTGAGCTTAAATGGACTCCAGAAGATGGTAGAGGACAGGAAGGCCTGGAGGAACGTTGTCCATAGGGTCGCGATGGGTCGGACACGACTTTGCAGCTAACAACAACAACAACAACCTTCTAAAGTGGCATCATCTGAGATTATTATTATTATTATGGGTTGTTGCATAGTCATCCAGATGTTCAGACCTGTCGAGCATTTTTATCCACCTATATGGACTAGTCTTCCCAAGAACCTGGGATAGCCAGACATCGTTGTATGATGGGATTAGAGCATGCCACAGTCCACAGTGTGTGCGTGCAGGCGTGCATCCCCACTTGCAAATGGTGCTGCGCGTGTGCCCACTACTCACACAGAACCAGGCCCACTCATCCTCCAGCCCGGCCGGCCGATCCACAAAGCTGGAAAGGTTGGGGAAATCTAGGTTAGAGGTCTCATTGCAGAATGGAAGCTGTCCGGAGTAAAGCTGCCTTTTGCAATTGACTGATAGTTGAAATTGTCAATTCCAATGGTGTTACATCATCATCATCATCATTATTATGAATCACACAGTTAGCCAGATGTTCAGATTGGGTGTAGCATTTTTCTCTACCTATTGAGTCCCTAGCAAAGACTTGGGATAGGCAGATGTGGAAGATGGGTGGTTGTTTATTATTATTATTATTATTATTATTATTATTATTATTAGTAGTAGTAGTAGTAGTAGTAGTATTGTTATATTTTATTTCATTTATTATTATATATTATTATTATTATTATTATTATTATTATTATTATTATTGTTGTTGTTGTTGTTGTTAAAATTATTAATCACACAGTCAGCCAGATGTTCAGATTGGGTGTAGCATTTTTCTCTACCTATTGAGTCCCTAGCAAGGATCTGGGATAAGGAGATTTGGATGTTTGATGGGTGGTATTATTATTATTATTAATCATCATCATCATCAACATCACACAGTCAGCCAGATATTCAGACTGGATGTAGCATTTTTCTCTACCTATTCAGAAGGCAATGAGATTAGGCTTCTATCCTAGGAGGATCCACATCTAACTGGCCATCTGGGGCAAATCTGAAATCTGCAGCCCAAATCCCAGGAAACTTGGTGCAAAATAAACATTTGCTGGCATTCTTCCCCAGACGTTTTAGTCTGCTGCCTTCTGCAACCCGGCGCCCTCCCGTTGCACCTGGGCTCCTGCGGCCAGGAGGATCTCCACACACCGCGTCTGGCCACGCAGGCTGGCTTCGTGCAGGGGCGTGATCGAGTCGTAGGTGACCAGGTTGACACAGGCGCCGTTCTGGATCAGTTCTTGGAGCTGGCAGATCTCCCCGCTTCGGGCGGCTTCGTGAACCGGGGTCCTCTCGGCCCAAAATGCTACAGGAAGACGGAAGACGGATGGGGGTTAAAACAGTCCCTGTCCAGAATGGGGGGGCGGGGAAAAAAACCAGCCCAACCAAACCAGTACAGGCAGTCCCTGATTGAGGACAACCGGGACCAGAATTTCCATTGTTTAATCCTAGAGGTTGTTAAGTGACGACCTTTCTTACCGTGCTCGTTAAGAGAATCACTGGGGTCGTTAAGTGAATCATGCAGTCGTTAAACAAATCTGGCTTTCCCCATTGACTTTAGTTGTTGAATGCCAGTTGGTGACCACAGGGGTGCTGTGTTAGTCGTGGGGAGGAGGGGGAGGAGGAGGAAGATGACTGTGGAGTCCTTGGTGCTCTCTGAGCTGGGTGGTTTTCTTGCAGACTTTTCATGACCCAACTAGGTAACATCATCAGTTATAGAAGGGAGTGAGGTTTGTGGAGAGGAGGAGGAGGAGGAGGAGGAGGAGGAGGAGGAGGAGGAGGAGGAGGAGGAGGAGGAGGAGGAAGATGACTGTGGGGCCCTTGGTGCTCTCTGAGCTGGGTCGCTTTCTTGCAGACTTTTCATGACCCAACTAGGGAACATCATCAGTTATAGAAAGGAGTGGGGTTTGTGGAGAGGAGGAGGAGGAGGAGGAGGAGGAGGAGGAGGAGGAAGATGACTGTGGGGTCCTCCTTGGTGCTCTCTGAGCTTGGTGGTTTCCTTGCAGACTTTTCATGACCCAACTAGGGAACATCATCAGTGCTAGAAGGGAGTGGGCTGGGGGGGGGAGGAGGAGGAGGAGGAGGAAGATGACTGTGGGGTCCTCCTTGGTGCTCTCTGAGCTTGGTGGCTTTCTTGGAGACGTTTCATGACCCAACTAGGGAACATCATCAGTGCTAGAAGGTGTGGGGGGGTGTTGTGAGGAGGAGGAGGAAGAGGACTGTGGGGTCCTTGGTGCTCTCTGAGTTTGGTTGATTTCCTTGCAGACTTTTCATGACCCAACTAGGGAACATCATCAGTAATAGAAGTGGGGGGGGGTTTGCGGAGAGCAGGAGGAGGAGGACTGCGGGGGTCCTTGATGCTCTCTGACCTTGGTGGTTTTCTTGCAGACGTTTCATCACCCAACTAGGGAACAACATCAGCTCTGGCTGCTTTACGTGAATACTCCCAAACATTTGCAACAATCATCAGAATAAGTGAATTCTCTCCCCCGACCTCCCCCCACCGCCATTGCTAAGATTTCAAGGTACAGCAAAAGGGGCGGGGGTCTCTTCCCTTTGCAAAGACCCTCCGTTTCCCACTCCCCACCACAGCGTCATTTTTTTCTGTCCGGGAGCTGAGCAGGGCGCATTCCCAACCCCCGCGGGATTCGAGACCGTCGTTGGGCCCCTCAAAATCACCCTTCACGCCCCCTCCCACCCCCCAAAAAAGCGTCACGGTCCCTCCTGCAGTGTATGCCAAGAAAGACTCCCAAGAAACCTACAGCCGTCTTTGTTTTTCTTTTTGCAACCCGGATCGACCTGGGAAAGGGGAAGCCAAGTTGGCAAGCGGAGGATCCTCGCTCTCCAGATTCCCGGGCGCGGATCCTGCCAAGCCGGCCGGGAACTTCCCCGGCTCAGCTTTCCAAGAACCGCAACGCGTGACCCGCCAGGCTCTTTCCAGGACAGGAGCGGATAAACAACGGCCCGGCCCCGGCCGAGACGCGTCACCCCCATGCGTTCACACAACACGCTAAACTCGGGAGCGGGAACTTAGAGTTTTGGGGGAGAGGGGGGGCTTTGGTTTTGCCGGGGTGGGGCTGTGGTGTGGTGTGGAAGCGTTGGAGTTAAAGCCAGCCCAGCTGGCGATCTATGGATCGCAATCCCCCTGGGGACCCCCCCACCCCTCAAAGCAATCTGGCCTGGTTTGATGGGTTTGGGGTTGGGGTTTAAATATGGTTTTAATTATGAGTCCTTCGGGAGAAGGGCGGTATAAAAATTAATGAAAGAAAGAAAGAAAGAAAGAAAGAAAGAAAGAAAGAAAGAAAGAAAGAAAGAAAGAAAGAAAGAAAGAAAGAAAGAAAGAAAGAAAGAAAGAAAGAAAGAAAGAAAGAAAGAAAGAAAGAAAGAAAGAAAGAAAGAAAGAGGGAGGGAGGGAGGGAGGGAGGGAGGGAGGAAGGAAGGAAGGAAGGAAGGAAGGAAGGAAGGAAGGAAGGAAGGAAGGAAGGAAGGAAAGAAAGAAAGAAAGAAAGAAAGAAAGAAAGAAAGAAAGAAAGAAAGAAAGAAAGAAAGGGTTAGTTAGTAACCAGGACTAGCCGGTTGTGGAAACGCAGCTTGAATGCCGGGTCAAGAGCGGAGGAGGCGTATATACGCTTTTCTCCCCTTCCCCCTTTAAATTTGCACAGTAATAGAGCAAGGGCATCGTTGCGCCGGGCTTTCCCCAAAGATCGGGAGCCCCACTCAGGTCTAGCAGCATGAAAAGGCTGAGTCCCGGGAGCAGAGGCGATTCCTGCGGGGAGAGGGACGTCCCCTCCCCACCTTTTCGGCTTGCAAGGCGTCCTCCCCCCCCACCTCACCAACTCACCGATCTCTCCCAGCAAAGAGCCACCGGCGGTCACCGGCTCCATGACTCCGTAAACGCGGACTACAAGCCCCAGCGGTCTCCGAGCCTGGCCAGGGAGTCAGGAATCCCGGGACGCCCCAAGCGCTGCTCGCAAGGGCTGCCGGGAGTTGTGGTTCTCCGGCCTCGCTTCCTGCTCGTTGGCTCTGATGCTGATGCTTGCAGATGTTTTCCCCTCCTTTGCAACCTTCCGTCCCCACGTCCCTTTCTCGACACGCGGGATTTTGCAGCTCGGTGCTTGAATTCATGGCATCACAATTGGCTGGAGGGAGGGGTTTACTTCCAGACGCCCCCCACCCACCGTCACCCCAAACTCTGAAAAACATCACGTGTCGCCCTGAGCATCCCAATCAAGACACCCCCAAAAATGGCCTTTTATGCTTTCTTAGACTTCTGATAAGACCCCTCTGCCTTTTTTTCAGGGGGGGGGTTCACACCTGGCCCGATCTGTAATGGGTGCTGGTGGGCTTTGATTTCTCCTTTATGTATTTATTTGCAATATTTATTTATTTCTACAATGTATTTTTATTTATTGGCAACGTTGATTTATTCATCGGTTAAGATGCCCGTATGTATCTGTGAAATTTATTTATTGGCAAAATTGACTTGATTCATTTGCAGAAGGTACGAATAAGCACATTTGACAAATAAATATTACCAATAAATACATTTCAAAGAAATAAGTGCATAAATTTGCCGAATAAATCAATGTTGCGAATAAACGCCTTGTACGAATAAATAAATATCACCAATAAAATACATTTATGCACAAAGAAATGCATACAGGATGCAAACACACCAATTTTGCGAATAAATAAAAAAATACATTTTACAAACAAAGGTAACGAAGGCGTGCGCTGCACAAGTTTCGTAGATAAACTTTACAAATGTAGTCCACCAACAAACTTAAGCAAATAAAGAAAACACATTTCACAAGTAGGTAAATGTTACCAATAAAACACATTTCACAAATAAATAAATAATTAAAGGCCTGTTGGCTTTGTTGCATCGTTTATGACACCCGAAATTTAGCAATTTTTTTTTAAAAATAAAAACTCCCGTGAGATTAAAAGGATCACAAAGCAATTTGTGACACAATGTAAGATGTCATAAACAATTTCCTCTGCTCAACTCGATCAAGCCCTGGAGGTTTGGCTGCTATCTGCCAAATTATCTCTCTGAATTTGAAGCTCTGCCTTTGTCTCGGATGGATGGAGTAATCTGGTAAGCAAATAACTCTGAAACCAGGGCGGTCATTGGTTGTCTAATTAAAAATAAAAGGGAAAAAGTGGATTTGGGGGGTGGCGGGGTGGGGGAAACTATATTCAGTAAGAATTAGACATTTGCAGGCGCCAAATAGGAATTTTTGTTAAGTGAAATTTGGCCCCGGTTTACGAATTCTCTTGCCACAGCTGTTAAGCGAAGCACTGCGGTTGTTAACTTAGTAACACGGTTGTTAAATGAATCCGGCTTCCCCATGGACTTTGCCTGACAGGAGGTCACAAAAGGGGATCGCGTCACACACACACACACACACACACACACACACCCCGGGACGCTGTGGCCGTCATAAATACGACACACACCCCGGGACGCTGCGGCCGTCATAAATACGAGACAGTTGCCAAGCGTCTGAATTTTGATCATGTGACCCTGGGGATGCCGCAACGGTTATATAAGGGTGCGAAACCAACACAAGTCATTTTTTTTCCAGATGTCAATTCGGATGGTCACTAAACAAAGCCTTGTACATCAAAAACTGCTAAGCTTGTAAGCCACCCTGAGTCTTCGGAGAAGGGTGGGATATAAATGGAATTAAAATAAATTTTAAAAAAAACACCTGTATATATTTCCAGTTCCTCTTAGAATCCTGGGATTTCCTAGTGGTCTCCCATCCGTACTTATTATGTTTTTCCCTACTTACTTTTTTTTTTTTGTTTTCATTAGCTAAGATCTGTTACGTGGTGCCTGGGGTGTGTGTGTGTGTGTGTGTGTGTGTGTCCTGGCTGTCAGAACTTCAAATCTGAGGCATAAATCTCTTTTTTGGGGTGGGGTCTGTTGAAACCTTGGTCCCTAAGCAACTCGTCGTAAGTCGAGGAGCACCTCCGCTAAGAATCCGAGGTGTGTTTATAAAAGCACTCAGCTAGCAAAACGGAGGAAAGGCTTGGAGGAACTCAATAGGAAAGTAAAAGTAAAAGTAAAGAAATGGGAAAAAAAAATCAAGCTTAATGAGAAAACCAGAAGAAACCCGCAGCCAGGACAACGTTCGCTCTCACACATTTTTCTGTGGGAGAAAAACGGTCTGAAGTTTTTATTTCTTTATTTCCGGGAAGTGGGGAGGGAGGCAAGAACAGGTGAAGAAGAAAAAGGAAAAAAAAAAGAAGAAGAAGAGAAGGGAATGCCTGGAAAAATAAAAGGAGGATCGTTGAAAGGGAAAGGAAGGGAAATCGGGCAGGAATTTAACAAAATAAAAATGAACGTTTGGGGGCCCTGCAAACCAAAGATCAGAATATTCGGTGTGGTTGATGAAAAAAGAGTGTGTGGGGGGGGGGAACAGCAGCCAAGGAAGAAAAACAGCCTCAGTGACAGGGATTTTGCTGGAAAAGCTCAAGCAGGGGTGCTCTCTGGGTTTGGTGGTCCCCTTGCAGACGTTTCGTGACCCAACTAGGGAACATCATCAGTGCTGGATGGGAGAGGGATTGTATGAAGCAGAAAGCAAACAAGCGACGGAGCACCGCGAGGCAACCTGTTCCATCTCTCTCTCTCTCTCTCTCTCTCTCTCTCTTATCTCTCTCTACCTGTCATATATATCTTATCTAATCTGTCTCATAGAATCATAGCCAAGTAGAGATCTAGGGCTGGAAGGGACCATGGAGGTGTCTGACTGTCCAATCGCTTCTTGAAAGCTTCCAATGGTGGAGCACTCCCAACTTCTGGAGGTCTTCCTCCGTTCCTTCCCTCCCTCCCCCCTCCCTCCCCTCTCATCTATTTATAATCTATGTATGTATTTATGTATCCATCCATCTATCCACCTGCCAACCTACCACACCCACATTGATCTGATCTATGAATCTATCCACTCATCCATGCATCCATCTATTCATCCATTATCTATCTATCCACCTGCCTACCTATCCACCCACACTCTTCCATCTATCTGTTCACTAATCCATCCATCCATTCCTCCCCCACGTGCTCATCCATCCATTATCCATCCATCCATCCATCCATCCTATATATCTTAAATATCTAATAGAATCATAGAGACCCAGGGCTGGAAGGGACCTTGGAGATCATCTATGCCAACCCCGCCTTGCTCAAGCAGGAGCCCCTGTATCATTTCAAACAAATGGCTGCCCAATCTCTCCTACGAACCTCCAGTGACGGAGCGCTTACAACCCACAACTCTCTCTCTCTCTCTCCCCCCAAGCCCCGGGAGCGTGCAGGGCGCCCCTCCACTACTCTAAAGAAAGCAAGGGAGGGAGGGAGGGAGGAAGGAAGGAAAGAAGGAAGGAAAAGAAAGAAAGAAAGAAAGAAAGAAAGAAAGGGAGGGAGGGAGAGGGGAGGAAGGAAGGAAGGGAAAGAGAAAGAGAAAGAGAGAAAGAAAGAGGGAGGAAGAAAGGAAGAAGGAAGGGAAAGAAAGAGAGGGAAGGAGGAAGGAAGGAAAAAAGGAAGGAAAGAAGGAAGGAAAAGAAAGAAAGAAAGAAAGAAAGAAAGAAAGAAAGAAAGAAAGAAAGAAAGAAAGAAAGAAAGAGAGGGAGGGAGGGAGAGGGGAGGGAGGAAGGAAGGGAAAGAGAAAGAGAGAAAGAAAGAGGGAGGAAGAAAGGAAGAAGGAAGGGAAAGAAAGAGAGGGAAGGAGGAAGGAAGGAAAGAAGGAAGGAAAAGAAAGAAAGAAAGAAAGAAAGAAAGAAAGGGAGGGAGGGAGAGGGGAGGAAGGAAGGAAGGGAAAGAGAAAGAGAGAAAGAAAGAGGGAGGAAGAAAGGAAGAAGGAAGGGAAAGAAAGAAAGAGAGGGAAGGAGGCAGGAACGAAGAAGAAAGCGAAAGAAAGAAAGAAAGGAAGGAAGGAAGGAAGGAAGGAAGGAAGGAAGGAAGAGGGAGGGAGGAAGGGAAAGAAAGAAAAAGAGGGAGGGAGGGAAGAAGAAAGAAAGAAAGAAAGAAAAAGAAAGAAAGAAAGAAAGAAAGAAAGGGAGGAAGGAAGGAAAGGAAAGAGAAAGAGAGAAAGAAAGAGGGAGGAAGGAAGGAAGGGAAAGAAAGAAAGAGGGAGGGAGGGAGGAAGGAAGGAAGTGAAACAAAGAATGAAAGAGAGAGGAAGGCAGGAAGGAAGGAAGGGAAAGAAAGAAGGAGGGAGGAAGGGAGGAAAAGAAAGAAAAAAGCGGGGGTGGGAAGACGTCGGGGGGGGGGGCGAGCCCAACTGGCCGGAAGCTCAACCCACCCTCCTCCCGGGGAGGCGGCGACCCCTTCCGGGTTAGTTTTCACTTTCTTTCTTTGGCTGCGGGCTCCCTCCTCCGTTTTCACTTCCTGGGGTTGCCTCCTCCTCCTCCTCCTCCTCCTCCTCCTCTGCCGAGCGGGCCGACGTGTTCCCCGCTCGGGTCTGGGGGCGCCGCTGAGCTTGGGGAGGGGTCCCGGGCAGCCCCCCCGCCCTGCCTGGAGGGGATTTGGCCCTCCAGACAGACCGACAGAGCCCGGCCGGGCTGCGCTTGGAGAGCCGGGAGAGGGGGGGGTCTGCCGCTGAAGCCCCCCCTCCCAAAAAAGGGGAGTGGGCTGCCTCTCTCTTCCCCCCCCTCCCCCAAATTGGCCTTTGTGCTGCATCGCCTCGTGTCCTGGGTGCCAAGAGGGCTCCGGGGCTCGCTCGGCCACGCCGGCGCTGGGGAGCGGGGAAGAAACCCGGGTTGGCGCGTTCCGACGTGCGAGAAGGAACGCGCGCGCGAGAGAGAAGCGGGTCCCCGGGCCCGCCGGCTCGCTTCCCGGCATGGCAGGGCGCGGAGGGCCGGCGGGTCGGACAGCTGTCACCGGTGAGTGTCAGGGAAGGGGGGGGGGGAAGGAAACACGTGTCAGCCCGGGCTTTTTCCTCTTGGTGGCCCGCGCCGCGCTCAGGATCGGGGCCGGGCGAATAGGATCGCGGAAAGCCAAGCGGGCAAGGGAGAGGATCGCGAAAAAGGCTGCCCGGGCGGAGGGCTTTTAGCATTGTAGCTGCGCCCGATCCTGCGCGGTTGTTCTTTGGGGCTGGCTCAGTGGATCGGGCGCATGGGAAATCCTTTGGTCGGCCACGTGTTGGGCCCCGACAGAGGACCAGAAGGGAAACTTCCTCCAACTTCCTGTACAGTTGCAGAGAAGGTTTTGCCTCTGAGCCCAGGGAGGGAAGTCTGGATTCGCATACAGGCCGTCCTCGACTTACGGCAGTTCACATCGTGACCCGTTTGGAGTTTAGAACAACGCTGGGGGGAAAAGGGACCGAGGACCGATTTTTCACACTTAACGACCGCGGTGGTCACGTGATCAAAAACCCGGACACCTTGGCAACTGGCATGTATTTATGATGATTGGCAGCGTCCCTGTGTGTGTGTGTGTGTGTGTGTGTGTGTGTGTGTGTGTGTGACGTGACCCCATTTTTGCTACCTTCCGACAAGCAAAGTCAATGGCAGGAAGTTGGATCTGCTTAGCGACCGTGTTGCAAACTTAACAACTGCAGGGATTCACTTAAGGCAGGGACCTTCAAACTTGGCCCTTTGTTGTCTTGTGGACTTCAACTCCCAGAATTCCTCAGCCAGGCACGCTGGCTCAGGAATTCTGGGAGTTGAAGTCCGCAACTTCAAACTTGGCCCTTTGTTGTCTTGTGGACTTCAACTCCCAGAATTCCTCAGCCAGGCACGCTGGCTCAGGAATTCTGGGAGTTGAAGTCCGCAACTTCAAACTTGGCCCTTTGATGTCTTGTGGACTTCAACTCCCAGAATTCCTCAGCCAGTTTGAAGACCCCTGACTTAAGGTCAAGAAAGCTCACTTAACGACTGTCTTGCTTAGCAGTGGAAAATTTTTGGGCTGAGTTGTGATCGTAAGATGTCGGCTACCTATATATCCATTATCTTTAATTATAAAGTGCCCAGAGCCATTAAGGAGCTGGGTGGCCTTCAAACTGAATTAATTAAATAGATTATGATGGTGATAGTAATGAAGACTCACCTGTTTGAATCCATTTAATGTGAGTCAGCTTTAAACTTGGGTTTGTCTAGGGCTTGGTGAAAGCAGCCCTCTTCTATTTTGCAGAGCAAAATATTAAAATGTGCTGGGCTTAAGGCTCGTTTTAATGTAAGAAAACCACAGACAAAGAATAGAATAGAAGAATAAAGAATAGAAGAGTGAAGAGAAGAGAATAAATAAAGAATAGAATAAAGAATAAAGAGGATAGAAAATAGAATAGAATAGAATAGAATAGAATAGAATAGAATAGAATAGAATAGAATAGATGGTGATGGGAATAGAATAGAATAGAAGAATAAAGAATAGAGAGAATAGAAGAGAATAAAGAATAAAGAAGAGAATAAAGAATAGAGGATAGAGAATGGAATGGAATTAGAATAGAATAGAATAAAGAAGAGAATAGAGAATAGAAGAGAATAAAGATTAGAACAGAATAGAGAATAAAGAGTAGAATAGAGAAGATAATAAAGAATAGATTAACAAATAGAATAGAAAATATGGAATAGAATAGAATAGAGTTGGAAGGGTCCTTGGAGGTCTTCTAGTCCAGCCCCCTGCTCAAGCCGAAGAACCATTTCAGACAAGTGACTATCCAGTTTGAAGTTGGTTGAGAAAGATCTTCTATCTAGCGTATCCTTCTTCACCTTCCTGACGTCTTCTCTTCAAGCAGGCCTGCCACCATCTCCATCTATTCTAGTCAAAAGGCCCATCGGTTCCATGCTAGCAAATTGCAGCGGTGATCCATGAAACCTCTCTCCGGGTCCCCTTTGGAGACCCTTCCGCTCTTTTATTTCCATATTCTGAATTCTTGCCCCCCTACCCCACCCCTCCAAAAAGCCTGCTTCTTCTGCAAAAAAAACCCCCCAAAAAACCCGCCTTTCAAGATTTCAACAGGTTCTGCCGCCCGAGGAAGTTTGGTTTAAATGGAATTTGGGATTTTCTGGTCCTGTATTTTGCAGGGAAAAAAAGGAGGCATTCTCTTTTCTTTTGTCTCCGCTGCTGTGGCAGTCTGTCAGCAAAGATGCTCATTAGCTCTGCGCCGTGCCAATTAATTTGTCGGTCCACGACAGCACAACGTGTGCGCACAGGCCATAATCACAGGCTTTGGAGGTAGTTTCGATCCTGGAAAATGGAAACAGGCTTTGCCGAGCAGATAAGGGCTCCTGACTCAGTTTCCTGGGA
Source organism: Vipera berus (assembly GCF_964194415.1). Lineage (NCBI taxonomy): Eukaryota > Metazoa > Chordata > Lepidosauria > Squamata > Viperidae > Vipera > Vipera berus. The sequence goes on along the minus strand of NC_138208.1, from coordinate 89,615,900 downwards.
AGTGGAGTTTAGCAGGCCGGGAACTGCAGTCGGGGGGGGGGGGGGGGGCGGGGGGAATAAAATTAAATTCACAAGGAAGGAGATTCAGGTTAGAAATCAAGAGGAAGTTCCCGACTGCATGAGCAGCCAGTGGAACAACCTGCCACATGATGGAGCAAGTCTTCAAATAGAGGACGGAGGTACACATAGTCCTTAACTTCACAACTACATTTGAGCCCAAGGTTTCTGTTGTTAAGGAAGTTTTGCCCCGTGTTACAAACTTTTCTGGCCTCGGTTATTAAGTGAATCTCTTAAGTGAATCTGGCTTGCTTGTCAGAAGGTCGCGAAAGGGGATCACTTGATCTTGGGACAGAGCCACATTCATAAATAAGAACCCGTTGCACAGCGTCTGAATTTTGATCACATAGTCATGAGGATGTTGTAACTGTGAACAACGGTCATAAGTCAGGCTTTTCAGCGCCGTTGTAACGCCGAACGGTCATTAAGTGAACTTTAAAATTAAGATCACATAGAGGGAGATTCATGTTAGAAATCATGGACGGCGCGAGCAGCTGGCGGAACAACCTGCCCACATGAAGTCTTCAAATAGAGGGCCGAGGTACTTCTGACATAGACGATTAAATGCAGGAATCTCCAAACTTGGCAACTTTTAAGACTTGTGGACTTCAACTCCCAGCGTGGCTGGCTGAGGAATTCTGGGAGTTGAAGTCCACAGCTCTTAAAGTTCCCATGTTGGGATCTAGTGAAGCAATTCTCAACCTCAGCAAATTTAAGGCACTTCAACTCTCAGAATCGCCCCAGCCAGCATGCTTTAAGGTGGGTGGGTTTCAATTCCCAGAATCCCCCTCCCAGCCAGCATGCTTTGAGATAGGTGGGCTCCAATTCCCAGAATCTCCCCAGCCACCATGTTTTAAGGTGGGTGGGTTTCAATTCCCAGAATCCCCCCCAGCCAGCATGCTTTGAGATAGGTGGGCTCCAATTCCCAGAGTCTCCCCAGCCACCATGTTTTAAGGTGGGTGGGTTTCAATTCCCAGAATCCCCCCCAGCCAGCATGTTTTAAGGTGAGTGGGTTTCAATTCCCAGAATCCCCCCCCCCAGCTAGCATTCAGTTCTGCTAATTCTGGAAGCTCAGAGGTCTTAACATAGTCAAGGTTGAGTTGACCAGTGATTCAATTACCTAATCAATTACCTGGGGAATATCATGCCCAGGTGTGTGTGTGTAAGCAAGCCTCTTCTGGAGGCCTTAAAAAAAATTAAAAAGCAAAGCCGTTGCTTTCAAACAATGTTCAGCATTCAGAATTTCCCCAAGTCCTTACGAAATATTCTAATTCTAAAATTGCGCTGGCCCCAATAGTTTATTCACAGGAGAAAATGAACGTTGCCGAGTTCGAGAAATGCAGCTTTAAAGCCTCTAATATACTCTTATTAATGTTTCTGTTTCCTGCTAGGATAGTTTCACTTTTATTCTCTGCTATCTAACCAGCCTGCTCAAAAGAGGAGAATGTTATTCTGTTCTAAGCAGTTTCGCTTTCTCCTTCCAAGGTCAGAAACAAAACAGCGTAAATAAAACGAACACAATAAAGGCAAAAGTTTAAAAAAAAAAAGCAACCTGAAGCCAAGGATGAGTTGTTTGTAAACTCCCAAGTCTCTGCTTTCCGTTCATTTTCTCCTGGGAAACAAGGCTACGTTGGACCGATGCAATTTTAGAATTAGAATATTGCGTAAGGACTTTGGGAATTGTAAACGGGAGGGTTTATCCCAGGGGTAGGCAACCTCGGCTCTTTTATGACTCGTGGACTTCAACTCCCAGAATTCCTGAGTCAGCTGGGAGTTGGAAGTCCATGAGTCATAAAAGAGCCCATGTTGCCTACCCCTGGTTTATCCTTTCTTGTCTTTCCTTTTGGAAAACTGCACAGTTGGGACAGATTTAAGGACTGTTGTTGGTTAGCTCTGAAGGAGCAAGACGAGCCTCCCTTGGCAGGAGCAGTGTGCCTTCGAAGTTGGGAAGAAGCGAATGGGAAGAATTGTCGTTTTCTTGGTTCAACTTTGAAGTGGGTGTGGGGAAATAGCAAGCAAGCTTAGCAGGAGCAAACTCCTTTTGATCCCATCCACTGAAGTTTTTAAGAAGGTTAAGAAACAGGAACAGCCCAGTATGCTAACAGTTCTTTGTTTGATCAGAGTTTGTGGTTATCTGAAAGATGAATTTAGCAAAGTACACGGACTATAAAGGTAGCCCTTGAATTTTGACCACAACCGAAGTCAAAATTTCCATCGCTAAGCAAGGATTCAGTGGGTTTTGCCCCATTTTACGACCTTCCTGGTCCCCGTCGTTAAGCGAATCACTGCAGTTGTTAAGTTAGTAACCCGGTTGTTCAGTGAGTCTGGCACTTGGCTTGTTCAGGAGGTCGCCAAAGGGGATCACGTGATCCCCGGGAGGCTCCGATCGTAGTAAATATGAGCCAGGTGCCAATGCCCAAATTTTGATCACGTGACCAGATTTTGCTGCAACGGTCGTAAGTGCGAAAAGCGGTCATAATTCACTTTTTCCCGTGCTGTTGTAACTTTAGATCAGGGGTCTTCAAACTTGGCCCTTTTATGACTTGTGGACTTCAACTCCCAGAATTCCTCAGCCAGCATGACTGGCTGAGGAATTCTGGGAGTTGAAGTCCACAAGTCATAAAAGGGCCAAGTTTGAAGACCCCTGCTTTAGATGGTCATTAAACAAATGCATGTAAGTCGAGGACTAGCTGAGCTGTACTGAACATGCTGTCTGTTTGTTCTCTTGGAGATTGTGGCATGATCTAAAACCAATAAATGCACAGAATAAATAAATAAGAACGTTTTGTCGCCTGGCTAGATAAGTTCTAACTGGAGCCAGTTTGGTCTATTGGTTAAGGCACCAGGCTAAAAACCAGAGTGAGTTCTGGTCCTGCCTCAGGCATGAAAGCCAGCCGGGTGACTTTGGGCCAGTCACCAGGAGACGGTGAGTTCTAGTCATGCCTTAGGTCATGAACACTGGCTGGGTGACTTTGGGCCAATCACCAGGTGCCTATGAGTTCTAGTCCTACGTTAGGCATGAAAGCCTAGTGGGTGAGTTTGGGCCAATTGCCCGGTGCCTGTGAGTTCTAGTCCTGCGTTAGGCATGAAAACCTGCTGGGTGACTTTGGACCAATCGCCCGGTGCCTGTGAGTTCTAGTCCTGCATTAGGCATGAAAGCCTGCTGGGTGACTTTGGGCCAATCACCCAGTGCCTGTGAGTTCTAGTCCTGGCATGAAAGCCTGCTGGGTGACTTTAGGCTAATCGCCCGGTGCCTGTGAATACTAGTCCTGCATTAGGCATGAAAACCTGCTGGGTGACTTTAGGCTAATCACCCGGTGCCTGTGCGTTCTAGTCCTGCGTTAGGCATGAAAGCCTGCTGGGTGACTTTGGGCCAATCGCCCAGTGCCTGTGAGTTCTAGTCCTGCGTTAGGCATGAAAGCCAGCAGGGTGACCTTGGGCCAGCCCCTTTCTCTCTGCCCAACCCATTCTCGCAGGATTGTTGTTGTCTGGTAGATAAGAGGAGGGAGTCTTAAATATGTCCTCATCTACTCCTTGAATTATTTCTGAAAATAATAAAGGTGGAATAGAAATAAATACGTGAGAAAATAAAACGAGGTTTCTTTTGCTTTGGCCCACTTTGAGGAACAAGCCACCTTTGGGCTGAGTTCATCCAGCCTGCAAAGCCAAACCAAAGCGGGCCTTAATCTGGCCTTTCCTTAGATGCTAGAGCACTTTTAAGATCTGCGGACTTCCAACTCCCAGAATTCCCCAGCCAGCCCTGCTGGCTGGGGAATTCTGGGAGTTGGAAGTCCGCAAGTCTTAAAAATTCCACAGTTGGACACCCCTGCGCCGCCATGTTCTTCGTCCGCAGCTCAGAGCACCTTTGTGCCCCCCCCCAAAAAAAAGAGAGAGAGAGAGACAATATGGAGCTAACCATGTTTGGTCTAACCCTGGTTAAAACTTCCTGGTGTGCCCCGGGTCAATCGAACCACGGTTGTGTCTCCTGTTGGTTTCGATGCAGGGCAAGGATCTTTTCTCAGCAACATAGGAAGCCGGTGCCTCCACCAAGGGAGAACTTGAGCAGGGCGGACATTTTTTAAGCGGCTGAACTGTGGAACTTGAGGTAAGGCGTGTCCCAGGGAAGGCCCTGGTTGGGAGCGGCCTTTTGTGGCGGGAAGCCCCTTTTTTATTTATTTATTTAATTGATTGATCGATTAATGCATTAATTTTCGGCCTTTTAGGATTTCTTCAACCAATAACTCAACCCATATTTATTGATTGATTGATTGATTGATTGATTGATTGATTTGATTTATATACCGCCCTTCTCCTGAGGGACTCAGGGCGGTGTACAGGGCAATAAAATAAGAATACAGGTTACAAGATTTAAAGTTGAATGATTCTGCCCAATGTTGTAGGTTAGTTAAAATAATGTTAAAACCCAAACCCATCAGGCCAGGCCGGCTTGTTCGAATAGATAAGTTTTTAGATCACGCCGGAAGGAGCGAAGGTCGGGGGCCATCCGGAGTTCAGCCGGTAAGCGGTTCCAAAGGATTGGAGCACCCACCGAGAATGCTCTCCCCTTGGGGGTCACCAGCCGACATTCTCTGACCGGTGGCACCCTGAGGAGGCCCTCTCTGTGGGAACGTATAGGACGGAGGGAAGTTGACGCCGGCAGTAGGTGCTCCCGTAGGTAATCCGGACCCATGCCATGTAGGGCTTTGTATGTCATTACTAGCACCTTGAATTTCACTCGGAAGGCAACTGGAAGCCAGTGCAGCTCACGGAGCAGAGGTGTAATATGGGAGTATCGGGAGACCCCCAAAAGAACTCGTGCAGCTGCATTCTGTACCAGCTGAAGTTTCCGAGTGATTCTCAAGGGCAGCCCCATGTAAAGAGCATTGCAGTAGTCTAGACGAGAGGTCACAAGTGCATGGGTGACTGTACGGAAGGCATCCAGGTCCAGATAGGGTCGCAACTGGCGCACCAGACGAACCTGGGCGAAGGCCCCTCTAGTCACAGTTCCTATATGATCTATGATCTATATATCCAACCCTTGGTTCTCCTGTTTTTCCCCTACAACAACCCTCTGATGTTGGTTGGGCTGAGAGAGAGAGAGAGAGAGAGAGAGAGAGAGAGAGAGAGAGAGAGAGAGAGAGAGAGAGAGAATGGGACTGTCCCCATACAACAGATCTGACTGTTAAGTCTAAAGCGGGATTAGAACTCGCCGTCTCCTGGTGATTGGGCCAAAGTCACCCAGCTGGCAGTTCAGTCCTGCTTTAGTCATGAAAGCCAGGTGAGTGACTTTGGCCAATCACCAGGAGACGGTGAGTTCTAGTCCCGCCTTAATCAGGAAAGCCAGCTGGGTGACTTTGGGCCAATCACCAGGGGAGTTCTAGTCCCGCCTTAGGCATGGAAGCCAATTGGATGATTTTAGGCCAGTCACCAGGAGACAGTGAGTTGTAGTCCCGCCTTAACCAGGAAAGCCAGCTGGGTGACCTTGGGCCAATCACCAGGGGAGTTCTAGTCCCGGCTTAGGCATGGAAGCCAATTGGGTGACTTTAGGCCAGTCACCAGGAGACGGTGAGTTCTAGTCCCGCCTTAATCAGGAAAGCCAGCTGGGTGACTTTGGGCCAATCACCAGGGGAGTTCTAGTCCCGCCTTAGGCATGGAAGCCAATTGGGTGACTTTGGGCCAATCACCAGGAGATGGTGAGTTCTAGTCCCGCCTTAATCAGGAAAGCCAGCTGGGTGACTTTGGGCCAATCACCAGGTGAATTCTAGTCGTGCCTTAGGCATGGGAGCCAATTGGGTGACTTTGGGCCAATCACCAGGAGACGGTGAGTTCTAGTCCCGCCTTAGGCACGAGAGCCAATTCGGTGAGTTTGGGTCAGTCCCTCTCAGCCCAGCCCACCTCACAGGGTTGTTGTCGTGGGGAGAATAGGGGGAGGAAGTAGATACATTCCCCTGGAATGGCTTATGAAGTAATAAAGACTGGATAAAAAAAATCTAATTCATGAATAAATACATTCCCACCGCATCCTCTGGCTGGACCGCTAAAAAGAAAATTATTCCTATATTTTTTAAACCTTTCCTCCTCCACTACAGAGCCGTTTGGAGGCAGCCGAGGCTCGTAGGGAGAACCGCTTAATGACTCTCGGACCGGCCCCTCCCTAAAACCCGCTCGGCTGGCTGGAGATCTTGGAGAATGTTGCCACTCGGTTACAAAAGCTTGTAAGTGACCTGCTCTCCTTTGACAAAGCCCTTTCTTTCATTTTTTTTCCCCCTGGGTCTGATAACAATTCTCATTTTTCTTCTTTCTTTTTCACCTCTGCAGAGCTGAACATGACATGAAAGGTAAAAAAAAAATTAAAAAATACTATTTCTTTATGTTTGGGTTCCCTCCCCCCTTATCCATTGTAACTATCCTTCTTTTCCTACCTTGTCCTCCTCACACACACACACACACACACACACACACACACACACACACACGCACACCACCATGAAGAGATTTGAAAGGTCGGCTTTCTTTCCAAAGCTGCCAATTGCCACCTGAAATGAAAAGGGGGTTGGACTAGAAGACCTCCGGGGGGTCCCTTCCAACTCTGTTATGCTACGTTCTTCGCCCCTCGGGGCTTTGCAGGTTGATTGGGTGCTGGAGGGGGGAATGACGGTGAAAATACGCCCCTCCCATCTCCCCCTCCTAGGGGTTTCCGGGAAGCTTACGTCTGGTCCTTGACGTACGACCACAATGGACCCCAAATTTCTGACTCATATTTATGACGGTGGCGACGTCCCGGGGACGTCACGCGATCCTCTTTTGCAACCTTCTGACAAAGCAGAGTCAATGGGAGGGGGGGGGGAAATCCGGGTTCATTTAGCGGCCTAATTTAACGACCGCAGTGATTCACTTAAGAAAGGTCATAAAATGGGGGCCAAACTCATTTTTCCCCCAAAAACGTCTCACTTAGCAATGGAGAGTTACGGTGGTGAGTCAGAGTAGACCAGGGGTCTTCAGACATGGCCACTTTTGAGACTTGTGGGCTTTCAACTCCCAGAGGGAGTTAAGGGCTGGCTGAGGAATTCTGGGAGTTGAAGTCCACAAGTCTTAAAGTGGCCACGTTTGAGGGCTGGCTGAGGAATTCTGGGAGTTGAAGTCCACAAGTCTTAAAGTGGCCACGTTTGAGGGCTGGCTGAGGAATTCTGGGAGTTGAAGTCCACAAGTCTTAAAGTGGCCACGTTTGAGGGCTGGCTGAGGAATTCTGGGAGTTGAAGTCCACAAGTCTTAAAGTGGCCACATTTGAAGACCTGGCTGAGGAATTCTGGGAGTTGAAGTCCACAAGTCTTAAAGTGGCCACGTTTGAGGGCTGGCTGAGGAATTCTGGGAGTTGAAGTCCACAAGTCTTAAAGTGGCCACGTTTGAAGACCCCTGATATAGACAGACAAATGGGAATGACTGCCTGCCCGTCACCTTTCTTTTTTCAACCCTTCAGTGTTGCATCGTGCGTGGGAAGGACACCTTTTCATTCAGAACCAGCGAGTGTGCCACGTCGTCCTTCAATCGCCTTTTCGGACTTCGCTCCCGGCTCAGTTGTAAGTCCTTATTTTTATTTTTATTTTTATTTTCTCTTCCGCTGGAGTTAAGCCGAAACACCCCCCGCCCCCCCCAAGGACATTAAAAAGTACCTTCAAACTTGTGCTTGAATTGTTGTCGTCGTTAGCTGCGAAGTCGTCTCCGACCCATCGCGACCCTAGGGACAACGTCCCTCCAGGCCTTCCTGTCCTCTACCATCTTCTGGAAGAAAAATCGATCTCTAAATAAAAGGACTAGGTTTCCCCCCCCCCCCCCCGTCTCGATGTTAAAGCTGTGGGTGTTTTGTGGTTTTTTTTTTTAATGAAGCGGCAAATACTTTTACCTTTGCAACTTTTCCCCTGGATCCCGCAAGCGTGAGAAAAGAATTTCGTAGCTCAGGGTTGAACTCTCGAGGTCCTTGACGGGCTCTGAGCTAGGCGGTTTTCTCGCAGACGTTTCGTGACCCGACTCGGTTGCCAGAAGGGAGTGGGGTTTGTGGAGAGGAAGAAGGAGATAGAAGGAATAAAGGAGAAGAGGGAGGGAGGAGGGAGGAGGAGGACTCTGAGGTCCTTGATGCTCTCCGAGCTTGGTGGTTTTTCTTGAAGATGTTTCATGACCCAACTAGGTAACATCATCCGTGCTAGAAAGGAGTGGGGTTTGTGGAGAAAGACAAGGGGGAGAGCAAGAAGGAGATAGAAGGAATAAAGGGGAAGAGGGAGGAGGAGGAGGAGGAGGAGGAGGAGGAGGAGAACTGTGGGGTCCTTGGTGCTCTCTGAACGTAACTTGTTTTCTTGCAGACGTTTCATGACCCAACTAGGGAATATCATCAGTGCTAGAAGGGGTTGTAGAGGAGGAGGAGGAGGAGGAGGAGGAGGAGGAGGAGGAAGGACTGTGGGGTCCTTGGTGCTCTCTGAACGTAACTTGTTTTCTTGCAGACGTTTCATGACCTAACTAGGGAATATCATCAGTGCTAGAAGGGGTTGTAGAGGAGGAGGAGGAGGAGGAAGAGGAGGAGGAGGAGGAGGAGGAGGAAGAGGAGGAGGAGGAGGAGGAGGAGGAAGAGAAGGAGGAAGGACTGTGGGGTCCTTGGTGCTCTCTGAACTTAACTTGTTTTCTTGCCGACATTTCATGACCTAACTAGATAACATCATCAGTCTACAAGGGAGTGGGGTTTGCAAGCCGCTTACGTATAAAACAGAGAACAGACCCTCCTCCATTCTAATACTGATGTTACAAAGTCAGGTTACGAAATCATCTGCAAGGAGGCAGCCAAGCTCAGACAGCGCCCAGGAAAGGAGGAATGGTTCTAGACTCCAGTTCTGCTGTTTCTCCACCTCCACCTCGGAAAGTCTTGAGGCCCAACCATTTTTCCCTTTATTCCTTTCGTAGGCCAGCCAAGCTGGAATTCAAATACATCGTGCGGATATCTGAATTGCGAAAAAAATTGCCGGAAGCTGCCTTTAAAAAAAACAGTTATTCCAATGACGAAGGTACGCTTTTAAATTGTGTCATGCGTTGCGCTTTATCTGGGTCAGGATGGTTCGCTTTGATTCTTTTCTTTCCAGCCCCATGGGACATTGGATGGGGGGCAAGTGATTTAAATGGGCTCATGACTCTGAGGGTCCACCCGCCCATCAGCGGGATAATTAGGTGGAAACGGTGCAGGAGGGAACCAAATTTGAAACCAGAGTCACTTCCACGATGACGTTGGCTGTGTGTAAATGATGGATGGATGGGTGAATGGATAGACTGACAGAAAGGGATGAATGGGTGGATAAATAGATAGACGGATAGATGGATGGATGAATGGATGGATGGATGGATGGCACACAGACATGAATGGATGGAAATGTAGTGATAGACATATAGATGGATAATAGATTGGTAGATGATAGACAAATGATAGATTAGATAGATGATAGATAGATGATAGATAGATAGATAGATAGATAGATAGATAGATAGATAGATAGATGAGAGAGACAGACAAATGGAAATGTAGTGATAGACATATAGATAATAGATTGGTAGATAGATAAATGATAGACAAATGAATTGATAATTAGATAGATGAGACACAGATGAATGGATGGAAATGTAGTGATAGACATGGATAAGCTACTGGAGGAGTTAAAGATGGCGGACGTGCGGGCGGATCTGTTCGAGTGAGCTCTGCAAGTCTTAGAAAAATAGGTGTCCTAGGAGCCCCCCAGGGGTGTTTACACCCTCTGGGTTGGGGGGATAGTGAACGCAATAGTTTAGGCAGCTGAAGGATGAAGGTTTTGGACTCCGTTAGCTGCCAGCCCTGCCGTTTTTTTTTTCAACTGGATGTTGGGGGCGCCTACCTGCTCCCTCGGGCGTTTTTCGGGCCGTTTTCGCGGGCCTGGTGGTTGCGGCGGCCGGCGGCTTCGGCGGCGGCGTCCTCGGCGATGGCGGACCCGGCGTTCACGGGAGGTCCCTGGCTGCTGGCGGCCTTGGTGGCCTTGGCGGAGGCGTTTCGGGCCGTTCCGGGCCGCTTCTGTGGCCGGATTGGTCTTTCGCGGCTCTCCCTCGGCTGTGGCGGCGGCGGCGTTGCTGGTTCGTTCCGGGGACGACGGGGACGGCGGCGGCGGCGGCGGCGTTCTCCGGGGCCGTTCTGGGCCCGCCTTTCCATCGGCCATTTGCTGGGTGTCCTCGGCGGTTGCGGAGCCGGCCTTCGGATGGTCCCTCGCTTCTGGCGGCTTCGGTGGAGGCGTTTCGGGCCGTTCGGGCCGCTTCTGTGGTCGGCCTGGTCTCCCTCGGCTGTGGCGGCGGCGGCGTTCCTGGCTCGCTTGGATGGCGACGGGGATGGCGGCGGCGGCCGCGTTGTGCCGGGGCCGCTTTAGGCCTCCCTTTCCATCGAATGTTTATTCTCGGCTCCATCAGCGTCCTGGCGGCGGCAGCAATGGCGGTGGCGTCTGCAGCAATGCTCCGGTGGTGGCGGTCGCCCTGGCGGCTCAGCGGCGACGCTGTAATCAACTTATTGTTTCCTCTGCTTGCTTTGTTCCTTCTGGATGGCCTGGTACTCTTACTGCTGTTGGTGGCCTCGAGGGTTCCTGGGCTAGCCGGTTAATGCCGGTGGATCCCAGTGGAGCCCAGTGGTCCCTTGAAAGATTTATGTTTCCCGTGACACCAGTTGTGACTCTGGTTGGTGCCATTGGATTTGTGGACCTAAAAGAATTAGATAACTTGGAAGACCCCAATGACTGCAGAATTGGCCATGATAAACTTTTTCGAAGGACAGAGCAGCGGAGGATTTGGCCACCTAGTAGTGCAGACTTTGATGATGTACTATATTATCTTATCCCTGCCTTCGGACTGTTCTTTATTGCCATTCACATATCGGCCCCAAAGGATTCAGAGTTCCCTGGGTACTGGCCACAGTGAGAGGGTGGCCTGAACTTACATCTGCTGCCCCTAGAGGTGAGAGCTCTAGGGGACATGCTGTACCCAGGATGGATATTTCGGACTATTCCCCCCTGGTATAGGCTTTCCAACTGTCGTGAGAGGGCGGTGGTTGGCCGGTCTTGGGGTGACACCCAGCTGAGTGGCAGTGGCTGGGTGGAGGCTCGGGACATCTACTTGCTCTCTGTTTGGTTCCTCCTTAAATCAATTGATTATGGACTGCCTATATCTGGACTGCTTTATGCCTTGTTTGAGGTACTCCTCTACGGACTTGCTCGCCCTCAGGGGTGCTCCCCCCTCCTGGAGGCGGCCCGCCTTTCCGGCCGAGTATAATCTCGAGGAAGGTCCCATTTATTGGGATCCTGAGAGATGGCCGGGCACGGTTACGGACCTCCGACGTAGACCCAACAGGAGGTCTTTGATTTGTTTTTTGTCAAAATTTTTTTGGGGGTTAGGGAGGAGGGAGGGTTCTTTTCTTGGTTGTTTGGACGAGGGGGGCAGTCCATCTACCGTTGTTCAGGCTAGTGCTGAGGCTGATCGCGATGGGGAGGAGCGGGGGTTGGCTGCTTCTGGGGCTCCAGGGCCAGTCGTGGGATTGTCTATTCCCACGACGATAGGGAATGGCAGCAGGTGTAGGAACAGAGGGCCGTATCGGTCTCAGGGAAGGCCTCTCCACTGCTTACAAGCGGTGAGGCACTCCGACCCTCTGGTTCCGCCCCGAGGTCCCGGGAGTGAGGATGTGCAGCCTCCTGAGCTCCGGCTGGTGTATTTGAATGCCAGGTCGGTCGTTAATAAGGCTCCTCTCGTTCGAGACTTGGTCGAGGGTGAGCAGGCGGACCTGGCTTGCATCTCGGAGACCTGGTTGGGCCCAGAGGGCGGTGTTCCTCTGGTTGATCTTTGCCCACCAGGTTTCCGGGTGCTGCACCGGCCTCGGGCTCAGGGTAGGGGTGGGGGAGTGGCTGTTGTTGTGAGGGAGACCTTGTGTCCGCGGGAGGCCACCGTTCCCCAGACAGTCGGGTGTGAGTCTCTCTTTTTGAGATGCGGCCCTGGTGCGCAGTTGGGCTTGCTGCTGGTGTATCTTTCGCCTAGTCACGCAGCAGCAGCCCTGCCTGAGCTGCTTGATGTCCTCTCTGGGCTGGTGGTTGAGTTCCCGAAACTTATAGTTTTGGGGGACTTCAACCTACCATCGCTGGGAGGATCATCTGAGTTAGCTCGGGAGTTCATGGCTTCCATGACGGCCATGGACCTGACGCAAGTAATTACGGGACCGACTCATGAAGGAGGCCACACCCTTGACCTTGTTTTCTTGTCTGGACGGTGGTTAGATGATCTTGGTGGGGGCTCTCCAATTATTATGCCCCTGTCATGGACCGATCATCATCTCCTGCGGCTGGTCTTCCGTTTTGCCACCCCCCGCCGTGGGTGTTTGGAACCACTCAAATGGTACCGCCCCAGACGCTTAATGGATCCCCAAAGGTTCCAGGCGGCGCTGGGGTCCCCACCTGCCTCCCTCACTCACAGCTCGGCCGAGGCCCTAGTGGAGGCCTGGGAAAGGACGGCCACTGAGGCCCTTGACCGAGTTGTACCCTTGCGGCCCCTGACCCGGTGCAGATCCCGTCGGGCTCCATGGTTTTCTGCGGAGCTCCGGGAGATGAAGCGTCGGAGACGGGGCCTAGAGAGCGGTTGGAGGTCCACCCGATCTGAACCCGACCGATTGCGACTAAGAGCCTATATTAGGTCTTATCTCGCTGCAATTAGGGAGGCGAGGTCTAACCACTTCGCCACCCTTATTGCGTCCGCAGATAATCGCCCGGCCGCCCTGTTTAGGGTGACTCGCTCCCTCCTAAATCAGGAGGTGAGGGAGGATCCCTTGCAGGGACGTGCCGAGGAGTTTAACCAACATCTGTCGGACAAAATCGCTCGGATTCGGACCGGTTTGGACTCTGACTGGGCAGAGTCTGACGATCAGGACACGGGTGGCCTTGTCGATACCATCTGGGAGGAGTTTGATTCTGTAACTCCGGAGGAAGTGGACAGGATCATGGGGAGGCTGAGCGCCACCACATGTTTACTGGACCCGTGCCCTTCCTGGCTGGTTTATGCAGCCCGGGAGAGGACACGCAGCTGGTTCCAGGCAGTTATATCGGCCTCTTTGAGTGAGGGTATCTTCCCCGCCGTCTTGAAGGAGGCGGTGGTGAGGCCTCTCCTCAAGAAGCCTGTCCTGGACCCGGCTGTATTGAACAACTTTCGTCCTGTCTCCAACCTTCGCTTTCTTGCGAAGGTTGTTGAGAGTGTGGTGGCGCATCAGCTCCCTTTGGTCCTGGATGAAGCGGATTATCTAGACCCGTACCAATCGGGTTTCAGGCCCGGGTACAGCACGGAGACGGCATTGGTCGCGCTGGTGAATGATCTCTGGAGGGCTCGGGACAGGGGGCATTCCTCTGTCCTAGTCCTATTAGACCTCTCGGCGGCTTTCGATACCATCGACCATGGTATCTTGCTGCGGCGTCTCAGGGGATTGGGAGTGGGAGGCACAGTTTTACAGTGGTTCTCCTCCTATCTCTTGGGACGTTCGCAGTCGGTGTTGGCAGGGGGGCAGAGGTCGACCGCGAGGTCTCTCATTTGTGGAGTTCCTCAGGGGTCGGTCCTCTCGCCTCTCCTGTTCAACATCTACATGAAGCCGCTGGGTGAGATCATTCGTGGCTTTGGAGTTGGGTATCATCAGTACGCTGATGATACCCAACTTTTCTTTTCGACCCCAAACCACCCCAGTGATGCCCTCAACGTGATGTCCCGTTGCCTGGAGGCGGTTCGGGTCTGGATGGGGAGGAACAGACTCCAGCTCAACCCCGACAAGACTGAGTGGCTTTGCATACCTTCGTCCCGGGTTTATTCGGACATTCCACCTCTAGTTATGGGGGGTGAACTATTACCCCCCGTAGATAGGGCTCGCAACTTGGGGGTCCTCCTAGATTCACGGCTCACTTTGGAAGACCATATAGGAGCCGTGACTAGGGGGGCCCTCGCACAGGTTCGCCTGGTGCGTCAGTTGCGGCCCTATCTTAGCCGGGACGATTTATGCACGGTCACTCATGCGCTCGTGTCCTCTCGTCTGGACTACTGCAACGCTCTCTACATGGGGCTGCCCTTGAGGACTACTCGGAAGCTCCAACTGGTACAGAATGCAGCCGCGAGAGTGGTGTTGGGAGCCTCCCGATACTCCCACGTTACGCCTCTGCTCCGTGAGCTGCATTGGTTGCCAGTTGTCTTCCGGGTGAGATTCAAGGTACTGGTAACGGTATTTAAAGCACTCCATGGCATGGGGCCGGAGTACCTCAGGGAACATCTGCTGCCGGCATCAAGCTCCCTGCGCCCTGTGCGTTCCCACAGAGAGGGCCTCCTCAGGGTGCCACCGATCAGAGAATGTTGATTGGTGGCCCCCAGGGGGAGATCCTTCTCTGTGGGCGCTCCGGAGCTGTGGAATCAGCTACCGGTTGAGCTCCGGATGGCGCCCGATCTTCGCTCCTTTCGTCGCGATCTCAAGACATTTCTGTTTGTACAAGCCGGCCTAGCCTGAGGGGGAGTGTTGGGGTTATTTTATTTTTCGTTTTTTAACTTTTCTGGGGGTTTTTAGTGTTGTATTTATATTGTTTTTAACTAGGGCAATCTGTTTAATCTTATTTTAATGTTTGTATTCGCTATTTTATTCTGCCCTGTGAACCGCCCTGAGTCCTCAGGGAGAAGGGCGGTATATAAATGTTATTAAATTAAATTAAAATTAAATAATAGATTAGTAGATAGATAGATGAATGATTAGTAGATAGAGAGAATGGGTGGATAGAGAGATAGAGATAGACAGACGGATGGATGGATGGATGGATGGATGGATGGATGGATGGATGGGAGGCACACAGACATGAATGGATGGAAATGTAGTGATAGACATATAGATGGATAATAGATTGGTAGATGATAGACAAATGATAGATTAGATAGAAGATAGATAGATGGATAGATAGATAGATAGATAGATAGATAGATAGATAGATAGATAGATAGATAGATAGATGAGAGAGACAGACAAATGGATGGAAATGTGATAGACATATAGATAGATAATAGATTGGTAGATAGATAAATGATAGACAAATGAATTGATAATTAGATGAGACACAGACGAATGGATGAAAATGTAGTGATAGACATGGATAATAGATTAGTAGATAGATGATAGATAAATGAATTGATAGATGATAGATAGATAGACAGACAGACAGACAAAGGCAGACTGGTAGATAGATGATAGATAGATGAACTACTGGATAGATAGATAGATAGATAGATAGATAGATAGATAGATAGATAGATAGATAGATAGATAGAGGGGAGGGAGGGAGGGAGGGAATGGGTGGGCATTGCTCAATAATACTGTGGGGTCCCTGGTGCTTTCTGAGCTTGGTGATTCCCTTGCAGACATTTCATGACCCAGCTAGGGAACATCGTCAGTGCTAGAGGGAGTAGGGTTTTCTTTATAATAGATTTATTTGACCATTAACATTGGATTGTTTTCATTTTTCATTTCCTCTTTTAAAAAAAAGTGTGCTTGATTTTTCCTGCAGTCTGTTGTCAGCAGTTATCATTTCGTTTATATCAAGTGGAAATATTAGACGAGAGTGAACTGAAAGATCAGCTCATTGGGAGCATGAAAGAAAAAAACCTGGTGAGTTCTTAAAAATCTTCAGAAATAACTATATCTTTTTTTTGCAGGATCTGGCTTGAGGGGGGGGGTTCTCATTCTCCAAAAATGCCCAGCAAATCAGCATTTTAAAAAATTAGGAAGTCTGCCCCTTCTGGTGATTTACAAACACATCCACGTAAATTTTTTGATAGCAATGCCTCAATCTGTTTCTATATAAAAAAAATGCTGCCTGAGGAATTCTGGGGGTTGAAGTCCACCCATCTTAAAGCATGCTGGCTGTGGAATTCTGGGAGTTGAAGTCCACCCATCTTAAAGCATGCCGGCTGTGGAATTCTGGGAGTTGAAGTCCATCCATCTTAAAGCATGCTGGCAGGGGAATTCTGGGAGTTGTAATCCACCCATCTTGAAGTTGCTAAAGGTGGAGAAACACCAGCTTAGCATGTTGTTATACACAATTATAGCTTAGTGTACTGTCAAACTCAGGATATTTTGGTAGACAGACCACAGCTCAGTGCCTTTGAAAAAAACAGCTATTCCAAATATGTACGTAGGCAGCATTTCACACACGATAAAGGTAAAGGTTCCCCCGCACATGCGTGCTAGTCGTTTCCGACTCTAGGGGCCGGTGCTCATCTCCGTTTCAAAGCCGAAGAGCCAGCGCTTGTCCGAGGTCGTCTCCGTGGTCATGTGGCCGGCATGACTAGACGCCAAAGGCGCACGGAACGCTGTTACCTTCCCACCGGAGTGGTCCCTATTTTTCTACTTGCATTTTTACGTGCTTTCGAACTGCTAGGTTGGCAGGAGCTGGGACGAGTAACAGGCACTCTGTTACGCGGCACTTGGAATTCGACCCGCCAAACTGCCAACCTTCTGATCGACGAGCTCAGCATCCTAACCCACTGAGCCATCGCGTCCCTTTCACACACGATACTAGGCCATTATTTTGATCACAGTTTCTTGAACAAGCCAGGATGGTCTATTTTCCCCCCCCCATTGTAACAAAACCAACAACAGATTTTTGAATGGAACCCCAAACCGGCCCTGTTACAGCTCAATATTCCATATAAAGAAGAAGCTGTTAACGAAGATGGCATGGCATTGTTTGATGGACGGCTGAATTGAACCAAACTGAATTCAAGCTGAATTGAGCTAGAGGGGTATTTTTTATTATTATTTATTTTAATAAAAAAGCCCCCAGATGTGAAATTGCACGATAGGTGCCGGAGATTTGGGGAAGAAGCAGGAACTCCAGATCCGCATTCTCCGGCCATCTTGTTTATTCTCCCGATGGAGAAATCCACTGCCTTTCTGTGTTGTAGGCACTTGTCAAATACGTAAATAACCGTGGAATCCTCCTCTTCCTCACCTCGTCCGTCTTGGCGAAAGGAAAAGGTAAGGATGACAGACCCTCAGCACCTTCCAATCCAGGTGGGTCTTTCTTCCCAGGAAAACTCAGCTTCAAAAGGGGAAAACATGGCACCTTGTTTTCTGCTTGCAGATTCCGAGCCAAACGATTTGACGTCTCTTCAAGCTTTGTTTTTATTTCCAGCACCAGGGCCCAAATATTTAACAGGTAAAATTTGTTGCTGTTGTTGTTGTTTTGCAAACACTGGGGAATCACTTAATCCGTATTATCACTTTTTTTTGGTCCTACACCTTTTCCCCCCTTATATTTACTTACTTACTTATCTACGAGAATTTTATTCCACTTTTGTTATTTTTATAAACGAGTCGAGGTGGCGAACATACCTAAATAATGCTTTTTCCTTCTGTTTTCTCGGCAACAACAGCAACCCTGTGAGGTGGGTTGGGCTGAGAGGGAGGGAGGGAGGGGCCCGAAGTCACCCAGCTTTCATGCCTAAGGCAGGACTAGAACTCACCGTCTCCTGGTGATTGGCCCAAAGTCACCCAGCTGGCTTTTTTGCCTAAGGTGGGACTAGAACTCTCAATCTCCTGGTGATTGGTCCAAAGTCACCCAGCCAGCTTTCATATCTAAGGTGGGACTAGAATTCCCCATCTCCTGGTGACTGGTCCAAAGTTACCAGCCAGCTTTCATGCCTAAGGCAGGACTAGAACTCACCCTGTCTTGGTGATTGACCCCAAATCACCAAGCTAGCTTCCATGCTTAAGGAAGGACTAGAATTCACAATCGCCTAGTGATTGGCCCAAAGTCACCCAGTTAGCTTTCATGCCTAAGGCAGGACTAGAACTCACCATCTCCTGGTGATTGGCCCCAAATCACCCAGCTGGCTTTCATGCCTAAGGTAGAACTAGAACTCACCGTCTCCTGGTTTCGTGTAGTTCAGGGGTAGGCAACCTTGGCTCTTTTATGACTCGTGGACTTCAACTCCCAGAATTGTTGAGCCAGCATGGCTCAGCTTGGAAACCTCTCCCTTTCCCCTCAGCATGGCTGGCTCAGGAATTCTGGGAGTTGAAGTCCACAAGTCATAAAGCGGCCTAGGCCTGGGCCAGGAGTAGGCAACCTTGGCTCTTTTATGATTCATGGACTTCAGCTCCCAGAATTCCTGAGCCACCCACGTTGAGGGGAAAGGGAGAGGTTTCCATGCTGAGCCATGCTGGCTCAGGAATTCTGGGAGTCATAAAAGAGCCAAGGTTGCCTACTCCTGCCCCAGCCAGCCAGGAATTCTGGGAGTTGAAGTCCACGAGTCATAAAAGAGCCAAGGTTGCCTAACCCTGGACTAGTCAATAGGCCATCCATTTCATCCATAAAGCAACTCTGCGTGGTTTACACAACAGTAACTATTTTATTTATTTTTGTGGAGCGCGACTGAAGTTGCTTAGAAATGGCTTTTCTGGTGTTTTTTTGTTTCCCCCCCCCCATTAGCCATAGACTGGAAACGCAAAGAGGGGAGACCTGGGACCCCCCAGCAGCTCCCCCTGGTCCTTCCCCTCCTTCACCAGGCGTTGGCAGAAGCCGCCCAAACTGCAAATATCAAACTCTCGCCTCCTTCTAACGCTTTGGTCAAATTGCACATGGAGGAATTTGCGAAGCTCGATCGGACTTCCGGGCCGAGCCGCGGAAACACGGCGGGCCCACCTTTTATTTCCAAACTTTCCTCCGAGGCCCCTAAGGGGGACCCCGTGGACAACAAGTGCTCCCCCGCCTCGTTTTCCAAGCTGGCGTTTTACCTGTCGGACCCCGAAAGTTACACGCTGGAGGTCTCGTCCGCCTTGGCCTGTTTGCAGGGCGACTCTCGGCCGCCCGACGGTCGTGCGGATTTAAATGTGGACCCGTCGCCGTCGGACGGGCTGGACAAAGCTACCGGAACGGGCGAGGTTTCCCTCGCCGGATATGGGCCGAGCCGAGCCGGCACGCCGAAAAGCAGCCCGGCCGGAGAGCGCTCCTTGCCGTGGACCAAACGCAAATCCAGCCGCATCCTGGGGGCCAGTTCGAAGAAGAAATGGTCGCCACTGAAGATGTACTGCCTGCTGGAGAACAGCAGGAAGAAGACGAAGGAGAAGGAGAAGAGGAAGAAGAAAAAAAAGAAGAAGGTGAAGAGTTTGCCCAAGGAAGCCGGGCCTCTCAGCATCCCCTTGGCTAAAGATCCCGGGTCTCCAGCAGATACTAAAAAGCCTACCTTGAAATTAAAAAATATCCAGAATCCACTCAGAAGGAAGAGGGGTGAGTGTCATCTCAAACAAACCGACACGTTTTAATTTTTTAATAATAATAATAATAATAACAATAACAACAACAACAAAAGTTGGAAGGGACCTTGGAGGTCATCTAGTCCAACCCCCTGCTCAGGCAGGAAACCCTGTGCAATTTCAAACAATAGGATAGGATAGGATAGGATAGGATAGGATAGGATAGGATAGGATAGGATAGGAGTTGGAAGGGACCTTGGAGGTCATCTAGTCCAACCCCCTGCTCAGGCAGGAAACCCTATGCAATTTCAAACGATAGGATAGGATAGGATAGGATAGGATAGGATAGGATAGGATAGGATAGGATAGGATAGGATAGGATAGGAGTTGGAAGGGACCTTGGAGGTCATCTAGTCCAACCCCCTGCTCAGGCAGGAAACGCTATGCAATTTCAAACGGATAGGATAGGATAGGATAGGATAGGATAGGAGTTGGAAGGGACCTTGGAGGTCATCTAGTCCAACCCCCTGCTCAGGCAGGAAACCCTATGCAATTTCAAACAATAGGATAGGATAGGATAGGATAGGATAGGATAGGAGTTGGAAGGGACCTTGGAGGTCATCTAGTCCAACCCCCTGCTCAGGCAGGAAACGCTATGCAATTTCAAACAATAGGATAGGATAGGATAGGATAGGATAGGATAGGATAGGAGTTGGAAGGGACCTTGGAGGTCATCTAGTCCAACCCCCTGCTCAGGCAGGAAACCCTATGCAATTTCAAACAATAGGATAGGATAGGATAGGATAGGATAGGATAGGATAGGATAGGATAGGATAGGATAGGAGTTGGAAGGGACCTTAATAATAAGTTGGAAGGGACCTTGGAGGTCATCTAGTCCAACCCCCTGCTC
>NC_138208.1:89555645-89593145 GCF_964194415.1 Vipera berus | reverse complement strand
ATATATCTATAATCTATATCTCTGTCTATATATCTACATATGTCTGTGTCCATCTGTCCCTTCCTCCTTTCTTTCCCCCTCTCTCTATTACTATCTAATCTTTGTCTCACCCTACATCTAATATCTATATATTTATATCTAATTCTATCTATCCATCCATCCAATTGACCTGTATCCATCCATCTCTGCCCCCTTCTTTCTCTCTCTCTCTATTGCTATCTAATTTTTGTTGCTCTCTGCGTCTAATATCTATATAATTATATATCTAATTCTATCAGTCTGTCTGTCTGTCTGTCTGTCTATCTATCTATCTATCTATCTATCTATCTATCTATCTATCTATCTATCTATCTATCTATCATCTTTAAAGTTATTATAGAAACAATTCAAGTAAACAGGCATATTTCATTTTATTTATCCATAGTGTGGTTGGCAAAAAAATACTTTTCTTTTCCAGCATTGGAAGAATAAACCTATCGGGCAGTGTATACATTTAATTATTAATTAATCAATTGCTCAGCATGATGGACATAATAATACACAGTGACAAAGGATTAATCATTGATTGATTATTAAGTAAATTTGTACCCCCTGCCTGATATCTTCCAATAATGGAGGGTAAGTCCTGGAGCTATAAGTGGGGGAACTCAGCCAAGGAGGGTCAAAAAAGTCAAGATGGGCGCTGGGATTACGCAAGTCTTGGGGACCATTGTGCCTTCTTCTGACAAATTGCCCTAAGGAGACTCCTGGACTTTGCCCTTGGTTTATTTTAAACAATGATGCAATACCATCCCCAGCCAACCAGGAAAACATTCCCCCCCCAACTCCCACCCCATAGATAAGGTATGTATGGATATATGTATGTATGCATTTATTTGCTTACTTAATTATTATATTATTATTATTAATTAGATTTCTATACCGCCCTATTCCCGAAGGACTCAGGGCGGTTTACAGGGCGGTTTATATGTACCTCCCTCCCATCTTGCTATCTCAAAGCGTCTCCTTAGTCTTTCGCATCATGGCCCCGACCGCTAAGCCTTTCGCAAGTGACTTCTCTGCCTTTTAAAGTCTGGGTCGATGCTTGCTCGAAACCAACATTATCAGGCCAAACAAGCTGGGCGGCGGTGGAACCAGTTTCTGGAAGCCAAAACCCAACCTTGGCAACTTGAAGACTTGTGGACTTCAACTCCCAGAATTCCTCAGCCAGCAAAGCCAGCTGAGGAATTCTGGGAGTTGAAGTCCACAAGTTCCAAGGTTGGAGACCTTTGCCTTAAGAGAGCAGGAAAGGCAAGACTTAAACAACGCTTTGCTGCCCTCTAGTGGTGGCTCAGAGGTTTACAACCCAGATTGGGGCCTTGTGAGATGCGGCCTTTATAGATTGCCTTCGTTCACCGACCGCCTCGTACAGTGACTGTTTGCAGTTGCGACGGCGGTGAAAAAGGTAACTTTGCAACCAATCTTGCATTTACCACTCTCGCGAGTGTCTAAAGCCAAGGAAAACTGACGCCCGATTGTAACCAGGTTCACTTAGTGACCATTTTGCTTAAGAGGTCCCAATTGTGGTCGCTAAATGAGGACTACCTACTATATGTATTCTTTATGCTTTGTCGATAAGTAGATTAGTAAGGATTGTCGGTCATGTAGGGAGCTAACTGGGCTGATTAGTTATCCCTCTTGGTACTCATGGTACTTGTTTGGTACTTGTTTGGCTTCATTTAGCAACTGCTTCACTGAACAACTGAATTGCCAGTTCCAATTGTGGTCGCTAAATGAGGACTGCCTATAAATTCTTTGTGCTGTGCAGATAAGTTAGGGTGGTTTGGGGAGCCGAATTTGAGAGGGCTGGATTTGCTTTGCTTCCTGTAATGCCACCACCTGAAACCATGGCACTCGCCGGGTTGCACTTAGCGACCACTTCACTTAACGACCACGTTGCCAGTCCCAATTGGGCTCGCTAAACGAGGACTGCCTATTAATCCTTGGTGCTGTGCCATTACCAGAAAGCCATGGTTACTCACCGGGCTTCACCTAGCAATCGCTTCACTTAAGGACCAGGTTGCCAGTCCCAATTGGGGGTCGCTAGACGAGGACTGCCTATCAATCCTTTGTGCTGTGCCATCACCAGAAAGCCGTGGTTCCTGGGCCCCACTTAGCGACTGCTTCACTTAAGGACCACGTTGCTGGTCTCAATTGGGGTCGCTAAACGAGGTCTGCTTATAAATCCTTTGCGCTGTGCCACCGCCAGAAAACCGTGGTTACTCACTGGTTTGTTGTGTCTGCCAGGGGCCGAAGTTTTGTCTGCGGAATTCATTCAAGGCCCGAGGAGTGTCTCGCCCGAGGGAGCCACGGAGGCTTCAGGCGGACCCGTCACGGAGGAGAAGAAGCCCCGGCTGACCGAGGCAGAGAAAGCGATGAGGAACATGGACAAAATGGACGCAAAACGACCAAGTAAGATGGCGGCGATGATCCACACATAGAAACCCTGACCGGAAAAAAAAAGATAATTCTGTTTCCTGTCCTCCATACCTTCTTGGGGTTTTTTTTGTTTTGTTTTTTTGTTTTTTAAAAGCTGGGGCAAGGATGAGAAGCCGGTCCAGGCGGTCCCCGACTTACGACCGTTCGCTTAGTGACCGTTTGAAGTTAGCGCTGAAAAAAAAGGCTTTTACACATGGCGCAACTGGTCAGGGGATCGAAATTCAGGCGCTTGGCGGCTGGTTCATATTTGCCCTGGGGTCACGTGATCACCACCTTCCCAGCCGGCTTCCAACAAGCAAAGTCAATGGGCAGGGAGCAGGATTCGCTTAATGACTGCCTCGGTTCACTTAACGATTCTAATTCTAATAACTCTCATTCCAATTCTAATCCTAATTAATTCTAATTCTAATAATTCTAATTCTAATATCTCTAATTCTAATAACTAATTCTAATAACCTTAATTTTAATAGTTCCAGTTCTAATCCTGCCCCTGACCTTCGTTCATTCCGCCGGGACCTGAAGACCTGGCTCTTTGAGTTCTTTGGCCTGGTCTGAGAATATTAATTGGGATTTTAACTGTATTTTAACTGGGGTTTTATTGCAAGGTCTATATAATCTTTTATTTGATTTTAAGTTTTGTAATTGTTGTATTGTTTTTAAAAAAACCTTGTGAACCGCCCTGAGTCCTATGGGAGAAGGGCAGTATATAAATTGAATAAATAATAATAAATAATAATAATAATCATTCTAATAATGCCAATTCTAATCATTCTAATAATGCCAATCCTAATTCTAATCCTAATGATTCTAATTCTAATAATTCTAATTCTGTTTCTATCCTATCCCTTTCCTTTCATGCCTGCCCCCTTGTTTTTGGCGTCCAGGGATCATTCGGATCCCTTTTCCACCTCGCTAGACTTATCAAAACCAAGTAGATCTGCCCGAATGAACCCACCCAGAGTTACCTTGGGTGTTCACGATCAGATAAAACCAAGCCACCTCTGGAGACAAATGTGCCTTTTCTTCCTTCTATTTTTTTTCCCAACCCAAAGTACCCCTGTCCCCCTTGCGCTAATATTTTTGTCTCTCCTTGCGCAGCCCCGAGGAAAAACGTCCGCGACGTGTCTTCGGAAAAGCAAAAGATCGAGGCGGTCTCCGTAAAAAACGACGCGGCTGTTGTGGACGCCCTGCGGACTTCCGAAGATTGCGATTCGCACGCGTTGAACCTGTTAGCCGATTTAGCGCTGAGCTCCTGTAACGTTCCCTTGGATGGGAACGGTCGAAGAGACTTCGGACGTTTCCGCCCGTCCCGGGAACATCATCTACCGCGTGGGAAATTTTTGCACAAATCGTCCGATCACGAATATCACAGGGCTACCAAGAAATGGAAAGGGACTTTCCTGCCCGGACAGACCTGCCGATCATCACTTTGGCCTGTCAAGGAAGCCGGCCGGGACAGGGACTGTCCTTCGAACATTAAGGACCGAATCGCCGTGAATCCCAGCAAACAGAAGAAAGCGAGGACCGACTTCACCAAATCTTCCCTGGCCCTTACGAACGAGACCGGGGACCTGTCGGATTCGGGCGTCATGATTTCGTTAGAGCACTCCTACGCCTCCCCCGTCTCCGAGACCCCCCAAAAGGGGGCGCCGCCTTCTCCCGATCCGAGGAACGGGGTGAAGCAAGATAAACCGGGTCCCTTGGTTGGAAAAGTGCTTCCTTTCCAGCACCAGCAGAATTCGTGCCAACCGGGCAAACCGGTTACGAACCATTTACCGCCCGCTCGTTTCACCCTCATGGCGGCACGGCCGAGGGAGGACTTTTCCGCCAGTCGCCGAGTGACCTCTTGCGAGAAAACGGTCCAGGTTACTTTCCAGTGGGAGGCAAAATACCTCTTCAATTTGGATAGCAAATATACTAATAATTCCTTAGAAAAAACCGTCCTACGGGCAGTGCACGGGTAAGTGAGGGACCCATAGACCAAATACCGTATTTATCGGCATATAACACGCACCGGCGTATAACACGCACCTCATTTTAAAAAGGAAATTTCAGCTGCAGCTTCGGATAATGGGTCATTAACTATGGGTCATTAACATTATATCGGCGTATAACACGCACACATCATTTGCCCCCTATTTTCAGGAAGAAAAAGTGCGTGTTATACGCCGATAAATATGGTAAATACCTTGGTGTGGTTTGGGAGTAAAACAAGTTTTTTTTCTGGGGATTCCAAATCACGTCTGGTTAGTTCCCAAATCAATTTTGGGGGTGTTGAGAGGTAAGAACCGATGGATCTGGAATTAGGTTTCATCATTTAGCAAAAACATTGATTCGGTGAACAGCGGTGGCTGTAAAGAGGACAATTCTCTGTCGGGATTATTAGAAAAAGAATTGACTGCAAAATTCAGCTTACTACAGATAGTCCTTGATTTACAACAGTTTGGTGACTGAAGTTACAACGGCACTGAAAAATGACCACGTTTAACACTGATGACCGCCGCAGCATCCTCGCGGTCATCTGATCAAAATTCAGACGCTCGGCGAGTGACTCGTATTTATGACGGTTGCAGCGTCCCGGGGGTGGGGGGTGGCGTGATTCTCTTTTGCGACCGCCTGACCGGCAAAGTCCAGGGGGACGACCAGATTCACTTAATAACTAATTTAACGGTGATTCACTTAGCAACCGCGGCAGGAAAGGTTGTGAAATGGGTGGGGCAAAAACATGCTGAGGAAACACCTCGCTTAGCAGCGGAAATTTGCGGCTCGGTTGTGGTCGTAAGTCGAGGACTACCCTTAGTCGGGTGCATTGTGTTTGAGGTGTGAACTCTGGCGGGCTCCCGAGGCCAAGCCCAAATGCCTACTTTCGCCTCCTTTTCCTAAATTTTAGGCCCTGGGATGAAAGTCTCTCAGATAACATGGAGGACATGAGGCTGATCCTGCACATGTGGATGGCGCTGTTTTATAGCAAAAAGTTCCAAGCCCTGACGGTACGAAAAGTGGTCGAACACAGTAACCCTGCGAAGTACGTGTCCCTGAACAGTCTGGTGGACCCTTTGGAGACCATGGATGGTGGTGGTGGTGGAGCGTCCATTTTGGAGAAAGGCCCGGCTTCTGTCTCCGAAGCTCTCCAGGTACCTACTGAAGGAGAAGAAGATGGAGTAACCTCTCATTCCCAGAAGCTCCTCGCGTGTGACAAGCTGTCCTCCACCAACTCCTTAGAGGAAGAGAGTCCTCTTACTCAACTTGAAGAGACCGAGGATTTGCTTGAGGAGGAGGGACGGTCTCGTCCTTCTCTGAAGTCCGTTGAGGAGGTAAGGTTTTGGTTGGGGCCCCTTAGAGCCAGCGATGAAGGTGTGAATGGCTCCTCTCTGCAAGGGGTGCCAGAATATTTATAGTTCAAGGTTGAATTGTGGGGTGCGTGGCGCACTCTGAACCTGGTTGTTTTCTGGCAGATGTTTCATGACCCAACTAGGTAACTTCATCTGTGCTAGGAGGGTATAGGCCAGGGACCAGCATGGGGGGAACTATGGCCCCTTCATGACTTGTGGACTTCAACTCCCAGAATTCCTGAGCCAACATGGGGGGAACTATGGCCCCTTCGTGACTTGTGGACTTCAACTCCCAGAATTCCTGAACCAGCATGGGGGGGAACTATGGCCCCTTCATGACTTGTGGACTTCAACTCCCAGAATTCCTGAACCAGCATGGGGGGAACTATGGCCCCTTCATGACTCGCGGACTTCAACTCCCAGAATTCCTCAGCCAGCATGACTCAGCATGGAAACCTCTCCCTTTCCCCTCAGCATAGCTGGCTCAGGAATTCTGGGAGTTGAAGTCCACCAGTCATAAAAGAGCCAAGGTTGCCTACCCCTGGTATAGGCTTTATGGAGTGGAGGGGGAGGAGAAGGGGAGGAGAAAGAGGAGAAGGGGAAAGGAAGGGAGAGGAGGAGGGGGAGGAGAAGGAGAAAGGAAGAAGAGGAGGAGAACTGTGGCTCCTTGCTGTTCTCTGAGCTTGGCTGTTCTCTTGCAGACATTTGATGACCCATTTAGGTAACATCATTAGTGCTAGAAGGGAGTGGTTTTGAGCGGGGGGTGCAGGAGGAGAAGAGGATGACTGTGGGGTCTGTGGTGCTCTCTTTGTTTTCTTGCAGATGTTTCATGACCGAACTAGGTAACCTCATCAGTGCTAAAAGAGAGTAGGGTTTGTGGAGGGGGGGAGGAGGAGGAGGAGGAGGAAGATGACTGTGGGGTCCTTGGTGCTCTCTGAGCTGGGTGATTTTCTTGCAGACATTTCATGACACAACTAGGGAACATCATCAGTGCTAGAAAGGAGTGGAAAGGAGAAGGAAGGAAGGAAGGAAGGAAGGAAGGAAGGAAGGAAGGAAGGAAGGAAGGAAGGAAGGAAGGAAGGAAGGAAGAGAAAGAAAGAACTGTGGGGTCCTTGGTGCTCTCTGAGCTGGGTGGTTTCCTTGCAGACGTTTCATGACTCAACTAGGGAACATCATCAGTGCTAGAAAGGAGTGGAAAGGAGAAGGAAGAAAGGGAAGGAAGAAAGGAAGGAAGGGAGGGAGGGAGAGAGAAAGAAAGAAAAAGAAAAAGAAAGAAAGAAAGAAAGAAAGAAAGAAAGAAAGAAAGAAAGAAAGAAAGAAAGAAAGAAAGAAAGAAAGAAAGAAAGAAAAGAAACTGTGGGGTCCTTGGTGCTCTCCAAACTTGTTTGTTTTCTTGCAGACATTTCGTGACCCAACTAGCGAACATCATCAGCGGTCTATCATATCAGTGAAAATAAAGTTACCTAGTTAAGTAATGAAATGTCTACAAGAAAGCAACCAAGCTGAGAGAGCACGGGATACCGTGATGTTTTGCGTAACAACAAATCTGAAATCTGGAATTATTATTTTTTTTCCCCAGGCGGTTGAAGCAGAGCCCAAAGAACAAACCTTGCTTCATCCTGTGCTTCCTATTGCAAACCCGCCCGGGGTTGATGAACGTGTGAACCCTCCAACTTGTCAACCCAAGGTAGACAGAAGGGCAGAGACTAAGCTGGTTGGCGCTTCCCAAAATGATGCGCTTGTGTGTACGGGACCTCCGGACGGTTCGAGAAACCAACAGCCCATGGCAAGCACCGAAGTTGCCATTTCCGCAGCAAATGGGAGACTTGATGTCGTGTCTTGTTCAGAAGAGGAGAAGAGAGATGACCTCCCAGATGGCGGTCCCAAGATAGGAACGTCGAAAGCGGTGGAGTTCGAAGCAGATGTGACATCTCGGGAACCCTCTAGTCCAGGAAGCAAAGTGGAAAATCAGCCTAGACTTCATACTGATCGGGAAGAGGGAGAAAGCATGGACTTGGGATCCACTGATCCCGTGCTGTCCGAAAGGAACGATGCTAACATGGAAGTCCAAGATATGGATCTGGTTTCAGAGGACGAGGAAGATCCCGAGGAGAATGAGGTGAAAGGAAGGAAAGAAACGGATGGTATGTGGGATGAAACATTATCCGGACAAGGTCTTCTCCCATCTAAGGCATCACCAGATACTTTGTCCGGGCATTTGACTGTCCAAGAAGCTGCTGTAGGACCATCCTCAAGTTCCGTATCTCCAAACCAAACGGGATTGATTGAGATGGTTCCTCAACAGGCGAGCTCCTTACATCCAATGACCGTTGAAGAAAAGCTGGCTGGGTCAGCCAAGAAGATGGACCTCACATCTCCAAGGCAAATAGACAAGGTGGAGGACTCACACGATGAAGCGATCTTAGCAGATCCGGTTCCCATTCAAGCTTCCGGAGACTTCCCAAATGATCTAGCGGCTGAAGGTGGACCCTTACAAAGTCAACAGGAATCGGCGGAAAGTCCTAGGGTTCCAAACCCAGTTGATCTGGTTGACCTTTCCTCAGCTTCCCAGGAGGACGACGGGATCCGTTTGTCCTGTCTGCCTTCGTGGCAGGCTAGTCCCGTCCATCAACGAGCTTCTGATGAAGAGCCACCAAGGGGCCAGGAAGACCATCTGGAAAATCCCCTGTATCGCATCTTTCAAGGTTCAATGGATCTGATTGAAGATATTTCTCAGGACAGCACAGAATTGGCCGATCCAGCTGTGCCTCTTGGCGAACCAAACAGCGACTTGGGCTTGAACTCGATACCAAACGGTATATCGACTCTGCCGGAAGTGGTGGAAAACCAAGAGAGCTCCGTTGCATTCGCTCAAAGTCTTCCCCTGGCCAAAGAAATGGATTTGGTTGACAACCCCGAGGGAGAAGACCATCCAGCTAGTCCTCTCCAGCCGGACGAAGCTGCAAAATTGCAGGAAGATTCCAGCGCCAAACTGGATTTGCTTGAGAAATCTCCCGTTCCCCAAGAAGAGGATGTCGTTCGGCCAACGGACAATGTTTCGGGACGAGTTAGTGACCCGCAGTGTGTAGAGTTCGATTTTGGCACTCAAGAGGAGCAGACGGTCAGGCGGGGAGAAAAGATCCTGGCGAATTCTCAGCCCGCAAAAGAATCCCTGTGCTCGGAATTGCACGATGTGGAACCTGAGACTTCCTTCAAGGACGAAACGTGTTTGGGTCAAGAGGACATCGGTGATTCTTCTGCAAGAGAAGAAGCCGCCTCTGAGGATGAGGTTGATAAAGCAACCGTTACCGCGGCCGCTGTAGCTGAAGAGGTCCATGCTTTAATGGAGGAGTTGGTAGTTACGGTGTGTGCCACAATAGCTGAGAGTGAAGAAACGAGGGCTCAGAAGAGTTTAGGCTGGATTAATCTGGACATGTTAGAGTGTGTGACGCCTCCCGAGAGCGATGATGAGGGCTCCTCAACGGTCGAGCATTCCCACGCGGACGTGAAAGGCGCCGATGAATGTTTAGAACAGAGTTCCACCTTTGCTGACCAACAGGAAGACTTGCAAGGCAGGGAACAAGGAGAGCGGTGCTACCCACCAAAGGAGAACACGACGTCTGATCCAGGAGATGTTTCTGAAAAAGAAGAACTTCAAGAGAATGATGCTACCTCAGCTGCCACGGGGATCTTCTCGAATTGTAGCACCAGTCAAGAAGAGCTGGGCGCCACCAACCCAAAAGGCAGATGGTCATGTCTTGAAACCACCGACTCACTAGATGACTACGGCATGTCCACTTTGGAAGAAGTTGAGCAAACAAAGGTTAATCCGGAAGAACCCATTTGTAACAGGGATGACGGTTCTAGAGAAAATGTGGAGAACCCGTCCTTTGTCCCAGCAGAAGGTCAGGAGGACTCTTTGGCAGAAGAACCTGATCCTTTGGTTGACAGAGATTCGAAACAAGTTCCAGATGATCAGGAAGAAGAGGCCCAAGTAGAAGCAAAGGAGTCTCTGGGAAGTCTTGAAAACCCTCAACTTGATGAAAGGACACAGATGACTACCAGTTTTTCAAGCATGGATGTGGACTGGGAAGATGAGTCTCTGCCGGCGGAGAGCGGCCAAGATGCCTGCGTAGATTGGCATCCCACAAGTAAACTCAAGGGTTTGGATCAACCAAGATTCAAGGCCTCCCCAAGCATTGAGTCCGAGTTTACCTGTAGTTCAGGTCCTGGGAAAGAGACTTGTAAAGATGGGGATTGGGTATCTTCAGAAGCTAGCCAGAAGGCATCAGATGTCGGGCTCACGAAACACAACTTTCCTTTTGGTTTTAAAAAAGAGGATTGGTCTTTATTGCTGTCTCTCGATGTGGGCCATAAGCCCGAGCACTTCAAGGATTATATCAATTTCTCCGTCACCAAGAAGCACAAGGAGAAAACGAGGACTTTCCACACATTCTCCAAAGAGCACAGCCCTTTCTCCGGAGATTTGGGATTGATCAATGCCTGGAGCAGGAACTGGGGTTTTCTGAGCAATCCGATTCAAAACATTTTAGACCTGGAATCCGTGCGATTCCATTGCAGGATCCGAGAGATCCTGAAGAGGTCACAACGTTCTACCTCCCGCGTGCTTCCCACCAAGAAGGTCCCACTTCAAGGGATAGGAGCAGTGCTGCCGTCGAGAACGGTCTCCGAAGGGACAATCGCTAGGTTTCCCGTTAGGAGCAGAAGTCCGCTTCTCGTCACCGTGGTGAACTCAAACCCGAGGACCGGTGGCAGACGCGAGGACTTCTACGGCCCGTTTCCTGCCACCCAGGATCCGTTTGGCCCAGCTGTTGCCCCGAGGAGTCAAAGTGGACTCGGTCCGAAGCGTCCCTTCCCTTCTTTGCATCTCCAGGAACTGACCTACAATAAGCTGAACAGTTTCTCCCGGGATGTGTCGTCCGTTGTCGAAGAGTTTGCCGACTTCAGCAGAGCGATGGCTTTTGATAGCAGGCGGACGTGCAACCCAGAGAGAAACGCCACTGCTACCTCAGGAGAGGCGGGGGAGAAACGGTACCTACCTCGACCTCCAAGGACGCTGGGCTACGAGGATCTTCTCGCCGCGCTGCGCAACACACTACACTTCCAGCTGAAAAACGTAGCCCAGGAAACGTGCCGAAAACCTTTCTTGTTCTACGTGATGGAAACGGAAGACGACCCGTTCTTCGGGAGAGTAAAGGTAGGATTTGGTGGGTGAATAAAAATCTACAAGTGCACCATCAGGCTGATCCCAACAAGACAGGCAGCGAATCCTCTAATGAGCAAACATATGTATTTACTCCTTTCCCCACAAAAACCCTGTGAGGTGGGTTGAGTTGAGACAGTGATTGGTCCAAAGTCAGCTGGCTTTCATGAGTAAGGCGGAACTAGAACTCACCGTCTCCTGGTGATTGGCCAAAGTCACCCAGCCGGTTTTTGTACTTAAGGCAGGACTAGAACTCACTGTCTCCTGGTGATTGGCCAAAGTCACCTAGAGTTTTTATACCTAAGGCAAGACTAGAACTCACATCTTCTGGTGATTGGCCAAAGTCACCCAGCTGGCTTTTGTACCTAAGGCAGGACTAGAACTCACTGTCTCCTGATGATTGGCCCAAACTCACCCAGCTGGCTGTCATGCCTGAGGCGGGACTAAAACTCACCGACTCCTGGTGATTGGTCCAAGGTCACCCAGCTGGCTTTCATGGCTAAGGCGGAATTAGAACTCACTGTGTCCTGGTGATTGGCCAAAGTCACCTAGCGAGTTTTTATACCTAAGGCAACACTAGAACTCTCCTGGTGATTGGACAAAGTCACCCAGCCGTCTTTTGTGCCTAAGGCGGAATTAGAACTCGCCGTCTCCTGATGATTGGCCCAAACTCACCCAGCTGGCTTTTGTACCTAAGGCAGGACTAGAACTCACCGTCTCCTGGTGATAGGCCCAAACTCACCCAGCTGGCTGTCATGCCTGAGGCGGGACTAGAACTCACCGTCTCCTGGTGATTGGCCCAAACTCACCCAGCTGGCTTTTGTACCTAAGGCAGGACTAGAACTCAGCATCTCCTGGTGATTGGCCCAAACTCACCCAGTCGGCTTTCATGCCTAAAGCGGGACTTGAACTCCTGATTTCTAGGCTGGTATACCTTAACCACTACAGCCAAACTGGCTGTTGTTTGAGGAGGATACACAAACATGCCCCATAACAATTTGTGCTGTTGCTCAAATGGGAGTTGCCTCGGGCTGCGTCATCTGCACGCAGACGGGGCAGAACGGCGCAACACAACGGACTTGTTCCACGCGCAGCTGAGTCTGCTAAAGCCAGGCCTCTCCCTGTGTGTGTGTGTGTGGTTCTCCTCGCCGTGGCCGCCGTTTCGCGCTTCGGGGATGGATTTAACAACTGCGTCTCCTTCCAGAATTTGCTGAACAAGGGAGGCCATACCGAAGTGGATGTGCGGCAGTTGCGCCAAGGAAGCGCTGTGGAAGCGGGGAACCTGCTGGTCATCGTTCGAAATGAGGACATTTTCTTACACATCCACAAAGTAGGTTCAAACCTCACTTTTGGCTCTTCCGGGAAATAATTCTCGGCTGTTGATCAGCAACGGGGCAGGATCTTTGCCTAGTTGAAGACATTTGGGGGAATGCGGTAGATCACAGAACAACAGAGTTGGAAGGGACCTTAGAGGTCTTCTAGTCCAACCTCCTGCTCAAGCAGGAGACCCTATACCGACAAATATGTCTCCAATCTCCTCTTAAAAATTACCCGGAGTGCCCACAACTTCTAGAGACAAGTTGCTGCTTCCTTCCTCCCTCCCTCCCTCCCTCCCTATCATCCATCCATCCATCCATCCTTCCATCCATCCATCATCTATCTATCTATCATCTATCTATCTATCTATCTATCTATCTATCTATCTATCTATCTATCTATCTATCTATCTATCTATCATCTCATCTATCTCATCTATCTCATCTATCTAATCTATCATCTTAT
Source organism: Vipera berus (assembly GCF_964194415.1). Lineage (NCBI taxonomy): Eukaryota > Metazoa > Chordata > Lepidosauria > Squamata > Viperidae > Vipera > Vipera berus. The sequence goes on along the minus strand of NC_138208.1, from coordinate 89,580,329 downwards.
CTATCTCTCATCTTATCTCTATCTATCTATCTATCATCTATCTATCTATCTATCTATCTATCTATCTATCTATCTATCTATCTATCTACCTATCTATATCTATCTATCTATCATCTATCTATCATCTATCTATCTATCTATCTATCTATCTATCTATCTATCTATCTATCATCTATCTATCTATCTATCTATCATCCTATCTATCATCTATCTATCTATCATCTCATCTATCTCACCTATCTCATCTATCTAATCTATCATCTTATCTATCTCTCATCTTATCTCTATCTATCATCTATCTATCTATCTATATCTATATCTATCTATCTATCATCTATCTATCTATCTATCTATCTATCTATCTATCTATCTATCTATCTATCATCTGTCTATCTATCATCCTATCTATCTATCTATCTATCTATCTATCTATCTATCTATCTATCTATCTATCTATCTATCTATCATCTATCTATCATCCTATCTATCTATCTATCTATCTATCTATCTATCTATCTATCTATCATCTATCTATCTATCTATCTATCTATCTATCTATCTATCTATTTCAGCTTTGTTAAAACTGCCGGCCCGCGGGCCGGATGCGTCACAGCAAAACTGTGCCCACCCCATTGACAGCAATGGGGAAAAAGTCACGATACGTCGCAACATGTCACGTGATGTTGCGAGTTTGACACACACACACCCCGATCTATTTGGTGCTCCCACAGGTCCCTTCCTTGCTGCGTCTCAAACACTGCCCCAACGTGACTTTTGCCGGGGTGGACAGCCCGGAAGATGCTCTGGATCACACCTATCAGGAGCTTTTCCACAGCGGAGGCTTTGTGGTGTCCGATGACAACGTGCTGCAGGGGATGAGCGTGGGTGAGTCTGCCTGCTTCGCAGGGCCGGTTTGCAAACTCTTCGGCTCAGCCGGGAAGGAGGGGGTCTGCTCCTCACGGCCACGTCAGTTGTAGGTGGAGCCCACTGCTCCCAGCCCCGCCCCCGGGGAAGTAACCCACTTGTCATTTGGGCATGCCGGCTGGGGAATTCTGGGAGTGGGTCCACCCATCTTAAAGCAGGCTGGCTGGGGAATTCTGGGAGTTGAAGTCCACCCATCTGAAAGCATGCTGGCTGGGGAATTCTGGGAGTTGAAGTCCACCCGTTTTAAAGCAGGCTGGCTGGGGAATTCTGGGAGTTGAAGTCCAGCCATCTCAAAACGTGCCAGCTGGGGAATTCTGGGAGTGGAAGTCCCCGCATTTTAAAGAATGGCTGCTGGGGAATTCTGGGAGTTTAAGTCCACCCCTCTTAAAACATGCCAGCTGGGGAATTCTGGGAGTTGAAATCCACTGATCTTAAAGAGTGCCGGCTGGGGAATTCTGGGAGTTGAATTCCACCCCTCTGAAAGTAGGCAGTGTTGAGAAATCCTGGGCTAATGGCAGGGCCCTGCTCTTTTTCTCCAGGGGAGCTGAAAGACGTGATCAAAACCCTGGAGAAACTCAACGGTCATGGAAGATGGAAGTGGCTTCTTCACTACCAAGAATCCAAGAAGCTCAAGGAAGATGCCAGGTGAGATCAGTCAGAACGTTGCTGGAAGGGACCTTGGAGGTCTTCTAGTCCAACCCCCTGCTCTTCCTCCCCCAGGAACAACCTCCTTGGTCTCCATCCTGCTTCCTCATTGGCTCGCACCCAACCGTACCCAATCTGCACACCGTATACTATATATATTGGTGGATATGCCCATCTGCAGCATGAGCTAACCTTCAATTTTTTTTAACCAAAATCTCAACAAAAATGCACGACAAATTGACTTATTTGTGGGGGGGGCCCACATTTTTCGTGGTATTTTGATGAAAGCTTTACGGCTCTGCTTACCTGCCAAAGGGGCCGATACGAGTATAATTTTGGGAGTATATTTTGGCACGTAAAATTCTTGGCTAATCTACGGGTACATACGCTAGTCCTCATTAAACAAAGAAGCACATTATATCAGCACCGCCTTCTTTCTGACAGTGGTTCATGCACTCAAGCAGGGCCCAATACCGGGGTGTGAACGAAGCAATTATATATTTTATTTAACCAGGGTTATCTTACAAGCATGTTGTGGGAAGCTGGCCAATGCAGCTTCCATGGGCAATTTCATTTTATTTTATTTTATTTAGATTTCTACACCCTTCATCTCACCTCAAGTATCTGTGCAGTTTACATCAGAAGGACCTATGAATATATCAGTAAAAGCAGAATTTGAAAACTGCATTAAAAACAAGTTAAAACTTAAAAGCGAACACAAATCAGATTAAAATTCAAATGCTGGAAGATGAGGCAGCCCTTGACTTACAAGGGCTGTTTGTTTAGCGACTGTTTGTTTAGCGACTGTTCAAAGTTACTGTGGGCCTGAAAAAAGTGACTTATGACCGGTTCTCATATTTTTGACCGTTGCAGCATCCCCCGTGGTCGCGTGATCAAAATTCAGATGCTTGGCAACTGACTCTTATTTATGACGGTCACAGTGTCCCGGGATCACGTGATATCCCCTTTTGTGACCTCAGGACAAGCAGAGTCAACGGGGGAAGCCATGTTACTAATTTAATAACTGCAGCGATTCGCGCAACGATTCTAGGAAGAAAGGTCGTAAAATGGGGCGATATTCACGTTTCGCTTAGCAACAGATATTTCAGGCTCAATTGTGGTCGTAAGTTGAGGACTGCCCGTATTACGGGTGGAAAATGAGATATACCCACGGACAATATTGCTATTTTATTTATTTCCCCCCACCCCCAAGAGGGAAAACCAGCTGGGCTGATGGACTGGGGACCCTTTGCGAAATTGCCACCCGCCTCAAGGGATCACCTCTTGGTCTTCTTTCTTCCCGCAGGGGGGATCCTGCCGCGTACACCAAGGAGTCGGTCCTGAAATCCTGCCAGGTGGCCAACCTCACCGAAGTCCTCCACTACCACATGTGCGACTCCAGATCCTGCACGAGATTTGAGCGCCTCGACTGCCTCTTGAACTTGCAGATTCAACACATCACCCGGAGGTTCGCCGTGTTCCTCACAGGTAGGAAAGCCCCTCCCCCTCGTTGCTGTCTCCCCGCCCCCCCCCCTAAAAAAAAACCGTAGGAAGAATCTCGACGGCGTCGGCCAAGCGCACCGATCCTCTCTTCCAGAACACCCTTCCGTTTGCCGAAACAGGCAGTCCTCGACTTAACGAGCCCGACCGAGAGCCCGACATTTTTTCCGTCGCTAAGCGAGACCCTGGTTACGCGAGCTTTGCTCCATTTTAGGACCTTTTTCTCGCCACAGTTGTTGAAGCGGATCCCTTAAACGGTGGTTTTAAGTCAGCCACACGGTGGTTAAAGGAAGCTGGCTTCCCCTGTTGGTTTTTTTTTTGGCGGAAGGTCCGAGTGAGAGTAAGTAAGCTCGTTGTAACTTCAAACGGTCACTAAGCAGCCGGCCCCCCTCCTAAGTCCATTGTAACTTTGAACGGTCACTAAGCACCCGGACGTAAGTCAAGTTTGAGTTACCTCGTTTGATTTGACGTCCGATGGCGTCCTTGCCTCTTTTCTGGGCTCACGTTGCCTGCCTGGGCTTGAGATTCCCTTCTGTGAAATGGGTGCAAGCCCGGAAGAATGCCTTTTCTCGTTTCGTCCAGGAGAGAGACCTCTGCTTTTGCCTTTACAGAAAATGCCAGTGCCTGCCGGGAAGCCTTGGAGGACAAAGGGATTCTCCGCCTGGACATCCCTGGCTTCATGGCAGCCGCTCAAGAGATGGTGGCACCGTTCGGAAGCGGCTTCTGGTAAGGAAAACGGCCGGATCCAGAAAGTGGAGAGCGAAAAGAAGCATCGATGGCGGGTTTTGGAAGTCCCGCTGAGGATTTTATTTTATTTTATTTTATTATTTTATTTTATTTTATTTTATTTTATTTTATTTTATTATTTTATTTTATTTTATTATTATTTTATTTTATTTTATTTTATTATTATATTTTATTTTATTTTTATTTTATTTTTATTTTATTTTATTATTCTATTCTATTCTATTTTTAAAAAATTTTTATTTTATTATTTTGTTTTATTATTGTATCGTGCTATGTTATTATATAATTGGGGAACGTTAGGGTTTTAATGGGTTTTATATTGTGATTGTTTTAATTGGGCAATTGTTTAATCCTTTTTTAACTTTTGTATTTCTATTTATATGCCCTGTTCACCGCCCTGAGTCCTCCGGGAGAAGGGCGGTATATACATTTAATAAATAATAATAATAATAATAATTTAATTTTATATTTATTTATTTTCTGATATAATATTATTTTACATTTTTGTTTTATATTATTTATATTTCGTATTGCATTTTATTTTACATTTTACATTTTATTGTATTATTTTATATTTTATTTGACTTGTCTTATGTTACTATTTTATATTAATTTTACATTTTATTTTATTCTATTTTATTTACTGCCCATCTCATCATGAAATGACTTTCTAGCGGTAGTAATTTATTTCATTTATTATTTTATTTTATTTTATTTATTGTGCTATTTTATTTTACATCGATTTATTTTCTTTCATTTTCTTTTATAATTTTCTTTTACATATATTTTCTTTTATAATTTTCTTTTACATTTTCTTTTATATTATTTTATTTATATTTCGTATTATATTTTATTTTACATTATTTTATTTTATAGTTTGCGTTTTATTTTACTGTGTTGTATTTCATTTGATTTATTTATATTACTATTTTATATTTATTTTACATTTTATTATCTTATTTACTGTCCATCATCATGAAACAACTTTTTAGTGGCAGCAATTTTTCCCCCCTACCTGCAAGAAAGAAAGTTGGGTGGGGGGGAAACAATTTCCGGAGGAGGAAAACTACTACAAGGTAGTCCTCGGCTTACGACAATTTGTATAGTGACTATTCAGTTACAAACACCACTGAAAAAGGTGACTTAGCATCATTTTTCACACTTAACGACCGCTGCAGCATCTCTCATAGTCACATGATCGAAATCCAGTTACATTTGGCAACTGGCATGTCTTTATGACGGTCGCGGCATCCCTGTGTGTGTTGTGTGTGTGTGTGTGTGTGTGTGTGAGAGAGAGAGAGAGAGAGAGAGAGAGAGAGAGAGACGTGATCCCTTTTTGCGACCTTCGGACAAACCAAGTGAATGGGGGAAGCCAGATTCACTTAACAACGGTGTTACCAGCTTAACAACTGCAGTGATTCATTTAACGACGGTGCCAAGGCAAGTCGTGAAATGGGGGCAAAACTCAACAACCGCCTTCCTCGGCAATGGAAATGGGGATCAAATGGGGACTGCTATTCGAGGACTATCCGTAACAAGCGGCTGTTTGTTCCAGGTAACCAGGATCGGCGCCTTTGGCCTCTCGGCAAGCAGCCAGGGATCGCGACGCCAAGCTGGCTTTTCTGCTCCTTCCGGTTGTTCCCGGAGACACCGGACTCTCGTCCCGCTCACTCCAATTAAGCCGCCGCAACGCCGTTTGAGGTCAAGCAGACGGTCCTCATTCCCCCGGCCAGTTTTATTTAAGGGCCGTGGCAAGGATTTTTTTTTTTGGAGGGGGGGGGAGAAATGGGGGAGCATGGATTTATTTAACCACAACGTGGAACCTCAGAAGGAAAACGCGTTTCGTGCTCGTCTCTCTCTCTCTCTCTCTCTCTTGCGTAGGAAAGCGAAGTCCAGGAAACGGGGAACCTCAATTGTGCAGCTCCGTATCTCATAGGAAAAATTAAAAATCTGTTTACTTGAAGGGTTAGTTAGGGAATCAGTTGACCTCAACCCAACACTTCAGACATGAGACGTGGTTGGCGCACTCCAAAAGTGTGTGTGGGGGTGGGGGTGGTATGGTTTGGTGTGTTGCACAGGGACTGTGTTAGGCAGGGGTGTCCAATTCCACAGCCAGTGGACTTCAATTCCCAGAATTCCCCACCCATTTCACTTCAATTCCCAGAATTCCCCACACATCGGACTTTGACTCCCATTCCCCACCCATTGGACTCCGACTCCTAGAATTCCCCACCCATCGGACTCTGACTCCCAAAATTCCCCACGCATCGGACTCCGACTCCCAGAATTCCCCACGCATCGGACTCCGATTCCCAGAATTCCCCACGCATCAGACTTTGACTCCCAGAATTCCCTACCCATCAGACTCCGACCCCCAGAATTCCCCACCCATCGGACTTCAACTCCCAGAATTCCCCACCCATTGGACTTCACCTCCCAGAATTCCCCACCCATTGGATTTTTGACTCCCAGAATTCCCCACCCATTGAACTAGTCCCAGAATTCCCCACCCATTGGATTTCGACTCCCAGAATTCCCCACCCATTGCACTTCAACTCCCAGAATTCCCCACCCATTGGATTTCGACTCCCAGAATTCCCCACCCATCGGACGTCAATTCTCTCAAAGTTGCCCAATCCGGGCACCCCTGGTGCGCTGCACCGTGTGCGAGAGCCGCGCTCCACGCGTCTCGTGGCCTTTTAGGGTTCGGGATTATTTTGCACACCAAACGAACGCCAGGCGCAACTGGGCAGTGATCATTTACCTTTGCAGGGGGCGTTTTGCGGGGTGGGGGGAGGAGGAGGGGCGACAAAATAGATACTCCGAGTTAGTAGCACTTGATTTCTCTTGTAGATAAGAGCATGGTTTGTTGAGTTCGGCCTCTCCCTCGAGAAGGGGGGGGGGTCTGTTCACGGTATTGCAATAATAAAAGGGTTCTGGTGTTTTTATTCCCCACTCAAGTTGCTGCACTAATAAAAATTAGGCCTTGTAAGATATCTTCGCCCATCTTTGGGGTGGGGGCAAAACAACAACAACAAAAGAATTCTTTTGTAACTAATCTTTCTAAATAAAGTTGACTTGAAAAGGCGTAGTGGAATCATTCAGGGGGAAGAGGACAATTCCCCCCCCCCAAAAAATAATAAAACTCAAACCAACTAGAGGTGTAAAACCACACCGAGGGCGTTAACGACGGACAATGGGAAGGAGGGCGGGAAAAAAAATCATCTAAATTTTGTATTATTGTGTCAGTTTGGCAGCTGGGGACTACCTGCATTTATTGATTCTTTTTTTTTTAATCCTGGCTTTATAACTTTATAGCGGGGAGGGTGGGGGGGGAGGGTGTCTTCCAACTTGGCCCTTTCGTGACTTGTGGACTTCAACTCCCAGAATTCCTCAGCCAGATCTGAGGAATTAAAGTCCACAAGTCGCAAAAGGGCCAAGTTGGAAGACCCCTGCTTTATAGGTTAACTCAAGGCGGTGAACATAAAAAGATATCCCTTCCTTCCTCCTGTTTTCCTCACAACAACCCTGTGAGGTGGGTTGGGCCAAGAGGGACTGGCCCAAAGTCACCAACTGGGTTTCATGCCAAAGGTAGAACTAGAACTCAGAGTAAACTGGCCATTAGCCCGATCAACCTCTTGGTTATAATGAGTCTAGGAATGGAGTGGGGGGGGGGGGAAGAGAGACACACAGACACAGACACACACGGGCCTCATGTCCTTCTCCTTTGCTTGTGTGAGGGGACGGGCTTCTTCTGCTGAGATGTTTGTAGTGGGGACCCACAGAGGACTGTGGGGTTTTCTTGCAGACATTTCATGACCCAACTAGATAACATCATCAGAGATAGGTGGAGGAAGGACTGTGGGGTCCTTGGTGCTCTCTGAGCTGGGTGGTTTTCTTGCAGACGTTTCACGACCCAACTAGAGAACATCATCGCTGCTAGAAAGGAGTGGAAAGGAGAAGGAAGGACTGTGGGGTCCTTGGTGCTCTCTGAGCTGGGTGGTTTCCTTGCAGACGTTTCACAACCCAACTAGAGAACATCATCAGTATTAGAAGGGAGGGGGGTTTGCAGAAAGGAGGAAGAGGAGGAGAAGGATAAAGAGAAGGAGGACTGTGGGGTCCTTGGTGCTCTCTGAGCTGGGTGGTTTCCTTGCAGACGTTTCATGACCCAACTAGGCAACATCATCAGTGCTAGAAGGGAGGGGGGTTTGTGGAGAGGAGGGGGGAGGACTGTGGGGTCCTTCGGGGCTCTCTGAGCTGGGTGGTTTTCTTGCAGACGTTTCATGACCCAACTAGAGAACATCATCAGAGCTAGGTGGAGGAAGACTGTGGGGTCCTTGGTGCTCTCTGAGCTGGGTGGTTTTCTTGCAGACGTTTCACAACCCAACTAGGTAACATCATCAGTATTAGAAGGGAGGGGGGTTTGCAGAAAGGAGGAAGAAGAGAAGGATAAAGAGAAGGAGGACTGTGGGGTCCCTGGTGCTCTCTGAGCTGGGTGGTTTCCTTGCAGACGTTTCATGACCCAACTAGAGATCATCGCTGCTAGAAAGGAGTGGAAAGGAGAAGGAAGGAAGGAAAGAAGAACTGTGGGGGTCCCTGGTGTCTCTGAGCTGGGTGATTTTCTTGCAGACATTTCACAACCCAACTAGGTAACATCTTCAGTATTAGAAGGGAGTGGGGGTTTGCAGAAAGGAGGAAGAGGAAGAGAAGGATGAAGAGAAGGAGGACTGTGGGCTCCTTGGTGTCTCTGAGCTGGGTGATTTTCTTGCAGACGTTTCACGACCCAACTAGGTAACATCTTCAGTATTGGAAGGGAGTGGTGCTCTCTGAGCTTGGTGGTTTCCTTGCAGACGTTTGGTGACCCAACTAGGCAACATCATCAGTGCACTGGTTTTACTTGGCAGCACAGAAAATAACGCACCACCTTTTCCCCTCCGCTTGACCAAACCTCAGCCTCCCTCCAGCCAATACTGCCCAAAAAAAAAAGTGCAGTCCAGCCAGACGGTCCCGAAACGCAGACGACGGAAGAGACGCACACACGCGCGCACACACAAACACACAGAGGACTTGCCCACGCCGGCATTTTCGTGCTGGCACCGTTTTTTTCGTTTTTCGGGTTTTTTTTTTATTAGTAGCACTTTTAAAACACAAACAGAAGCCTCGTGGCGCAGTTGTGTCCCAACAGATGTAAACAAGTTTTGAGAAGCTTAGGGACGGGGAGATTTTAAGGAGGGGAGATTTAAACAAACAAACAAGAAAAAAAAAAGCACAACCCAAAATTGTTGGGGATTTTTTTTGTTTTTACGAGCTGCCGCTTAAGGGTGGGCAACCGGAAGGCAGCTTTTGCCAGGACAGCAGATTCGACGGGAACTTTTGGCCGCATGAAATGGGATTTTATATTTACTTTTTTTTGGGGGGGGGGTAGGGGGTGGGGAAGCTGATATGGGCGCGTGGACCGCCAGGAGTTTGGAGAAAAAAAGATGGTAGCCTGGGGGGGGGGAAAGGAGAAAGCTAGCAGAGACACAACCCCCCCCCCGGGTTGGTGGTCCTCGTGTCCCGTTTTCCCCACACACACACAAACACACTCTGGAACCGGCCGGCTATTTTTTCTTCTTCTTTTCTTTCTTTTTTCAAAGGGCTGAGAGCAGAGTTAGCGAGAGTTAGAGAGAGTTGTGGGTGTTACAACACCGCAACCTGAAATGGACACATGATTATATCGGAAAAAAGAGGAAGGGAGGTTTTGAGCAGTGCAGGCTCCTTTCAATCTGAAGAGATGTGATTCGGGAAGGGAGGGCAGAGAGGGAGGGAGGGAGGGAGGATGGATGGAAGGAAGGAAGGAAGGAAGGAAGGAGAGCAGGAGGGAGGGAGGGAGGATGGAAGGAAGGAAGGAAGGAAGGGAGGGAGGGAGGGAGGCAGGGGAGCAGGAGGGAGGGAGGATGGAAGGAATGAAGGATGGAAGGAAGGAAGGGAGGAAGGGAGGGAGGGAGGGAGGATGGAAGGAAGGAAGGAAGGAAGGAAGGAAGGAAGGAAGGAGAGCAGGAGGGAGGGAGGGAGGATGGAAGGAAGGAAGGGAACAGGGCCTTACAACGGTGAGCTGCGTATGGCGCTCAGCTTAAAAAGGTCCTCCGTGCGGGGGTGGCCAGCGGCCGAGAGCCGGGGGGGCGGGGCAGGGGGGGGTGAGAGACGTCCAGGCCCCGTTCACTGCTGCTCCTCCTCTCCGTAGATGTCGTTCTTCTTCCGCTTCATCTCTTCAAAGTCGAACTCGGAGCCCATCATCCTCTTGTAAATGTCCTTGATGTCGTCGCAGGTGGTCTCAAAGTGGGTGGTGGCGTCGTAGGTGCGGGAGATAAAGATCTGGCCGACGTGGAAAAAGGGCAGAGGGTGGCTGTCGCTATCAGAGTTTGCGTTTTTCTTTTTCTTTCCTTTCTCTTTCTCTTTCTTCCTTTTCTTTTCCTCTTTTCTCTCTCTCCTTTCTGGATCTTCCTTCCCTCATTTCCCTCTTCCCCAATCCATCCTTCCTCCTCTTCCTCCCTCCCTCCCTTCTTTCCTGCCTTTCTCCTTCCTTCTTCCCTTTGTTCTCTCCTTCTGTCCTCCCTTTCCCTCTTCCCAAATCCTTCCTTCCAAACTTCCTTTCCTTTCTTCCCTCCTTCCTCTTTTCCCAAATCCATCCTTCCATCCTTTGTCCTCTTCTTCCCTCCCTCTCTCTCTCTCTCTCCTTCCCTTCCACCCTTCTCATTATTTAATTAGGCAATTAAACGCGACCAAAAAAAAAAGATGAAAATACGAAGCATCAAAATCAGAAACAAATTAAATGGAAGGACCGGTGCATAAACGGGGTTGGGGGCTTTCCTCCTACCCCCACCCCACCCCACCCGGTCTTCATACCAACCTGGCTTTCTCTGCCCAGGTCGGTTGGGGAAAACATGTCGCTGACGCTAACAAACCTACAAGGAAGGAGAAAGAGAAGATCAATCCAGGAAGATTTCAGCCAACAGGGTGGTCAGCCTACCCAACAACAACAACAACAACAACAACAAAATTGGTTTTATTTCACACTATATATCGGGATTTCTGTCTGATGCCTCCGATGGGTTGGGAGTTTGGCAAAACCCCAAATCGGATGCATTTTGATCTCATGGAGTTAAGACAGGGGTGTCCACAGCCTTGGCAAAGTTGTAAGACTGGTGGACTTCAACTCCCAGAATTCCCCAGCCAGCTCTGGGAGCCCACCTGTCTTTCAAAGTCCGTGGAGATTCTCCATCCTCCCAAGTCATGGCTGTCCCAAAGTTGCTTTTTTTTCTTTTTTCCAGGAAGCCGCTGGACTTTTCTTGTTTTTTCTTCGAAGAGGTTTCGCTTCTCATCCCAGAAGCTTCCTTCTGTTCGGACGGGATCCTCCCATCCCTCACCATCCAGCCCTAGCGGAGGAAGCTTCTGGGACGAGAAGCGAAACCTCTTCAAAAAAGAACAAGTCCAGCGGCCTCCTGGAAACAACTATAGCTGGACCCTTCCTGTGAGGTGAGGCCTTGTGCTCTGTCCTCTTCTTTCTTCTGAGCCTTGGTGTTCCTCAACCTCGGCAACTTGGAAGACCCGGGGACTTCCACTCCCAGAATCCCCCAGGCTTAGGGGAGGTGGGGGGGGGGGAAGAAAGGCACGAGTAGCCCGACTCGGCCCCAACCCGGCAGGCAGCCTTACTTCTCCTCGATGGGCTCCAGGAGGTCCATGGCGGGCCTGATCTCCTTCTCAGGATTGTTCGTCTCCACGGTGGTGCTCACAATGGCAATGTACTTCCCCTGGGCTGCCACGTTGTGGGCGGACGAGATCATGCAGACGTAGATGTCTTTAAAAAGAAAAAGAAAAAAGACACACAACGGTGGCAAAACCTCCCCATAAAGGCACGGAGACAAAAGCCGCAAAACTGGCAAGGGCTTCGACCGAGGGATTCTACCCCCTCCCTGCCGCCGCACCCCGAGGGCCAGATTTGCTTCCTCCCGAGTCTTACCCGACTTCCTGTTGACTTGGTTTTGGGGAATGATGATCTGGCAGGAGTTGGCATCGTTGGTGTTCCGGATCGGGTGGTTCAGGATGCAGATCACCCGGATCACCTTGCCCGTTTTCTTCACCCGGTCTGGGACGTAGCTGGGGTCGCAGATGAGCTGCTTGCAACGGGCGATCTGCGGCCGGGGGGGGGGGAGAGGGGGAAGAGGTTGGAGACCACCGAGGGATGGAGAATGGCAGAAGACACGGGCGGATCCCGGAGAGAACGTGGGTAGTAGCTCAGGGCAGAACCGTGGGGATCCTGGGTGCTCTCTGAGCTGGGTGGTTTCCTTGCAGACCCAACCAGGGAACATCCTCAGTGCTGGAAGGAAGGGGGGGGGGGTTGCAGGGGAGGGAGGAGGAGGAGGGGGAGGACTGTGGTTTCCTGGGTGCTCTCTGAGCTGGGTGGTTTTCTTGCAGATGTTTCATGACCCAACAATTTTTTTATTTTTTTATTTTTTTAATTTTAATTCCATTTATATCCCGCCCTTCTCCGAAGACTCAGGGCGGCTTACAAGCTTAGCAGTAGCCTTCATTCTATGTATATGCCTGCTTATTAGGGCTTTGACACACACACACCAAGCGGCATTATTACAAAGTCAGCTTAATTGCCCCCAACAATCTGGGTCCTCATTTTACCTACCTCGGAAGGATGGAAGGCTGAGTCAACCTGGAGCCTGGTGGGACTCGAACCTGCACTAATTGCAGGCAGCTGGTGTTACTTAAGGAGGCATTAGCCCACTGCTCCACCAAGGCTCTACAAAGTAACATCATCAGTGCTAGAAGGGAGGGAGTGAGGAGGAGGAGGAGGACTGTGGGATCCTTGGTGCTCTCTGAGCTGGGTGGTCTTCTTGCAGACGTTTCATGACCCATGTAGGGAACATCATCAGTGTTAGAAGGGAGTGGGGTGTGTGAGGAGGAGGAAGAGGAGGAGGAATAACAATCTTTGGTGCTCTGGGAACTTGTTTCCTTCCAAACATTTCCTGACCCAAATAGGTGACATCATCAGCTACTAGAAGGGTGGGGGCTTTTCTCTGTTTATATACCAATGGCTTGCCCTGTCAGCGTTGGTGGGAGTGTTCTTGGGGGGTGGGGGTGTCCCTTGATTAGACTGTTGGTTACTGATTGATGGTTTGTCTGAGGGTGTTATTGACAGCTGAGGATGTTCCCAAGTTGGGTCGCAAGCAAACAACCCAATTTAGAGAGCACCAAGGACGGTATATAAATATAATAAAGATAAAGATAAAGATTTTCTTCCTCTGCACAGCACCCCGACACACACACACTGCCTCCTAGCACCGGTGATGTTGCCCTGATTGGATGACGAAACCATCCCTGATCTGCCAATCGATTCCTTAATATTAAAAAGAAAACCTTGGGGCGCTTTGGAAAGAAGGCGCAAGGTTTTTAGGCATGAGGCGCGGAAAAGAGGGAGAGATGAACCACCAGTTGTTAATCCCGTTTCAGCTCTTTCCCACGACTGCTTTCCCCGGAGCAGAGGGGAAAAATCCCCCCCCCAAAAAAACCCCAGCCTCACTCTACCTCTCCTTCCGATTTCACCCCGACGACTTTGCCGTTCTCTACGACAATCTCTTCAATGGGCTTGTTCAACATGTAGGTCCCTCCGTAGATGGCACTTAGCCTGTCAACAAAGCAAAAAAAAAACGAGTAGCGAGAAAGAGTGCAGAGAAGAGCAACGAAGATGATCAGGGGACCGGAGGCTAAAACATACAAGGAACGGTGGTTGGAATTGGGCAGGTCTAGTTTAACGAAGAAGGACGAGGGGGGACAGGATAGCAGTCTTCCAATATCTCAGGGGCTGCCCCAAAGAAGAGGCAGTCAAGCTATTCTCCAAAGCACCTGAAGGCAGGACAAGAAGCAACGGATGGAAACTAACCAAGGAGAGAAGCAACCTAGAACTAAGGAGAGATTTCCTGACAATGAGGACAATTAACCAGTGGAACTCCTTGCCTCCAGAAGCTGTGAATGCTCCAACACTGGAAGTTTTTAAGAAAAGATGGGACAGCCATTTGTCCGAAATGGTATAGGGCAGGGGTAGGCAACCTCGGCTCTTTTATGACTCATGGACTTCAACTCCCAGAATTCCTGAGCCAGCAAGCGTGGAAACCTCTCCTTTTCCCCTCAGCATGGCTGGTTCAGGAATTCTGGGAGTTGACGTCCATGAGTCATAAAAGAGCCGAGGTTGCCTACCCCTGGTTTAGGGTTTCCTGCCTGAGCAGGGGGTTGGACGAGATGACCTCCAAGGTCCCCTCCAACATTGTTGCTGTTGTTGTTATTATTACTATTATTATTATTACTATTATTATAAAATAAAAGGCTGTTAATTGGACCTGGCAGCCCAAACAACTTCCTCTCCACCCAGCGAAGGTCTCACCTGGCAAATCCTTGCGGAAGCTCGCCCAAGCCATAGAGAGGATAGAGGTAGGGACTTTTGCCATATCTCGCCAAAGACTCGCTGTACAGTTTGATCCTGTTGATGGTTTCTTGGCAAGGTTGATCTAGGTAGCTGAAGGAAGGAAGGAAGGAAGGAAGGAAGGAAAGAGAGAAAGAAAGAAAGAAAGAAAGAAAGAAAGAAAGAAAGAAAGAAAGAAAGAAAGAAAAAGAAAGAAAGAAAGAAAGAAAAAGAAAGAAAGAAAGAAAGAAAGAAAGAAAGAAAGAAAGAAAGAAAGAAAGAAAGAAAGAAAGAAAGAGAGTTGAGATCATGGGTGGGCCAATATAACCTGGCGACTACAACTCCCAGGTTGTAAAGTCGCCATAGTGCCCTGGTTCAGATGAAGTGGGGGACAACACAGGCGAGGTGGGGAGGGGTATCCCTCTCACTTACTCATCCGTCCTGTACAGGGCCAGGGCGTGGCCCGTGAAGTCAATCACATCCTGGCCGAGATCAAATTTCTTGTAGACATCGCGCATGGTGGTCTTCTTGGGGTCCACCCCTTCGAAGGTGCGGGCGTCGTTCTCGTCAAAGTTGGCCACGTAGACCAGAAACTTCCGGAAGCGTCTTTTCTCAAACAGGCCCATCAAACCTTCAAAGGGAAAACAGCCCTCTGAGTGATCAGGAGTGAAAAATGCGCGCTTCTATCCTGGCTTGTTCTAGTCCAGGGATAGGCAACCTTGGCTCTTTTGTGACTGGTGGACTTCAACTCCCAGAATTCCTGATCCAGCGTGGCTCAGCTTGGAAACCTTTCCCTTTTCCCTCAGCATGGCTGGATCAGGAATTCTGGGAGTTGAAGTCCACGAGTCATAAAGCGGCCTAGGCCAAGGGTAGGCCACCTTGGCTCTTTTAGGACTGGTGGACTTCAACTCCCAGAATTCCTGAGCCAGCATGGGGAACTATGGCCCCTTCATGACTTGGGGACTTCAACTCCCAGAATTCCTCAGCCATCATGGCTCAGTATGGAAACCTTTCCTTTTCCCCTCAGCATGACTGGATAAGGAATTCTGGGAGTTGAAGTCCACGAGCTTGGAGACGAGCAGAAATGTGGGCTCTGGCCAGTTTCCCCCCCATCCCAACTGGAGATTGCTTTGCAGTATAGGGATTCCTCAACTTATAACCATTTGCTTAGTGACGGCACTGAAAAAAAAATGTGACGTAGGACTGTTTTTCACATTTAAGGCCACTGCAGCATCCCCACGGTGACGCGATCAAAACCGGCAAGTGGGATGCATTTATGACGGCTGCACGGTGTGCCGGGCTCATGTGATCTCCTTTTGCGACCAACTCCCCAGCAAAATCAATGGGAGAGGCCGGATTCACTTAAGAACAGTGTTAAGAACTGGAGTGATTCATTTAACAACCGTGTTAAGAACCTAACTGCAGTGATTCGCTTAACAGTGGCAAGAAAGATCGTAAAATGGGACCCAAAGTCTGTTCTGTCCCAGCCTACGTGAGTCCTTGTTAACTCACCATGACCAACCCCTCTTCCAACAAGTGGGCTGGAAACGCAGGAAAATATTATTTGCAGACCTGAGATCATGTATTATTTGCAGACCTGCAAAATGTCCCAAAAGCAAAGGCAAACAAAACACGATTCAAACGGAGAATTGTTCACGGGCCAGGCAAACGAAACATGATCCCACCAAACTAAGCACATTGATTTGTGCTTTAGATTGTAAGCCGCCCTGAGTCTTCGGAGAAGGGCGGGATATAAATGGGATTTTAAAAAAAAAACTGGAGTCCTTTGCCAATGGTTGCCTTGAGCAACCAGCACCGCCCACACCTTCCCTTTTTATTACACAGCACCCAGGTGTGGCTTTCTCAATGCTTTCTCCTCCGCCCTTGGAGTCACCCCATTGCCTCCCTCTGTCCTGCTCTGGTTGCCTGTCGGAGTTTATGAGCCTCTATGATGTCTTCCAGCTGTGAGTCCTCAGAGTCTGACTCAGCTTCCCAGCACAGCTGGGTCTCAGCCTGAGCACAAGTGGAGGGGGCAGGCTCTTCCTCAGATTGTAAGTCCTGGAGCTCATCAGAGCCTTCCTCCGACTCTGATGGCTCTCCAGGCCCCTCTTCCTCCTCCTCCTCCTCCGATCCCCCAGACTCAACTGCCGGGTCCACTGGCTGGCACGGAATCAGAAACCTGTCCCTGACCAACCATCTTGCTCATCAACAAAAAACGGGGACTCAACCGAGGCCTACCAATGCAATGATCTTGTGACCCACACTGTAACCCACTGGTGGGATCCATCGAGAGAAAGACCCATCGGCTTACTGGAGGCGAGAGCTTCCGCTTCGGTCGAAGGGACCTTGTAGATCTTCCCACCCTTGTAGACGAAGCTGCCTTCGATCACCTTGAAGTCCAGGTAGCGAGTGACCTCCGTGTACAGCAGCATCTTGACCAGCTGACCTGCAGGGGACAAAAAATGAAAAAAAAAGAAAAAGGGTCCAGTATGGATTACCCAGTATGAGCCCAGTCGGGCAGGCAAACGCCGAGAGTTCAAGAACTCTGGGCTGGTGGGGGTCCAGGAAGGAAGCCTTCTCTGTCTTTGCCCCCACTCTGTGCAACATTCTCTCCTATCCTGCCCCCGCAAGAGGCTAGTCCTCACCCTCCTGGCCTTCCAGAAAAGACTCAAAACATGGCCAGGGGTGTCCAGAGGAACATGCAGCCGGGGGGGGGGGCTGATTAGCCCCCTGAAAGCCCCCACCTCCTTTCATGCCAAAGGTGCTTTTTTTCAAGAGGCAACTGGATTTTTTTTGTTTTTCCTTGAAGACGTTTCGCTTCTCATCCAAGAAGCTTCTTCAGCTCTGACTGGAGGGCGGGGTATGGGAGGATTTATACTCCTTGCAGATGGCTGGCCCTTCGCCTTATTTTAGAGCAGTGACGGCGAACCTTTTAGAGACCAAGTGCCCCAACTGCAACCCCAAACCCACTTATTTATGCACCAAGGGCCAACCTGGCAATTTAATCAGAATACGGAGGGTTGAGTTTACCAAAAACAACTCAGACATTAACGCCTTTTCCCTTAAAAGAAAAACACAATGGCAAAGCTTTCAATGACACAAGGAACTTTTTGCTGAAAGGTAAAAGTCTGCATTTAGCACGCTTTTGAACAATGTGATTTTTGCTGTTGTATGCCTGCTGATAATTTGCCTAACCTTGGCTTATACTTTGTAAGTTTGAAAGCAACACATGCAGCTCTCAGGTCATCTGTTAGTCTGTTTCTGGTGTCAGATTTGATATAATTCAAAGCTGAAAACAGCACGCTCGCTCCAGAGACGTGTTTTGAATAAGAAGGGGCTTGAGAAATGGCTTTTTCCTGCGAAAACATAGCCAAACAGTGAGGCCCACCTGCGCGATCAATAAAGGAAATCCATCATGCAGCCGTGTGTGCTGTAGTATTTTCGGAGGCCCGAGACACAAAAGAAGTAAAGAAAAACCCGTTTTATTTCTAGCAGGAGAAGAAAGTAGCCAAGGCCGTTTCTAGCCACTCACCACAGGCCATAAGGAATTTGGGAATCAGGTCGACGTTCCAGTCTCTTCCTCGGCCCATCGACTCTGGGACCACTCCTGGCATGGAAAACCTTTTGTACAGCTTTTAAGAAGAAGAAGGGGACGCGGAGTTAAGAGGGGTTGGGCACTTCACCCACCCAGGAAAAAAAAATCTGTAAACTGACCAGAATCAGAAGGGAACCAGAAGGGAAAGGGGGAAAGAAAGGTTGATCTAGGTAGCTGAAGGAAAGAAGAAGAAAGAAAGAAAGAAAGAAAGAAAGAAAGAAAGAAAGAAAGAAAGAAAGAAAGAAAGAAAGAAAGGAGGGAGGGAGGGAGGGAGGGAGGGAAGGACACTCACATCTTCCAGGGGTGTAATAGAAGCACTTTCCCCTCCATAGTAAGCGTTGCGATCCATGTGCAGGACCTTTTTGCCATTCACGGACATGATGCCAGAGAGGATGCATTCCTGCAGAGAGCAGAAAAAAATCAAGAACCCCCCCATGGATCGTGACCTGCACCCAAGTCCCCCCACAGGAAGGAGTGCGGCTTAAGGGGGAAGCAGGCCTGCTCTCCAGGCTGGGGGTTGCCACGGAAGAGTCCATTTCAGCTGACCCGTCCAATTGCTAGCGCAGGGGTCTTCAAACTTGGCCACTTGTGGACTTCAACTCCCAGAATTCCTCAGCCAGCTGGGAGTTGAAGTCCACAAGTCTTAAAAGGGGCCACGTTTGAAGACCTGGCTGAGGAAATCTGGGAGTTGAAGTCCACAAGTTTTAAAAGGAGCCACGTTTGAAGACCCCTGCGCTAGAGGGTGCGCTGAACACAGAATTCTGAGCTCCGGGATGGATGTCAGGCCTTAAGGTCCACCGGGGTCTTTCCTGGTGGTTTTTGCTTGTCTGAAATGGTATGGGGGTCCCCAGCTCGAGCAGGGGGCTCAACTAGAAGACCTCCAAGGTCCCTTCCAGCTCCGTTATTCTATGTCAGGGGTAGGCCACCTGGGCTCTTTTATGACTCGTGGACTTCCAACTCCCAGAATCCCTGAGCCAGCATGGGGCAACTATGGCCCCTTCATGACTTGTGGACTTCAACTCCCAGAATTCCTGAGCCAGCCATGCTGAGGGGAAAGGGAGAGGTTTCCAAGCTGAGTCATGCTGGCTCAGGAATTCTGGGAGTTGAAGTCCCCAAGTCATGAAGGGGCCAAAGTTCCCCCCATGCTGGCTCAGGAATTCTGGGAGTTGAAGTCCACGAGTCATGAGGGGGCCATAGTTCCACCATGCTGGCTCAGGAATTCTGGGAGTTGAAGTCCCCAAGTCATGAAGGGGCCAAAGTTTCCCCTATGCTGGCTCAGGAATTCTGGGAGTTGAAGTCCACGAGTCATGAGTGGGCCATAGTTCCACCATGCTGGCTCAGGAATTCTGGGAGTTGAAGTCCACGAGTCATGAGGGGGCCATAGTTCCTCCATGCTGGCTCAGGAATTCTGGGAGTTGAAGTCCACGAGTCATAAAAGAGCCACGGTTGCCTACATCTGTTCTATGTTATTCTCTGCCTTCCTGCCTTCTGATGCGGCCCCCACCTCAAGCCCTGCCACACTTCCTCTATAAAGCCCGGCTGTTGTGTTAGGCTGTAGTCCAGATTCGCAAGAGGGAGGGGCAAATCTTTGCCAGGGTGCAAAGAGACAGCTGGACTTGGATTGTCTCTTTTATGACTCGTGGACTTCAACTCCCAGAATTCCTGAGCCAGCATGGGGGAACTATGGCCCCCTCATGACTCGTGGACTTCAACTCCCAGAATTCCTGAGCCAGCATGGGGGAACTATGGCCCCCTTTATGACTCGTGGACTTCAGCTCCCAGAATTCCTGAGCCAGCATGGGGGAACTATGGCCCCCTCATGACTCGTGGACTTCAGCTCCCAGAATTCCTGAGCCAGCATGGGGGAACTATGGCCCCTTCATGACTCGTGGACTTCAACTCCCAGAATTCCTGAGCCAGCATGGGGGAACTATGGCCCCTTCATGACTCACGGACTTCAACTCCCAGAATTCCTGAGCCAGCATGGTGGAACTATGGCCCCCTCATGACTCGTGGACTTCAACTCCCAGAATTCCTGAGCCAGCATGGGGGAACTATGGCCCCCTCATGACTCCTGGACTTCAACTCCCAGAATTCCTGAGCCAGCATGGGGGAACTATGGCCCCCTCATGACTCATGGACTTCAACTCCCAGAATTCCTCAGCCAGCATGGGGGAACTATGGCCCCCTTTATGACTCGTGGTCTTCAGCTCCCAGAATTCCTGAGCCAGCATGGGGGAACTATGGCCCCCTCATGACTCGTGGACTTCAACTCCCAGAATTCCTGAGCCAGCATGGGGGAACTATGGCCCCTTCATGACTCACGGACTTCAGCTCCCAGAATTCCTGAGCCAGCATGGGGGAACTATGGCCCCCTCATGACTCGTGGACTTCAGCTCCCAGAATTCCTGAGCCAGCATGGGGGAACTATGGCCCCCTCATGACTCCTGGACTTCAACTCCCAGAATTCCTGAGCCAGCATGGGGGAACTATGGCCCCCTCATGACTCATGGACTTCAACTCCCAGAATTCCTCAGCCAGCATGGGAGAACTATGGCCCCCTCATGACTCGTGGACTTCAACTCCCAGAATTCCTGAGCCGGAATAGAGCAAGGTCAGACCCTAACCCAGCAAGTCACAGTGTGTTCCTAACAGGCAAATAATTGCTTTCATCTGGCAAGATTCTGTCTGTAGGTGCACTACAATAAAGCAACTACACTGGACTTACAACCATTGACTTACAACCTTGGCTTACAACAAGTCAAGAAGCTTCTCACTCAAAATAAGTTGTGTCCTAAACCTCCATTTCTTTTTCTTTTTTCCCCCCTTTTCATGGTGTAAGCGGGAGAGAACGGGAACAATGGAGGCGTCTGAAGGACTGGTTAAGCCTAGGACTGTCTCCACTCTGAAACAACCTGGAACTAAGGATGAAATTTCCTGACAGCGAGAACAATTAGCCAGTGGAACCACCTGCCTCCAGAAGCGGCGAATGCTCCAACACTGGAAGTTTTTAAGAAGAGACTGGACAGCCATTTGTCTGAAATGGTATATAGGGTTTCCTGCCGGGGGGGGGGCGGTTGGACTAGATGACCTCCAAGGTCCCTTCCAACTTTTATTATTATTATATTATCAAATCCTCTGATCCACCATAAATATATTTCTGACAAAGGGCCAGCTGGATTAGGAGGCCAACTCTCCTTGCCACATTGGCACGGAAGGAAAGCTGTTGCTGTTGGCCCGGGAAGACAAAAAATTGCAAGGCATGGGGTTACAAAGCAGGCAGCCGGTAAGATTTCTCCCCCACTTGGGATAAAGCGTGACTCTGTTTTCTTCCTTCGTCTTGGAAGCCCCGGATTGCAAATGATCTCAAAGGAAAGGCCATTTTGCTCCTCAGCCGCTCAGGTGAGTTTTGCCTACGATCTGGCAGGTTAGGAGGTAGCAGCCTTTGTGAGGTGAGCTGAGTTCACTTTTGATTTATCTGTTCTGTTCTGTTCTGTTCTGTTCTGTTCTGTTCTGGTCTGGTCTATTCCATTCCATTCCATTTTATTCTGTAATTCTATTCTGCAATTAGTGCAGGTTCGAGTCCCACCAGGCTCAAGGTTGACTCAGCCTTCCATCCTTCCCAGGTAGGTAAAATGAGGACCCAGATTGTTGGGGGCAATAAGCTGACTTTGTAATAATGCCGCTTGGGGTGTGTGTGAAAGCCCTAACAAGCAGGCATATACATAGAATGAAGGCTACTGCTAAGCTTGTAAGACGCCCTGAGTCTTCGGAGAAGGGCGGGATATAAATGGAATTTTTTAAAAAAGGAACCTTGGAGGTCTTCTAGTCCAACCCAGAGCCTTGGTGAAGCAGTGGGCTAATGCCTCCTTAAGTAACACCAGCTGCCTGCAATTAGTGCAGGTTCGAGTCCCGCCAGGCTCAAGGTTGACTCAGCCTTCCATCCTTCCGAGGTAGGTAAAATGAGGACCCAGATTGTTGGGGGCAATTAAGCTGACTTTGTAATAATGCCGCTTGGGGGTGTGTGTGTGAAAGCCCTAATAAGCAGGCATATACATAGAATGAAGGCTACTGCTAAGCTTGTAAGCCGCCCTGAGTCTTTGGAGAAGGGCGGGATATAAATGGAATTAAAATAAATAAATAAATAAAATTTAGGACGCTGAATGTACAGCAGCGGCCAAAATTGTGGAAATTTGAGATTTGATGGCTGATACCACCACTTTTTTTTTTTTTTGGAGCAGTACCATATCAATGGAAAGATAATTTAATCAAGAATGTAATGCGACCGAGTTTGTTCAATTATCTGTACTGTATTCTATGAAAGGTTAAGAGCCAAATAACCGGAAAAAGCAAGCTCAACTTGCTTAGGTTGATCTCAGGTAGCTTTCCTTCATCCGATTGTAGCCAATGAGCACGAGTGTTTAGAGAGCCAATCGGGTGTCACCTTGCTTTGGCAACGAGCCAATCAGATTGCAGTAGGATCCGGTTATCCCACGTCCTGTATTGAAGCCGAGAGGAGGACATTTGC
Source organism: Vipera berus (assembly GCF_964194415.1). Taxonomy (NCBI): domain Eukaryota; kingdom Metazoa; phylum Chordata; class Lepidosauria; order Squamata; family Viperidae; genus Vipera; species Vipera berus. Next base: position 89,557,943 of record NC_138208.1, on the reverse strand, counting down.
CAGTGTGTGATGTGATCGCCATCACGTCGGTTGGGGGCCTTTTTTGTGTGTGTGTGTCCTTTCGTTTAGCGAGCTGGTAAAACGTAATAAAATTAAAGCAACGGTGCAAAGAGTCGACTGGTCGCCCAGAAAGCGATGTGAAATAGTATTATTAAGCGAACCAGGCTGCAGAGAATGAGGTGGCTGGATGGAGTCACCGGAGCAGGAGGCGTGGTGAGCCTAAATGGACTCCAGAAGATGGTCGAGGACGGGAAGGCCTGGAGGGACGCGGTCCACGGGGTCGCGAGGGGTCGGACACGACTTCGCAGCGACAACAATGCCCAAGCAGAACGTGGACAAGCAAGCACCCAACTGGAGCAAAACAATCCCAATTTATGGCGGGGCTCCGCCACCTTGGCAACTTTTGGGACTTTGTGGACTTCGCCTGCCAGGAATTCCTCGGCCCTCCTCAATTTAGGAGGAGCCCCCGTTTGACAACCCCCACCCCGCAAATCCCTCCCGACAGAGTTTTGCAAGCCAGCGTAGGGAAGGGAAAGGCAGGAGAGAGGTTATTTGCTAAGAGCAGTCAAGCCGGTTCTTGCCCTCCTTGGCTCTTCCTGCCTCCCTTACTTGAAAATCAAGCTTTTATAATTATGGTCGGGGCTTATCCTGCAGCTTAAGCTAAGGCCCTCCTTTTTTCTTTCTTTTCTTTCGTCTTTTTTGACTGCTGCTGGGTGCAAGGAAAGCTACGACTTGGCACCCTGGCCCTAGACGCAATTGCGACAGGAAGATTGCTCAACTGGAGGCGGGGAACAATTATGCCTGAGCAAAGCAAGCGAGGGAGGGAGGCAGCCTGTAAAATCTGATGTGCAAGAGTCTCAGCAGACAGATTCTGAAGTTGGACCATAAGGAAGGCCGAGCGCCAAAGAATGGAGGCCTTTGAACTCTGGTGCTGGAGAAGACTCCTGCGAGTCCCTCGGACTGCAAGGCGATCAAACCGGTCGGTCCTAGAGGAGATCAACCCTGACTGCTCTTTAGAAGGCCAGATCCTGAAGCTAAAACTCAAGTACTTTGGCCACCTAATGAGAAGGAAGGACTCACTGGAGAAGAGCCTCATGCTGGGAAATGTGGAGGGCGAGAGAAGAAGGGGACGACAGAGAATGAGGTGGCTGGATGGAGTCACTGAAGCAGGAGGCGTGAGCCTAAACGGACTCCAGAGGATGGTGGAGGACAGGAAGGCCTGGAGGAACGTGGTCCATGGGGTCGCGATGGGTCAGACACGACTTCAGAACTAACGACAACAGCAGCAGCAGCAGCAGACAGGCAGCCCATTTGTAGACTGGGATCGTTCTAATTTGGGGGGGGGGAATCAATTTTGCAGCAGAATCCAGAGATCCAGATCCCCTTTTCCAATCAAAGCGAGATGCGGGCACAAGGCGTCCTCAACTTACAAACAGTTCATTTAGTGACAAGTTCGAAGTTGCAACGGCACCGAAAAGAGGGGATTATGGCTCTTTTTAGAACAGAACAGAGCTGGAAGGGACCTTAGAGGTCATCTAGTCCAGCCCCCCCCTGCTCAGGCAGGAAACCCTGTACCATTTCAGACAAACGGCTGTCCAGTCTCTTCTTAAAAGCCTCCAGTGATGGAGCGCCCACAATTTCTGGTGGCAAGCTGTTCCACTGGTTAATTGTCTTCACTGTTAGGAAGTTTCTCCTTAATTCCAGGTTGCTTCTCTCCTTGATTGGTTTCCATCCGTCCCTTCGTGTTGTTCACGTTCTTTGGGGAATAGGTTGACACCCCCCTTCTTCCTTGTGGCAGCCCCTCAAATGCCGGAATGCTGCTATCGCGTCTCCCCTATTTCTTCCTTTTCACACTTGCAATCGTGGCAGCATCCCCAGGGTCACGTGATCAAACTCCAGAGGCTTGGAAACTGACATGCACTTATGACAGTTGCGGCACCCCGGGCTGACGTGATCCCCCTTTTGCGACCTTCTGGCAAGCCAAGTCGAAGGGGGGAGCCGGATTCATTTAACAACCGTGTGACTAGCTTAACAACCGCAGAGATTCACTTAACAACCTGTAGCAAGGGAGATGGCGGAACGGGGCGAAACTCACTTAACGACCGCCTGGTTTAAGCAAGGGTAAAGGTGGGGCTCAGCTGTGGCCGTACGTCAACGGACTACGCGCCCTAAAGCTCCCACAGAGAGGGCCTCCTCAGGGTGCCACCAGTCAGAGAATGTCGGCTGGTGACCCCCAGGGGGAGGGCCTTCTCTGTGGGCACCCCGGCTTTATGGAATCAGCTGCCGGTTGAGCTCCGG
>NC_138208.1:89473223-89555445 GCF_964194415.1 Vipera berus | reverse complement strand
CACCATCTCCTGGTGATTGGCCCAAACTCATCCAGTCGGCTTTTGTGTCTAAGACAGAACTAGAACTCACTGTCTCCTGGTGATTGGCCCAAAGTTACCAGCCAGCTTTCATGCCTAAAGCGGGACTTGAACTCCTGATTTCTAGGCTGGTATACCTTAACCACTACACCAAACTGGCTGTTGTTTGAGGAGGATACACAAACATGCCCCGTAACAATTTGTGCTGTTGCTCAAATGGGAGTTGCCTCGGGCTGCGTCATCTGCACGCAGACGGGGCAGAACGGCGCAACACAACGGACTTGTTCCACGCGCAGCTGAGTCTGCTAAAGCCAGGCCTCTCCCTGTGTGTGTGTGTGGTTCTCCTCGCCGTGGCCGCCGTTTCGCGCTTCGGGGATGGATTTAACAACTGCATCTCCTTCCAGAATTTGCTGAACAAGGGAGGCCATACCGAAGTGGATGTGCGGCAGTTGCGCCAAGGAAGCGCTGTGGAAGCGGGGAACCTGCTGGTCATCGTTCGAAACGAGGACATTTTCTTACACATCCACAAAGTAGGTTCAAACCTCACTTTTGGCTCTTCCGGGAAATAATTCTCGGCCGTTGATCAGCAACGGGGCAGGATCTTTGCCTAGTTGAAGACATTTGGGGGAATGCGGTAGATCACAGAACAACAGAGTTGGAAGGGACCTTAGAGGTCTTCTAGTCCAACCCTATAGCGACAAATATGTCTCCAATCTCCTCTTAAAAATTACCCGGAGTGCCCACAACTTCTAGAGACAAGTTGCTGCTTCCTTCCTTCCTCCCTCCCTCCCTCCCTCCCTCCCTCCCTCCCTCCCTATCATCCATCCATCCATCCATCCTTCCATCATCTATCTATCTATCTATCTATCTATCTATCTATCTATCTATCTATCTATCTATCTATCTATCTATCTATCATCTATCTATCATCTATCTATCTATCTATCTATCTATCATCTCATCTATCTCATCTATCTAATCTATCATCTCATCTATCTCTCATCTTATCTCTATCTATCTATCTATCTATCTATCTATCTATCTATCTATCTATCTATCTATATCTATCTATCTATCATCTATCTATCTATCTATCTATCTATCTAATCTATCTATCTATCTATCATCTATCTATCTATCTATCTATCTATCATCTATCTATCTATCTATCTATCTTCTATCTATCTATCATCTATCTATCTATCTATCTATCTATCTATCTATCTATCTATCTATCTATCTATCTATCTTCTATCTATCTATCTATCTATCTATCTATCTATCTATCTATCTATCTATCTATCTATCTATCTATCTATCTATTTCAGCTTTGTTAAAACTGCCGGCCCGCGGGCCGGATGCGTCACAGCAAAACTGTGCCCACCCCATTGACAGCAATGGGGAAAAAGTCACGATACGTCGCAACATGTCACGTGATGTTGTGAGTTTGACACACACACACCCCGATCTATTTGGTGCTCCCACAGGTCCCTTCCTTGCTGCGTCTCAAACACTGCCCCAACGTGACTTTTGCCGGGGTGGACAGCCCGGAAGATGCTCTGGATCACACCTATCAGGAGCTTTTCCACAGCGGAGGCTTTGTGGTGTCCGATGACAACGTGCTGCAGGGGATGAGCGTGGGTGAGTCTGCCTGCTTCGCAGGGCCGGTTTGCAAACTCTTCGGCTCAGCCGGGAAGGTGGGGGTCTGCTCCTCACGGCCACGTCAGTTGTAGGTGGAGCCCACTGCTCCCAGCCCCGCCCCCGGGGAAGTAACCCACTTGTCATTTGGGCATGCCGGCTGGGGAATTCTGGGAGTGGGTCCACCCATCTTAAAGCAGGCTGGCTGGGGAATTCTGGGAGTTGAAGTCCACCCATCTGAAAGCATGCTGGCTGGGGAATTCTGGGAGTTGAAGTCCACCCGTTTTAAAGCAGGCTGGCTGGGGAATTCTGGGAGTTGAAGTCCAGCTATCTCAAAACGTGCCAGCTGGGGAATTCTGGGAGTGGAAGTCCCCGCATTTTAAAGAATGGCTGCTGGGGAATTCTGGGAGTTTAAGTCCACCCCTCTTAAAACATGCCAGCTGGGGAATTCTGGGAGTTGAAATCCACTGATCTTAAAGAGTGCCGGCTGGGGAATTCTGGGAGTTGAATTCCACCCCTCTGAAAGTAGGCAGTGTTGAGAAATCCTGGGCTAATGGCAGGGCCCTGCTCTTTTTCTCCAGGGGAGCTGAAAGACGTGATCAAAACCCTGGAGAAACTCAACGGTCATGGAAGATGGAAGTGGCTTCTTCACTACCAAGAATCCAAGAAGCTCAAGGAAGATGCCAGGTGAGTTCAGTCAGAACGTTGCTGGAAGGGACCTTGGAGGTCTTCTAGTCCAACCCCCTGCTCTTCCTCCCCCAGGAACAACCTCCTTGGTCTCTATCCTGCTTCCTCATTGGCTCGCACCCAACCGTACCCAATCTGCACACCGTATACTATATATATTGGTGGATATGCCCATCTGCAGCATGAGCTAACCTTCAATTTTTTTTAACCAAAATCTCAACAAAAATGCACGACAAATTGACTTATTTGTGGGGGGGCCCCACATTTTTCGTGGTATTTTGATGAAAGCTTTACGGCTCTGCTTACCTGCCAAAGCGGCCGATACGAATATAATTTTGGGAGTATATTTTGGCACGTAAAATTCTTGGCTAATCTACGGGTACATACGCTAGTCCTCATTAAACAAAGAAGCACATTATATCAGCACCGCCTTCTTTCTGACAGTGGTTCATGCACTCAAGCAGGGCCCAATACCGGGGTGTGAACGAAGCAATTATATATTTTATTTAACCAGGGTTATCTTACAAGCATGTTGTGGGAAGCTGGCCAATGCAGCTTCCACGGGCAATTTCATTTCATTTCATTTTATTTAGATTTCTACACCCTTCATCTCACCTCAAGTGTCTGTGCAGTTTACATCAGAAGGACCTATGAATATATCAGTAAAAGCAGAATTTGAAAACTGCATTAAAAACAAGTTAAAACTTAAAAGCGAACACAAATCAGATTAAAATTCAAATGCTGGAAGATGAGGCAGCCCTTGACTTACAAGGGCTGTTTGTTTAGCGACTGTTTGTTTAGCGACTGTTCAAAGTTACTGTGGGCCTGAAAAAAGTGACTTATGACCGGTTCTCATATTTATGACCGTTGCAGCATCCCCTGTGGTTGCGTGATCAAAATTCAGATGCTTGGCAACTGACTCTTATTTATGACGGTCGCAGTGTCCCGGGATCACGTGATATCCCCTTTTGTGACCTCAGGACAAGCAGAGTCAACGGGGGAAGCCATGTTACTAATTTAATAACTGCAGCGATTCGCGCAACGATTCTAGGAAGAAAGGTCGTAAAATGGGGCGATATTCACGTTTCGCTTAGCAACAGATATTTCAGGCTCAATTGTGGTCGTAAGTTGAGGACTGCCCGTATTACGGGTGGAAAATGAGATATACCCACGGACAATATTGCTATTTTATTTATTTCCCCCCACCCCCAAGAGGGAAAACCAGCTGGGCTGATGGACTGGGGACCCTTTGCGAAATTGCCACCCGCCTCAAGGGATCACCTCTTGGTCTTCTTTCTTCCCGCAGGGGGGATCCTGCCGCGTACACCAAGGAGTCGGTCCTGAAATCCTGCCAGGTGGCCAACCTCACCGAAGTCCTCCACTACCACATGTGCGACTCCAGATCCTGCACGAGATTTGAGCGCCTCGACTGCCTCTTGAACTTGCAGATTCAACACATCACCCGGAGGTTCGCCGTGTTCCTCACAGGTAGGAAAGCCCCTCCCCCTCGTTGCTGTCTCCCCGCCCCCCCCCCTAAAAAAAAACCGTAGGAAGAATCTCGACGGCGTCGGCCAAGCGCACCGATCCTCTCTTCCAGAACACCCTTCCGTTTGCCGAAACAGGCAGTCCTCGACTTAACGAGCCCGACCGAGAGCCCGACATTTTTTCCGTCGCTAAGCGAGACCCTGGTTACGCGAGCTTTGCTCCATTTTAGGACCTTTTTCTCGCCACAGTTGTTGAAGCGGATCCCTTAAACGGTGGTTTTAAGTCAGCCACACGGTGGTTAAAGGAAGCTGGCTTCCCCTGTTGGTTTTTTTTTTGGCGGAAGGTCCGAGTGAGAGTAAGTAAGCTCGTTGTAACTTCAAACGGTCACTAAGCAGCCGGCCCCCCTCCTAAGTCCATTGTAACTTTGAACGGTCACTAAGCACCCGGACGTAAGTCAAGTTTGAGTTACCTCGTTTGATTTGACGTCCGATGGCGTCCTTGCCTCTTTTCTGGGCTCACGTTGCCTGCCTGGGCTTGAGATTCCCTTCTGTGAAATGGGTGCAAGCCCGGAAGAATGCCTTTTCTCGTTTCGTCCAGGAGAGAGACCTCTGCTTTTGCCTTTACAGAAAATGCCAGTGCCTGCCGGGAAGCCTTGGAGGACAAAGGGATTCTCCGCCTGGACATCCCTGGCTTCATGGCAGCCGCTCAAGAGATGGTGGCACCGTTCGGAAGCGGCTTCTGGTAAGGAAAACGGCCGGATCCAGAAAGTGGAGAGCGAAAAGAAGCATCGATGGCGGGTTTTGGAAGTCCCGCTGAGGATTTTATTTTATTTTATTTTATTATTTTATTTTATTTTATTTTATTTTATTTTATTTTATTATTTTATTTTATTTTATTATTATTTTATTTTATTTTATTTTATTATTATATTTTATTTTATTTTTATTTTATTTTTATTTTATTTTATTATTCTATTCTATTCTATTTTTAAAAAATTTTTATTTTATTATTTTGTTTTATTATTGTATCGTGCTATGTTATTATATAATTGGGGAACGTTAGGGTTTTAATGGGTTTTATATTGTGATTGTTTTAATTGGGCAATTGTTTAATCCTTTTTTAACTTTTGTATTTCTATTTATATGCCCTGTTCACCGCCCTGAGTCCTCCGGGAGAAGGGCGGTATATACATTTAATAAATAATAATAATAATAATAATTTAATTTTATATTTATTTATTTTCTGATATAATATTATTTTACATTTTTGTTTTATATTATTTATATTTCGTATTGCATTTTATTTTACATTTTACATTTTATTGTATTATTTTATATTTTATTTGACTTGTCTTATGTTACTATTTTATATTAATTTTACATTTTATTTTATTCTATTTTATTTACTGCCCATCTCATCATGAAATGACTTTCTAGCGGTAGTAATTTATTTCATTTATTATTTTATTTTATTTTATTTATTGTGCTATTTTATTTTACATCGATTTATTTTCTTTCATTTTCTTTTATAATTTTCTTTTACATATATTTTCTTTTATAATTTTCTTTTACATTTTCTTTTATATTATTTTATTTATATTTCGTATTATATTTTATTTTACATTATTTTATTTTATAGTTTGCGTTTTATTTTACTGTGTTGTATTTCATTTGATTTATTTATATTACTATTTTATATTTATTTTACATTTTATTATCTTATTTACTGCCCATCATCATGAAACAACTTTTTAGTGGCAGCAATTTTTCCCCCCTACCTGCAAGAAAGAAAGTTGGGTGGGGGGGAAACAATTTCCGGAGGAGGAAAACTACTACAAGGTAGTCCTCGGCTTACGACAATTTGTATAGTGACTATTCAGTTACAAACACCACTGAAAAAGGTGACTTAGCATCATTTTTCACACTTAACGACCGCTGCAGCATCTCTCATAGTCACATGATCGAAATCCAGTTACATTTGGCAACTGGCATGTCTTTATGACGGTCGCGGCATCCCTGTGTGTGTTGTGTGTGTGTGTGTGTGTGTGTGTGAGAGAGAGAGAGAGAGAGAGAGAGAGAGAGAGAGACGTGATCCCTTTTTGCGACCTTCGGACAAACCAAGTGAATGGGGGAAGCCAGATTCACTTAACAACGGTGTTACCAGCTTAACAACTGCAGTGATTCATTTAACGACGGTGCCAAGGCAAGTCGTGAAATGGGGGCAAAACTCAACAACCGCCTTCCTCGGCAATGGAAATGGGGATCAAATGGGGACTGCTATTCGAGGACTATCCGTAACAAGCGGCTGTTTGTTCCAGGTAACCAGGATCGGCGCCTTTGGCCTCTCGGCAAGCAGCCAGGGATCGCGACGCCAAGCTGGCTTTTCTGCTCCTTCCGGTTGTTCCCGGAGACACCGGACTCTCGTCCCGCTCACTCCAATTAAGCCGCCGCAACGCCGTTTGAGGTCAAGCAGACGGTCCTCATTCCCCCGGCCAGTTTTATTTAAGGGCCGTGGCAAGGATTTTTTTTTTTGGAGGGGGGGGGAGAAATGGGGGAGCATGGATTTATTTAACCACAACGTGGAACCTCAGAAGGAAAACGCGTTTCGTGCTCGTCTCTCTCTCTCTCTCTCTCTCTTGCGTAGGAAAGCGAAGTCCAGGAAACGGGGAACCTCAATTGTGCAGCTCCGTATCTCATAGGAAAAATTAAAAATCTGTTTACTTGAAGGGTTAGTTAGGGAATCAGTTGACCTCAACCCAACACTTCAGACATGAGACGTGGTTGGCGCACTCCAAAAGTGTGTGTGGGGGTGGGGGTGGTATGGTTTGGTGTGTTGCACAGGGACTGTGTTAGGCAGGGGTGTCCAATTCCACAGCCAGTGGACTTCAATTCCCAGAATTCCCCACCCATTTCACTTCAATTCCCAGAATTCCCCACACATCGGACTTTGACTCCCATTCCCCACCCATTGGACTCCGACTCCTAGAATTCCCCACCCATCGGACTCTGACTCCCAAAATTCCCCACGCATCGGACTCCGACTCCCAGAATTCCCCACGCATCGGACTCCGATTCCCAGAATTCCCCACGCATCAGACTTTGACTCCCAGAATTCCCTACCCATCAGACTCCGACCCCCAGAATTCCCCACCCATCGGACTTCAACTCCCAGAATTCCCCACCCATTGGACTTCACCTCCCAGAATTCCCCACCCATTGGATTTTTGACTCCCAGAATTCCCCACCCATTGAACTAGTCCCAGAATTCCCCACCCATTGGATTTCGACTCCCAGAATTCCCCACCCATTGCACTTCAACTCCCAGAATTCCCCACCCATTGGATTTCGACTCCCAGAATTCCCCACCCATCGGACGTCAATTCTCTCAAAGTTGCCCAATCCGGGCACCCCTGGTGCGCTGCACCGTGTGCGAGAGCCGCGCTCCACGCGTCTCGTGGCCTTTTAGGGTTCGGGATTATTTTGCACACCAAACGAACGCCAGGCGCAACTGGGCAGTGATCATTTACCTTTGCAGGGGGCGTTTTGCGGGGTGGGGGGAGGAGGAGGGGCGACAAAATAGATACTCCGAGTTAGTAGCACTTGATTTCTCTTGTAGATAAGAGCATGGTTTGTTGAGTTCGGCCTCTCCCTCGAGAAGGGGGGGGGGTCTGTTCACGGTATTGCAATAATAAAAGGGTTCTGGTGTTTTTATTCCCCACTCAAGTTGCTGCACTAATAAAAATTAGGCCTTGTAAGATATCTTCGCCCATCTTTGGGGTGGGGGCAAAACAACAACAACAAAAGAATTCTTTTGTAACTAATCTTTCTAAATAAAGTTGACTTGAAAAGGCGTAGTGGAATCATTCAGGGGGAAGAGGACAATTCCCCCCCCCCAAAAAATAATAAAACTCAAACCAACTAGAGGTGTAAAACCACACCGAGGGCGTTAACGACGGACAATGGGAAGGAGGGCGGGAAAAAAAATCATCTAAATTTTGTATTATTGTGTCAGTTTGGCAGCTGGGGACTACCTGCATTTATTGATTCTTTTTTTTTTAATCCTGGCTTTATAACTTTATAGCGGGGAGGGTGGGGGGGGAGGGTGTCTTCCAACTTGGCCCTTTCGTGACTTGTGGACTTCAACTCCCAGAATTCCTCAGCCAGATCTGAGGAATTAAAGTCCACAAGTCGCAAAAGGGCCAAGTTGGAAGACCCCTGCTTTATAGGTTAACTCAAGGCGGTGAACATAAAAAGATATCCCTTCCTTCCTCCTGTTTTCCTCACAACAACCCTGTGAGGTGGGTTGGGCCAAGAGGGACTGGCCCAAAGTCACCAACTGGGTTTCATGCCAAAGGTAGAACTAGAACTCAGAGTAAACTGGCCATTAGCCCGATCAACCTCTTGGTTATAATGAGTCTAGGAATGGAGTGGGGGGGGGGGGGAAGAGAGACACACAGACACAGACACACACGGGCCTCATGTCCTTCTCCTTTGCTTGTGTGAGGGGACGGGCTTCTTCTGCTGAGATGTTTGTAGTGGGGACCCACAGAGGACTGTGGGGTTTTCTTGCAGACATTTCATGACCCAACTAGATAACATCATCAGAGATAGGTGGAGGAAGGACTGTGGGGTCCTTGGTGCTCTCTGAGCTGGGTGGTTTTCTTGCAGACGTTTCACGACCCAACTAGAGAACATCATCGCTGCTAGAAAGGAGTGGAAAGGAGAAGGAAGGACTGTGGGGTCCTTGGTGCTCTCTGAGCTGGGTGGTTTCCTTGCAGACGTTTCACAACCCAACTAGAGAACATCATCAGTATTAGAAGGGAGGGGGGTTTGCAGAAAGGAGGAAGAGGAGGAGAAGGATAAAGAGAAGGAGGACTGTGGGGTCCTTGGTGCTCTCTGAGCTGGGTGGTTTCCTTGCAGACGTTTCATGACCCAACTAGGCAACATCATCAGTGCTAGAAGGGAGGGGGGTTTGTGGAGAGGAGGGGGGAGGACTGTGGGGTCCTTCGGGGCTCTCTGAGCTGGGTGGTTTTCTTGCAGACGTTTCATGACCCAACTAGAGAACATCATCAGAGCTAGGTGGAGGAAGACTGTGGGGTCCTTGGTGCTCTCTGAGCTGGGTGGTTTTCTTGCAGACGTTTCACAACCCAACTAGGTAACATCATCAGTATTAGAAGGGAGGGGGGTTTGCAGAAAGGAGGAAGAAGAGAAGGATAAAGAGAAGGAGGACTGTGGGGTCCCTGGTGCTCTCTGAGCTGGGTGGTTTCCTTGCAGACGTTTCATGACCCAACTAGAGATCATCGCTGCTAGAAAGGAGTGGAAAGGAGAAGGAAGGAAGGAAAGAAGAACTGTGGGGGTCCCTGGTGTCTCTGAGCTGGGTGATTTTCTTGCAGACATTTCACAACCCAACTAGGTAACATCTTCAGTATTAGAAGGGAGTGGGGGTTTGCAGAAAGGAGGAAGAGGAAGAGAAGGATGAAGAGAAGGAGGACTGTGGGCTCCTTGGTGTCTCTGAGCTGGGTGATTTTCTTGCAGACGTTTCACGACCCAACTAGGTAACATCTTCAGTATTGGAAGGGAGTGGTGCTCTCTGAGCTTGGTGGTTTCCTTGCAGACGTTTGGTGACCCAACTAGGCAACATCATCAGTGCACTGGTTTTACTTGGCAGCACAGAAAATAACGCACCACCTTTTCCCCTCCGCTTGACCAAACCTCAGCCTCCCTCCAGCCAATACTGCCCAAAAAAAAAAGTGCAGTCCAGCCAGACGGTCCCGAAACGCAGACGACGGAAGAGACGCACACACGCGCGCACACACAAACACACAGAGGACTTGCCCACGCCGGCATTTTCGTGCTGGCACCGTTTTTTTCGTTTTTCGGGTTTTTTTTTTATTAGTAGCACTTTTAAAACACAAACAGAAGCCTCGTGGCGCAGTTGTGTCCCAACAGATGTAAACAAGTTTTGAGAAGCTTAGGGACGGGGAGATTTTAAGGAGGGGAGATTTAAACAAACAAACAAGAAAAAAAAAAGCACAAACCAAAATTGTTGGGGATTTTTTTTGTTTTTACGAGCTGCCGCTTAAGGGTGGGCAACCGGAAGGCAGCTTTTGCCAGGACAGCAGATTCGACGGGAACTTTTGGCCGCATGAAATGGGATTTTATATTTACTTTTTTTTGGGGGGGGGGTAGGGGGTGGGGAAGCTGATATGGGCGCGTGGACCGCCAGGAGTTTGGAGAAAAAAAGATGGTAGCCTGGGGGGGGGGAAAGGAGAAAGCTAGCAGAGACACAACCCCCCCCCCGGGTTGGTGGTCCTCGTGTCCCGTTTTCCCCACACACACACAAACACACTCTGGAACCGGCCGGCTATTTTTTCTTCTTCTTTTCTTTCTTTTTTCAAAGGGCTGAGAGCAGAGTTAGCGAGAGTTAGAGAGAGTTGTGGGTGTTACAACACCGCAACCTGAAATGGACACATGATTATATCGGAAAAAAGAGGAAGGGAGGTTTTGAGCAGTGCAGGCTCCTTTCAATCTGAAGAGATGTGATTCGGGAAGGGAGGGCAGAGAGGGAGGGAGGGAGGGAGGATGGATGGAAGGAAGGAAGGAAGGAAGGAAGGAGAGCAGGAGGGAGGGAGGGAGGATGGAAGGAAGGAAGGAAGGAAGGGAGGGAGGGAGGGAGGCAGGGGAGCAGGAGGGAGGGAGGATGGAAGGAATGAAGGATGGAAGGAAGGAAGGGAGGAAGGGAGGGAGGGAGGGAGGATGGAAGGAAGGAAGGAAGGAAGGAAGGAAGGAAGGAAGGAGAGCAGGAGGGAGGGAGGGAGGATGGAAGGAAGGAAGGGAACAGGGCCTTACAACGGTGAGCTGCGTATGGCGCTCAGCTTAAAAAGGTCCTCCGTGCGGGGGTGGCCAGCGGCCGAGAGCCGGGGGGGCGGGGCAGGGGGGGGTGAGAGACGTCCAGGCCCCGTTCACTGCTGCTCCTCCTCTCCGTAGATGTCGTTCTTCTTCCGCTTCATCTCTTCAAAGTCGAACTCGGAGCCCATCATCCTCTTGTAAATGTCCTTGATGTCGTCGCAGGTGGTCTCAAAGTGGGTGGTGGCGTCGTAGGTGCGGGAGATAAAGATCTGGCCGACGTGGAAAAAGGGCAGAGGGTGGCTGTCGCTATCAGAGTTTGCGTTTTTCTTTTTCTTTCCTTTCTCTTTCTCTTTCTTCCTTTTCTTTTCCTCTTTTCTCTCTCTCCTTTCTGGATCTTCCTTCCCTCATTTCCCTCTTCCCCAATCCATCCTTCCTCCTCTTCCTCCCTCCCTCCCTTCTTTCCTGCCTTTCTCCTTCCTTCTTCCCTTTGTTCTCTCCTTCTGTCCTCCCTTTCCCTCTTCCCAAATCCTTCCTTCCAAACTTCCTTTCCTTTCTTCCCTCCTTCCTCTTTTCCCAAATCCATCCTTCCATCCTTTGTCCTCTTCTTCCCTCCCTCTCTCTCTCTCTCTCCTTCCCTTCCACCCTTCTCATTATTTAATTAGGCAATTAAACGCGACCAAAAAAAAAAGATGAAAATACGAAGCATCAAAATCAGAAACAAATTAAATGGAAGGACCGGTGCATAAACGGGGTTGGGGGCTTTCCTCCTACCCCCACCCCACCCCACCCGGTCTTCATACCAACCTGGCTTTCTCTGCCCAGGTCGGTTGGGGAAAACATGTCGCTGACGCTAACAAACCTACAAGGAAGGAGAAAGAGAAGATCAATCCAGGAAGATTTCAGCCAACAGGGTGGTCAGCCTACCCAACAACAACAACAACAACAACAACAAAATTGGTTTTATTTCACACTATATATCGGGATTTCTGTCTGATGCCTCCGATGGGTTGGGAGTTTGGCAAAACCCCAAATCGGATGCATTTTGATCTCATGGAGTTAAGACAGGGGTGTCCACAGCCTTGGCAAAGTTGTAAGACTGGTGGACTTCAACTCCCAGAATTCCCCAGCCAGCTCTGGGAGCCCACCTGTCTTTCAAAGTCCGTGGAGATTCTCCATCCTCCCAAGTCATGGCTGTCCCAAAGTTGCTTTTTTTTCTTTTTTCCAGGAAGCCGCTGGACTTTTCTTGTTTTTTCTTCGAAGAGGTTTCGCTTCTCATCCCAGAAGCTTCCTTCTGTTCGGACGGGATCCTCCCATCCCTCACCATCCAGCCCTAGCGGAGGAAGCTTCTGGGACGAGAAGCGAAACCTCTTCAAAAAAGAACAAGTCCAGCGGCCTCCTGGAAACAACTATAGCTGGACCCTTCCTGTGAGGTGAGGCCTTGTGCTCTGTCCTCTTCTTTCTTCTGAGCCTTGGTGTTCCTCAACCTCGGCAACTTGGAAGACCCGGGGACTTCCACTCCCAGAATCCCCCAGGCTTAGGGGAGGTGGGGGGGGGGGAAGAAAGGCACGAGTAGCCCGACTCGGCCCCAACCCGGCAGGCAGCCTTACTTCTCCTCGATGGGCTCCAGGAGGTCCATGGCGGGCCTGATCTCCTTCTCAGGATTGTTCGTCTCCACGGTGGTGCTCACAATGGCAATGTACTTCCCCTGGGCTGCCACGTTGTGGGCGGACGAGATCATGCAGACGTAGATGTCTTTAAAAAGAAAAAGAAAAAAGACACACAACGGTGGCAAAACCTCCCCATAAAGGCACGGAGACAAAAGCCGCAAAACTGGCAAGGGCTTCGACCGAGGGATTCTACCCCCTCCCTGCCGCCGCACCCCGAGGGCCAGATTTGCTTCCTCCCGAGTCTTACCCGACTTCCTGTTGACTTGGTTTTGGGGAATGATGATCTGGCAGGAGTTGGCATCGTTGGTGTTCCGGATCGGGTGGTTCAGGATGCAGATCACCCGGATCACCTTGCCCGTTTTCTTCACCCGGTCTGGGACGTAGCTGGGGTCGCAGATGAGCTGCTTGCAACGGGCGATCTGCGGCCGGGGGGGGGGGGAGAGGGGGAAGAGGTTGGAGACCACCGAGGGATGGAGAATGGCAGAAGACACGGGCGGATCCCGGAGAGAACGTGGGTAGTAGCTCAGGGCAGAACCGTGGGGATCCTGGGTGCTCTCTGAGCTGGGTGGTTTCCTTGCAGACCCAACCAGGGAACATCCTCAGTGCTGGAAGGAAGGGGGGGGGGGTTGCAGGGGAGGGAGGAGGAGGAGGGGGAGGACTGTGGTTTCCTGGGTGCTCTCTGAGCTGGGTGGTTTTCTTGCAGATGTTTCATGACCCAACAATTTTTTTATTTTTTTATTTTTTTAATTTTAATTCCATTTATATCCCGCCCTTCTCCGAAGACTCAGGGCGGCTTACAAGCTTAGCAGTAGCCTTCATTCTATGTATATGCCTGCTTATTAGGGCTTTGACACACACACACCAAGCGGCATTATTACAAAGTCAGCTTAATTGCCCCCAACAATCTGGGTCCTCATTTTACCTACCTCGGAAGGATGGAAGGCTGAGTCAACCTGGAGCCTGGTGGGACTCGAACCTGCACTAATTGCAGGCAGCTGGTGTTACTTAAGGAGGCATTAGCCCACTGCTCCACCAAGGCTCTACAAAGTAACATCATCAGTGCTAGAAGGGAGGGAGTGAGGAGGAGGAGGAGGACTGTGGGATCCTTGGTGCTCTCTGAGCTGGGTGGTCTTCTTGCAGACGTTTCATGACCCATGTAGGGAACATCATCAGTGTTAGAAGGGAGTGGGGTGTGTGAGGAGGAGGAAGAGGAGGAGGAATAACAATCTTTGGTGCTCTGGGAACTTGTTTCCTTCCAAACATTTCCTGACCCAAATAGGTGACATCATCAGCTACTAGAAGGGTGGGGGCTTTTCTCTGTTTATATACCAATGGCTTGCCCTGTCAGCGTTGGTGGGAGTGTTCTTGGGGGGTGGGGGTGTCCCTTGATTAGACTGTTGGTTACTGATTGATGGTTTGTCTGAGGGTGTTATTGACAGCTGAGGATGTTCCCAAGTTGGGTCGCAAGCAAACAACCCAATTTAGAGAGCACCAAGGACGGTATATAAATATAATAAAGATAAAGATAAAGATTTTCTTCCTCTGCACAGCACCCCGACACACACACACTGCCTCCTAGCACCGGTGATGTTGCCCTGATTGGATGACGAAACCATCCCTGATCTGCCAATCGATTCCTTAATATTAAAAAGAAAACCTTGGGGCGCTTTGGAAAGAAGGCGCAAGGTTTTTAGGCATGAGGCGCGGAAAAGAGGGAGAGATGAACCACCAGTTGTTAATCCCGTTTCAGCTCTTTCCCACGACTGCTTTCCCCGGAGCAGAGGGGAAAAATCCCCCCCCCAAAAAAACCCCAGCCTCACTCTACCTCTCCTTCCGATTTCACCCCGACGACTTTGCCGTTCTCTACGACAATCTCTTCAATGGGCTTGTTCAACATGTAGGTCCCTCCGTAGATGGCACTTAGCCTGTCAACAAAGCAAAAAAAAAACGAGTAGCGAGAAAGAGTGCAGAGAAGAGCAACGAAGATGATCAGGGGACCGGAGGCTAAAACATACAAGGAACGGTGGTTGGAATTGGGCAGGTCTAGTTTAACGAAGAAGGACGAGGGGGGACAGGATAGCAGTCTTCCAATATCTCAGGGGCTGCCCCAAAGAAGAGGCAGTCAAGCTATTCTCCAAAGCACCTGAAGGCAGGACAAGAAGCAACGGATGGAAACTAACCAAGGAGAGAAGCAACCTAGAACTAAGGAGAGATTTCCTGACAATGAGGACAATTAACCAGTGGAACTCCTTGCCTCCAGAAGCTGTGAATGCTCCAACACTGGAAGTTTTTAAGAAAAGATGGGACAGCCATTTGTCCGAAATGGTATAGGGCAGGGGTAGGCAACCTCGGCTCTTTTATGACTCATGGACTTCAACTCCCAGAATTCCTGAGCCAGCAAGCGTGGAAACCTCTCCTTTTCCCCTCAGCATGGCTGGTTCAGGAATTCTGGGAGTTGACGTCCATGAGTCATAAAAGAGCCGAGGTTGCCTACCCCTGGTTTAGGGTTTCCTGCCTGAGCAGGGGGTTGGACGAGATGACCTCCAAGGTCCCCTCCAACATTGTTGCTGTTGTTGTTATTATTACTATTATTATTATTACTATTATTATAAAATAAAAGGCTGTTAATTGGACCTGGCAGCCCAAACAACTTCCTCTCCACCCAGCGAAGGTCTCACCTGGCAAATCCTTGCGGAAGCTCGCCCAAGCCATAGAGAGGATAGAGGTAGGGACTTTTGCCATATCTCGCCAAAGACTCGCTGTACAGTTTGATCCTGTTGATGGTTTCTTGGCAAGGTTGATCTAGGTAGCTGAAGGAAGGAAGGAAGGAAGGAAGGAAGGAAAGAGAGAAAGAAAGAAAGAAAGAAAGAAAGAAAGAAAGAAAGAAAGAAAGAAAGAAAGAAAGAAAGAAAGAAAGAAAGAAAAAGAAAGAAAGAAAGAAAGAAAAAGAAAGAAAGAAAGAAAGAAAGAAAGAAAGAAAGAAAGAAAGAAAGAAAGAAAGAAAGAAAGAAAGAAAGAAAGAAAGAGAGTTGAGATCATGGGTGGGCCAATATAACCTGGCGACTACAACTCCCAGGTTGTAAAGTCGCCATAGTGCCCTGGTTCAGATGAAGTGGGGGACAACACAGGCGAGGTGGGGAGGGGTATCCCTCTCACTTACTCATCCGTCCTGTACAGGGCCAGGGCGTGGCCCGTGAAGTCAATCACATCCTGGCCGAGATCAAATTTCTTGTAGACATCGCGCATGGTGGTCTTCTTGGGGTCCACCCCTTCGAAGGTGCGGGCGTCGTTCTCGTCAAAGTTGGCCACGTAGACCAGAAACTTCCGGAAGCGTCTTTTCTCAAACAGGCCCATCAAACCTTCAAAGGGAAAACAGCCCTCTGAGTGATCAGGAGTGAAAAATGCGCGCTTCTATCCTGGCTTGTTCTAGTCCAGGGATAGGCAACCTTGGCTCTTTTGTGACTGGTGGACTTCAACTCCCAGAATTCCTGATCCAGCGTGGCTCAGCTTGGAAACCTTTCCCTTTTCCCTCAGCATGGCTGGATCAGGAATTCTGGGAGTTGAAGTCCACGAGTCATAAAGCGGCCTAGGCCAAGGGTAGGCCACCTTGGCTCTTTTAGGACTGGTGGACTTCAACTCCCAGAATTCCTGAGCCAGCATGGGGAACTATGGCCCCTTCATGACTTGGGGACTTCAACTCCCAGAATTCCTCAGCCATCATGGCTCAGTATGGAAACCTTTCCTTTTCCCCTCAGCATGACTGGATAAGGAATTCTGGGAGTTGAAGTCCACGAGCTTGGAGACGAGCAGAAATGTGGGCTCTGGCCAGTTTCCCCCCCATCCCAACTGGAGATTGCTTTGCAGTATAGGGATTCCTCAACTTATAACCATTTGCTTAGTGACGGCACTGAAAAAAAAATGTGACGTAGGACTGTTTTTCACATTTAAGGCCACTGCAGCATCCCCACGGTGACGCGATCAAAACCGGCAAGTGGGATGCATTTATGACGGCTGCACGGTGTGCCGGGCTCATGTGATCTCCTTTTGCGACCAACTCCCCAGCAAAATCAATGGGAGAGGCCGGATTCACTTAAGAACAGTGTTAAGAACTGGAGTGATTCATTTAACAACCGTGTTAAGAACCTAACTGCAGTGATTCGCTTAACAGTGGCAAGAAAGATCGTAAAATGGGACCCAAAGTCTGTTCTGTCCCAGCCTACGTGAGTCCTTGTTAACTCACCATGACCAACCCCTCTTCCAACAAGTGGGCTGGAAACGCAGGAAAATATTATTTGCAGACCTGAGATCATGTATTATTTGCAGACCTGCAAAATGTCCCAAAAGCAAAGGCAAACAAAACACGATTCAAACGGAGAATTGTTCACGGGCCAGGCAAACGAAACATGATCCCACCAAACTAAGCACATTGATTTGTGCTTTAGATTGTAAGCCGCCCTGAGTCTTCGGAGAAGGGCGGGATATAAATGGGATTTTAAAAAAAAAACTGGAGTCCTTTGCCAATGGTTGCCTTGAGCAACCAGCACCGCCCACACCTTCCCTTTTTATTACACAGCACCCAGGTGTGGCTTTCTCAATGCTTTCTCCTCCGCCCTTGGAGTCACCCCATTGCCTCCCTCTGTCCTGCTCTGGTTGCCTGTCGGAGTTTATGAGCCTCTATGATGTCTTCCAGCTGTGAGTCCTCAGAGTCTGACTCAGCTTCCCAGCACAGCTGGGTCTCAGCCTGAGCACAAGTGGAGGGGGCAGGCTCTTCCTCAGATTGTAAGTCCTGGAGCTCATCAGAGCCTTCCTCCGACTCTGATGGCTCTCCAGGCCCCTCTTCCTCCTCCTCCTCCTCCGATCCCCCAGACTCAACTGCCGGGTCCACTGGCTGGCACGGAATCAGAAACCTGTCCCTGACCAACCATCTTGCTCATCAACAAAAAACGGGGACTCAACCGAGGCCTACCAATGCAATGATCTTGTGACCCACACTGTAACCCACTGGTGGGATCCATCGAGAGAAAGACCCATCGGCTTACTGGAGGCGAGAGCTTCCGCTTCGGTCGAAGGGACCTTGTAGATCTTCCCACCCTTGTAGACGAAGCTGCCTTCGATCACCTTGAAGTCCAGGTAGCGAGTGACCTCCGTGTACAGCAGCATCTTGACCAGCTGACCTGCAGGGGACAAAAAATGAAAAAAAAAGAAAAAGGGTCCAGTATGGATTACCCAGTATGAGCCCAGTCGGGCAGGCAAACGCCGAGAGTTCAAGAACTCTGGGCTGGTGGGGGTCCAGGAAGGAAGCCTTCTCTGTCTTTGCCCCCACTCTGTGCAACATTCTCTCCTATCCTGCCCCCGCAAGAGGCTAGTCCTCACCCTCCTGGCCTTCCAGAAAAGACTCAAAACATGGCCAGGGGTGTCCAGAGGAACATGCAGCCGGGGGGGGGGGCTGATTAGCCCCCTGAAAGCCCCCACCTCCTTTCATGCCAAAGGTGCTTTTTTTCAAGAGGCAACTGGATTTTTTTTGTTTTTCCTTGAAGACGTTTCGCTTCTCATCCAAGAAGCTTCTTCAGCTCTGACTGGAGGGCGGGGTATGGGAGGATTTATACTCCTTGCAGATGGCTGGCCCTTCGCCTTATTTTAGAGCAGTGACGGCGAACCTTTTAGAGACCAAGTGCCCCAACTGCAACCCCAAACCCACTTATTTATGCACCAAGGGCCAACCTGGCAATTTAATCAGAATACGGAGGGTTGAGTTTACCAAAAACAACTCAGACATTAACGCCTTTTCCCTTAAAAGAAAAACACAATGGCAAAGCTTTCAATGACACAAGGAACTTTTTGCTGAAAGGTAAAAGTCTGCATTTAGCACGCTTTTGAACAATGTGATTTTTGCTGTTGTATGCCTGCTGATAATTTGCCTAACCTTGGCTTATACTTTGTAAGTTTGAAAGCAACACATGCAGCTCTCAGGTCATCTGTTAGTCTGTTTCTGGTGTCAGATTTGATATAATTCAAAGCTGAAAACAGCACGCTCGCTCCAGAGACGTGTTTTGAATAAGAAGGGGCTTGAGAAATGGCTTTTTCCTGCGAAAACATAGCCAAACAGTGAGGCCCACCTGCGCGATCAATAAAGGAAATCCATCATGCAGCCGTGTGTGCTGTAGTATTTTCGGAGGCCCGAGACACAAAAGAAGTAAAGAAAAACCCGTTTTATTTCTAGCAGGAGAAGAAAGTAGCCAAGGCCGTTTCTAGCCACTCACCACAGGCCATAAGGAATTTGGGAATCAGGTCGACGTTCCAGTCTCTTCCTCGGCCCATCGACTCTGGGACCACTCCTGGCATGGAAAACCTTTTGTACAGCTTTTAAGAAGAAGAAGGGGACGCGGAGTTAAGAGGGGTTGGGCACTTCACCCACCCAGGAAAAAAAAATCTGTAAACTGACCAGAATCAGAAGGGAACCAGAAGGGAAAGGGGGAAAGAAAGGTTGATCTAGGTAGCTGAAGGAAAGAAGAAGAAAGAAAGAAAGAAAGAAAGAAAGAAAGAAAGAAAGAAAGAAAGAAAGAAAGAAAGAAAGAAAGAAAGAAAGAAAGAAAGAAAGAAAGGAAGGAGGGAGGGAGGGAGGGAGGGAGGGAAGGACACTCACATCTTCCAGGGGTGTAATAGAAGCACTTTCCCCTCCATAGTAAGCGTTGCGATCCATGTGCAGGACCTTTTTGCCATTCACGGACATGATGCCAGAGAGGATGCATTCCTGCAGAGAGCAGAAAAAAATCAAGAACCCCCCCATGGATCGTGACCTGCACCCAAGTCCCCCCACAGGAAGGAGTGCGGCTTAAGGGGGAAGCAGGCCTGCTCTCCAGGCTGGGGGTTGCCACGGAAGAGTCCATTTCAGCTGACCCGTCCAATTGCTAGCGCAGGGGTCTTCAAACTTGGCCACTTGTGGACTTCAACTCCCAGAATTCCTCAGCCAGCTGGGAGTTGAAGTCCACAAGTCTTAAAAGGGGCCACGTTTGAAGACCTGGCTGAGGAAATCTGGGAGTTGAAGTCCACAAGTTTTAAAAGGAGCCACGTTTGAAGACCCCTGCGCTAGAGGGTGCGCTGAACACAGAATTCTGAGCTCCGGGATGGATGTCAGGCCTTAAGGTCCACCGGGGTCTTTCCTGGTGGTTTTTGCTTGTCTGAAATGGTATGGGGGTCCCCAGCTCGAGCAGGGGGCTCAACTAGAAGACCTCCAAGGTCCCTTCCAGCTCCGTTATTCTATGTCAGGGGTAGGCCACCTGGGCTCTTTTATGACTCGTGGACTTCCAACTCCCAGAATCCCTGAGCCAGCATGGGGCAACTATGGCCCCTTCATGACTTGTGGACTTCAACTCCCAGAATTCCTGAGCCAGCCATGCTGAGGGGAAAGGGAGAGGTTTCCAAGCTGAGTCATGCTGGCTCAGGAATTCTGGGAGTTGAAGTCCCCAAGTCATGAAGGGGCCAAAGTTCCCCCCATGCTGGCTCAGGAATTCTGGGAGTTGAAGTCCACGAGTCATGAGGGGGCCATAGTTCCACCATGCTGGCTCAGGAATTCTGGGAGTTGAAGTCCCCAAGTCATGAAGGGGCCAAAGTTTCCCCTATGCTGGCTCAGGAATTCTGGGAGTTGAAGTCCACGAGTCATGAGTGGGCCATAGTTCCACCATGCTGGCTCAGGAATTCTGGGAGTTGAAGTCCACGAGTCATGAGGGGGCCATAGTTCCTCCATGCTGGCTCAGGAATTCTGGGAGTTGAAGTCCACGAGTCATAAAAGAGCCACGGTTGCCTACATCTGTTCTATGTTATTCTCTGCCTTCCTGCCTTCTGATGCGGCCCCCACCTCAAGCCCTGCCACACTTCCTCTATAAAGCCCGGCTGTTGTGTTAGGCTGTAGTCCAGATTCGCAAGAGGGAGGGGCAAATCTTTGCCAGGGTGCAAAGAGACAGCTGGACTTGGATTGTCTCTTTTATGACTCGTGGACTTCAACTCCCAGAATTCCTGAGCCAGCATGGGGGAACTATGGCCCCCTCATGACTCGTGGACTTCAACTCCCAGAATTCCTGAGCCAGCATGGGGGAACTATGGCCCCCTTTATGACTCGTGGACTTCAGCTCCCAGAATTCCTGAGCCAGCATGGGGGAACTATGGCCCCCTCATGACTCGTGGACTTCAGCTCCCAGAATTCCTGAGCCAGCATGGGGGAACTATGGCCCCTTCATGACTCGTGGACTTCAACTCCCAGAATTCCTGAGCCAGCATGGGGGAACTATGGCCCCTTCATGACTCACGGACTTCAACTCCCAGAATTCCTGAGCCAGCATGGTGGAACTATGGCCCCCTCATGACTCGTGGACTTCAACTCCCAGAATTCCTGAGCCAGCATGGGGGAACTATGGCCCCCTCATGACTCCTGGACTTCAACTCCCAGAATTCCTGAGCCAGCATGGGGGAACTATGGCCCCCTCATGACTCATGGACTTCAACTCCCAGAATTCCTCAGCCAGCATGGGGGAACTATGGCCCCCTTTATGACTCGTGGTCTTCAGCTCCCAGAATTCCTGAGCCAGCATGGGGGAACTATGGCCCCCTCATGACTCGTGGACTTCAACTCCCAGAATTCCTGAGCCAGCATGGGGGAACTATGGCCCCTTCATGACTCACGGACTTCAGCTCCCAGAATTCCTGAGCCAGCATGGGGGAACTATGGCCCCCTCATGACTCCTGGACTTCAACTCCCAGAATTCCTGAGCCAGCATGGGGGAACTATGGCCCCCTCATGACTCATGGACTTCAACTCCCAGAATTCCTCAGCCAGCATGGGAGAACTATGGCCCCCTCATGACTCGTGGACTTCAACTCCCAGAATTCCTGAGCCGGAATAGAGCAAGGTCAGACCCTAACCCAGCAAGTCACAGTGTGTTCCTAACAGGCAAATAATTGCTTTCATCTGGCAAGATTCTGTCTGTAGGTGCACTACAATAAAGCAACTACACTGGACTTACAACCATTGACTTACAACCTTGGCTTACAACAAGTCAAGAAGCTTCTCACTCAAAATAAGTTGTGTCCTAAACCTCCATTTCTTTTTCTTTTTTCCCCCCTTTTCATGGTGTAAGCGGGAGAGAACGGGAACAATGGAGGCGTCTGAAGGACTGGTTAAGCCTAGGACTGTCTCCACTCTGAAACAACCTGGAACTAAGGATGAAATTTCCTGACAGCGAGAACAATTAGCCAGTGGAACCACCTGCCTCCAGAAGCGGCGAATGCTCCAACACTGGAAGTTTTTAAGAAGAGACTGGACAGCCATTTGTCTGAAATGGTATATAGGGTTTCCTGCCGGGGGGGGGGCGGTTGGACTAGATGACCTCCAAGGTCCCTTCCAACTTTTATTATTATTATATTATCAAATCCTCTGATCCACCATAAATATATTTCTGACAAAGGGCCAGCTGGATTAGGAGGCCAACTCTCCTTGCCACATTGGCACGGAAGGAAAGCTGTTGCTGTTGGCCCGGGAAGACAAAAAATTGCAAGGCATGGGGTTACAAAGCAGGCAGCCGGTAAGATTTCTCCCCCACTTGGGATAAAGCGTGACTCTGTTTTCTTCCTTCGTCTTGGAAGCCCCGGATTGCAAATGATCTCAAAGGAAAGGCCATTTTGCTCCTCAGCCGCTCAGGTGAGTTTTGCCTACGATCTGGCAGGTTAGGAGGTAGCAGCCTTTGTGAGGTGAGCTGAGTTCACTTTTGATTTATCTGTTCTGTTCTGTTCTGTTCTGTTCTGTTCTGTTCTGGTCTGGTCTATTCCATTCCATTCCATTTTATTCTGTAATTCTATTCTGCAATTAGTGCAGGTTCGAGTCCCACCAGGCTCAAGGTTGACTCAGCCTTCCATCCTTCCCAGGTAGGTAAAATGAGGACCCAGATTGTTGGGGGCAATAAGCTGACTTTGTAATAATGCCGCTTGGGGTGTGTGTGAAAGCCCTAATAAGCAGGCATATACATAGAATGAAGGCTACTGCTAAGCTTGTAAGCCGCCCTGAGTCTTTGGAGAAGGGCGGGATATAAATGGAATTAAAATAAATAAATAAATAAAATTTAGGACGCTGAATGTACAGCAGCGGCCAAAATTGTGGAAACCTTTTTGGGGAAAGTGTATTTTTGAGATTTGATGGCTGATACCACCACTTTTTTTTTTTTTGGAGCAGTACCATATCAATGGAAAGATAATTTAATCAAGAATGTAATGCGACCGAGTTTGTTCAATTATCTGTACTGTATTCTATGAAAGGTTAAGAGCCAAATAACCGGAAAAAGCAAGCTCAACTTGCTTAGGTTGATCTCAGGTAGCTTTCCTTCATCCGATTGTAGCCAATGAGCACGAGTGTTTAGAGAGCCAATCGGGTGTCACCTTGCTTTGGCAACGAGCCAATCAGATTGCAGTAGGATCCGGTTATCCCACGTCCTGTATTGAAGCCGAGAGGAGGACATTTGCCAGTGTGTGATGTGATCGCCATCACGTCGGTTGGGGGCCTTTTTTGTGTGTGTGTGTCCTTTCGTTTAGCGAGCTGGTAAAACGTAATAAAATTAAAGCAACGGTGCAAAGAGTCGACTGGTCGCCCAGAAAGCGATGTGAAATAGTATTATTAAGCGAACCAGGCTGCAGAGAATGAGGTGGCTGGATGGAGTCACCGGAGCAGGAGGCGTGGTGAGCCTAAATGGACTCCAGAAGATGGTCGAGGACGGGAAGGCCTGGAGGGACGCGGTCCACGGGGTCGCGAGGGGTCGGACACGACTTCGCAGCGACAACAATGCCCAAGCAGAACGTGGACAAGCAAGCACCCAACTGGAGCAAAACAATCCCAATTTATGGCGGGGCTCCGCCACCTTGGCAACTTTTGGGACTTTGTGGACTTCGCCTGCCAGGAATTCCTCGGCCCTCCTCAATTTAGGAGGAGCCCCCGTTTGACAACCCCCACCCCGCAAATCCCTCCCGACAGAGTTTTGCAAGCCAGCGTAGGGAAGGGAAAGGCAGGAGAGAGGTTATTTGCTAAGAGCAGTCAAGCCGGTTCTTGCCCTCCTTGGCTCTTCCTGCCTCCCTTACTTGAAAATCAAGCTTTTATAATTATGGTCGGGGCTTATCCTGCAGCTTAAGCTAAGGCCCTCCTTTTTTCTTTCTTTTCTTTCGTCTTTTTTGACTGCTGCTGGGTGCAAGGAAAGCTACGACTTGGCACCCTGGCCCTAGACGCAATTGCGACAGGAAGATTGCTCAACTGGAGGCGGGGAACAATTATGCCTGAGCAAAGCAAGCGAGGGAGGGAGGCAGCCTGTAAAATCTGATGTGCAAGAGTCTCAGCAGACAGATTCTGAAGTTGGACCATAAGGAAGGCCGAGCGCCAAAGAATGGAGGCCTTTGAACTCTGGTGCTGGAGAAGACTCCTGCGAGTCCCTCGGACTGCAAGGCGATCAAACCGGTCGGTCCTAGAGGAGATCAACCCTGACTGCTCTTTAGAAGGCCAGATCCTGAAGCTAAAACTCAAGTACTTTGGCCACCTAATGAGAAGGAAGGACTCACTGGAGAAGAGCCTCATGCTGGGAAATGTGGAGGGCGAGAGAAGAAGGGGACGACAGAGAATGAGGTGGCTGGATGGAGTCACTGAAGCAGGAGGCGTGAGCCTAAACGGACTCCAGAGGATGGTGGAGGACAGGAAGGCCTGGAGGAACGTGGTCCATGGGGTCGCGATGGGTCAGACACGACTTCAGAACTAACGACAACAGCAGCAGCAGCAGCAGACAGGCAGCCCATTTGTAGACTGGGATCGTTCTAATTTGGGGGGGGGGAATCAATTTTGCAGCAGAATCCAGAGATCCAGATCCCCTTTTCCAATCAAAGCGAGATGCGGGCACAAGGCGTCCTCAACTTACAAACAGTTCATTTAGTGACAAGTTCGAAGTTGCAACGGCACCGAAAAGAGGGGATTATGGCTCTTTTTAGAACAGAACAGAGCTGGAAGGGACCTTAGAGGTCATCTAGTCCAGCCCCCCCCTGCTCAGGCAGGAAACCCTGTACCATTTCAGACAAACGGCTGTCCAGTCTCTTCTTAAAAGCCTCCAGTGATGGAGCGCCCACAATTTCTGGTGGCAAGCTGTTCCACTGGTTAATTGTCTTCACTGTTAGGAAGTTTCTCCTTAATTCCAGGTTGCTTCTCTCCTTGATTGGTTTCCATCCGTCCCTTCGTGTTGTTCACGTTCTTTGGGGAATAGGTTGACACCCCCCTTCTTCCTTGTGGCAGCCCCTCAAATGCCGGAATGCTGCTATCGCGTCTCCCCTATTTCTTCCTTTTCACACTTGCAATCGTGGCAGCATCCCCAGGGTCACGTGATCAAACTCCAGAGGCTTGGAAACTGACATGCACTTATGACAGTTGCGGCACCCCGGGCTGACGTGATCCCCCTTTTGCGACCTTCTGGCAAGCCAAGTCGAAGGGGGGAGCCGGATTCATTTAACAACCGTGTGACTAGCTTAACAACCGCAGAGATTCACTTAACAACCTGTAGCAAGGGAGATGGCGGAACGGGGCGAAACTCACTTAACGACCGCCTGGTTTAAGCAAGGGTAAAGGTGGGGCTCAGCTGTGGCCGTACGTCAACGGACTACGCGCCCTAAAGCTCCCACAGAGAGGGCCTCCTCAGGGTGCCACCAGTCAGAGAATGTCGGCTGGTGACCCCCAGGGGGAGGGCCTTCTCTGTGGGCACCCCGGCTTTATGGAATCAGCTGCCGGTTGAGCTCCGGATGGCACCTGACCTTCGCTCCTTCCGACGCGACTTGAAGACCTACCTGTTTGAACAGGCCGGCCTGGCCTGATGGGGGATGCGTTGGGGTTTTTATTGGGGATTTTTTTACATTTTTCTACTGTTTTTAGTTTGGGCTCGTGTTTAATTCTCTTTTTAATTTTTGTAATTTGTATTTTTATATATGCCCTGTTCACCGCCCTGAGTCCTTCGGGAGAAGGGCGGTATACAAATATAATAAACTTATAAACTTATAAAGTCACGGGATGACCTCAGTATCCTGGGAAAAGCAGACGGGCCCGCATCAAAGACACAAGAAATGGCCTGGGGTGGGTTAATGATTGAGCCGAAGCGCAACACACACAATTCGCGGTATTGTCCTCAGGGCTTTCAAAGATTAAGCCACTATCACAACTGTCACAGGGAGACCGTGAGCAATTCTGGGTCCAATTGGGGAGAGGGAGGGGGGGCAGAAACAGAGGAAAGGAAAATACAGATTGCAAAGGGTTAGGGGCTTTAGTGACTGTAATGTGAGTGCCCACCCCACCCCACTCCAGTTTCATCAATTAGGCTTCTCTGAACAGCTGGCAGACACCTCCATACAGAAGATGCCCTAAGGAGCAACTACAAATCCTATACAAAAAGAGTGCTGCCCCTCACTTTTGCAGAGGAGGCTGAGATTTTGGGGGAGATGGTCCCCCTTATACTAAGAGTAGCACTGATGTTGTTGCCTAGTTGGGTCACGAAATGTCTGCAAGAAAACCACCAAGCTCAGAGAGCACCAAGGACCCCACAGTTCTTCTCTTTCTCTTCCTTCTTTCCTTCCTTCCTTCCTTCCTTCCTTCCTTCCTTCCTTCCTTCCTTCTCCTTTCCACTCCCTTCTAGCCCTGATGATGTTTCCTAGTTGGGTCATGAAACGTCTGCAAGGAAACCACCAAGCTCGGAGAGCACCAGGGACCCTGCAGTTCAACGCTGAGCTACAAAGATTTTCTTCCACCTGCTCCACTACACAGCTTGCTTCCAGTAATGGTTCCATTAGCAGACACCACCAGCCTGCTTGTGCCCCGGCTATAAGTCCTCAAATTACAAGTGTTAAATAACCAAAGTTTTGAAGGCATTGGAAAAAGTGACTTACGATCGGTCCTCACACTTACGACCACCGCAGCCTCCCTGTGGATTTTCGAAAAGTCAATGGGGCAAGCTGGATTTGTTTAGCAACCATAAGGTTCACTTAACTGCAGTGATTCATTTAACCGTGACAAAAAAAGCAGTAATATCGGGCGACAATTCACATAAGCACCCATCTTCCTTAGAAATGGAAATTCTGTTTCTCTGTGGTCGTAAGTTGAGGATTGTCTGTATCCTGAAGGCAGTACTCTGGAGTTCAGAGATTTATGTTTGAGGGAGTCTGAGAAAACCACCACCAGATGGATTTAAAGCCCTAGAATTTTAAATATATTAAATATATTAAATATTAAACTTTTGCCAGGCATATGCTCTAACCTAGGGGTCTTCAAACTTGGCCCTTTTATGACTCGTGGACTTCAACTCCCAGAATTCCTCAGCCAGCATGGACCATATAAGCCAGGGGTCTTCAAACTTGGCCCTTTTATGACTCGTGGACTTCAACTCCCAGAATTCCTCAGCCAGCATGGACCATATAAGCCAGGGGTCTTCAAACTTGGCCCTTTTATGACTTGTGGACTTCAACTCCCAGAATTCCTCAGCCAGCATGAACCATATAAGCCAGGGGTCTTCAAACCTGGCCCTTTGATGAGCTGTGGACTTCAACTCCCAGAATTCCTTAGCCAGGCTGAGGAATTCTGGGAGTTGAAGTCCACAGGTCATCAAAGGGCCAAGTCTGAAGACCCCTGCTCTAACCACAAGGAGCAACTTTGCTACCATGTCATTTCTCCTGAACCTATGACTCACGCAATCTGTTTCCTCTGTCCTCTGTGTAACTTTGCCGCAACAGAAGCATCTGTTCATCTAGGGAACAAAAATCTTGAAGTCTTGTGCAAAATTTCTATTTAGACCAGGGGTCTCCAAACGTGGCAACTTTCAAGATTTGTGGACTTCAACTTCCAGAATTCCCAAGCCAGCCATGTGCTTGAGACGTCTCGGAATTAAGGAGAAACTTCCTAACGATGAGAACAATTAACCAGTGGAACAAGCTGCCTCCAGAAGCGGTGAACGCTCCAACACTGGAAGTTTTTAAGAAGAGACTGGACAGCCATTGGTCTGAAATGGTACAGGGTTTCCTGCCTGAGCAGGGGGTTGGACTAGATGATCTCCAATGCCCCTTGCGGCCTGACGGTTTTATAATTCAGTCGATATTATCCAACGCAGCCTGGCACTGAAACGCCTTCCCTCGTCTCTTGAGCAATTATTCTAACAGGCAGGACCTACGGTAAACTTGATTTTCTCAAAATGGCATCACCCCAGTTGTCTTCGGAGAAATGAGGGCCGCAGGGAACGCTTCACACGAGCGAGATCAAACATCCGGCAACACCTTAGTTGATTTTATAGTTTAAGTAAAACTCCAGATAATGGGAGAGAACTTAATTTTCCAGGCACTTTACCCCTTTCTTACGCGGTATGAGCTGAACCGTTGGGAACAAGACATTATTCAAAGAGGCACACCTAGATTTTTGTTCATATTTCTATTAGTCTCTGGAAATTCAAGTGTGGGAGGCGTGTTTTACAGCCAGTCCTCGGCTTACGACCGCAACATTTAAGTTGCTGAGTGAAACGTTTGTTTTGCCCCCGTGTACGACTTTCCTTGCCACGTTTATTAAGCGAATCACTGCAGTTGTTAAGTTAGCAACAACCGAATCCGCTTTCCTCGCTGACTTGGCAAAAGGGGGACCGTATTGACTTCGGGACACTACAAACCGTCATAAACGTGAGTCGTTTTGTCAAGCATCCAAAGGTAAATCGCCTGACCCACGGGGATGCCGCAATGGTTGTTAAGGGTGGGAAATGGTCATTAAAAGACATTTTTCCCCCCAATGCCGCTGTAACTTCAAATGGTCACTAAATGCGCTGCTGTAAGTCGAGGACCGCTTGCGTTTCATTTGCAGTTTAATTAAAAAAAACAAAAAAGCAGTCAAGAATCTCGTGGCATCTTAAAAGACCAGCAGACAATTTATTCTTGCAGAATCTGCCAGGAAGCACAATTCGTCTCCGATATTACATAATCTTTTATTAAGGCCTCCTGCCTCCGCCAGCAATTCTCATTTCAGGATTACGATTCGCAAATATTATTTCCAAACAAGGTGCTGAGGCAGCATTGCAACCGGGCGGAAAAGCCGAGGCAGATTCTCAAAACAGGCCTGGTGGATCTCTGCGGTGGCTTCAGAAGGAAGCTAGCCGGATTTTACAATGGTGCATATTTGGCTATAAGGTGGACGTGGACACACACACACACACACACACACACACACAAAACTGCACCTTTCGCTTGAGGAGCTTCTGAGCCAAAATGAGGCTTCTCTACAATTCTTTATAGCAGGGAAGTGTCCGACTTTTTGATCTCCGTTGGGGTGATGTTCTTAATGTCTTTGGGTAAATCGAGGGCAATTTTCTTAACCATGCTGGCTGGGGAATTCTGGGAATTGAAGTCCACCCATTTTAAAGGATGCTGGCTGGGGAATTCTGGGAATTGAAGTCCGCCCATTTTAAAGGATGCTGGCTGGGGAATTCTGGGAACTGAAGTCCGCCCATTTTAAAGGATGCTGGCTGGGGAATTCTGGGAAATGACGTGCACGCATTTTAAAGGATGCTGGCTGGGGAATTCTGGGAATTGACGTCCACCCATTTTAAAGGATGCTGGCTGGGAAATTCTGGGAATTGATGTCCGCCTATTTTAAAGGATGCTGCCTGGGGAATTCTGGGAATATGGCCCCCTCGTGACTCGTGGACTTCAACTCCCAGAATTCCTGAGCCAGCATGGGGGAACTCTGGCCCCTTTGTGACTGGTGGACTTCAACTCCCAGAATTCCTGAGCCAGCATGGGGGAACTCTGGCCCCTTTGTGACTGGTGGACTTCAACTCCCAGAATTCCTAAGCCAGCATGGGGGAACTATGGCCCCCTCGTGACTCGTGGACTTCAACTCCCAGAATTCCTGAGCCAGCATGGGGGAACTTTGGCCCCTTCGTGACTGGTGGACTTCAACTCCCAGAATTCTTGAGCCAGCCATGCTGAGGGGAAAAGGAGAGGTTTCCATGCTGAGCCATGCTGGCTCAGGAATTCTGGGAGTTGAAGTCCACGAGTCATAAAAGAGCCAAGGTTGCCTACCCCTGGTCTATACATATGTTGTACACAGTACGTTTTAAATGTGTATTATGTATGTGTACCCTTCAGAGCAAGCAACATTTCATTTTTAAGGTGTGCCGTTGTGCCCACAGGGGAAAAAATGACGATAAAGGTTATCTAATCTAATCTCATCTATCTGAAGGTCCACTAACATCGGGACCAATCTAAGCTGAATTAAGCTCAGCCTGATTACGTGATTTTAAAAAGCCGCTTTAGTTTGCTTTTCCTGCTAAGTGTCAAATAATGAAAGCCGTCGTGCCTCGCGGGTGGAAACGTGCCAAGGACCCACAAGTCTTTCACTGCACCCGACACGGGACAAGCAGTTTACAACCACAAACCTCTACAAATTAAATAGAGGTGCCCACATTTTACCTGCAAATATTCTGGCACTCCAGATTCCGTCACCGTCAAGTGACGGTGCAAGATCCCAAGTGACCTTGTCCACTACGTTCTTAGGGGCAAAAGTCCAGGCTAACAAACCAGCAGAGAGTGGAGTCCTCTTTATTCTGACTAGAGGGCGTCCTTGACTTACAACGGTTCATTTACTGACCGTTCAAGCTTACAGCAGCACTGAAGTGTGACTTGCGACAGTTTTTTTTTTGACACTGAACGACTGTTGCAAGCAATCGAAATTCAGAGGCTCGGCAAGTGGTTCACATGTATGACGGTCGCAGCGCCCTGGGATTGCCCCCTTTGCGACCTTCCGCCAAGCAACGTCCATGGGGAAGCCGGGTTTGCTTAACAACCATGGGATTAAGAACGGCAGTGATTCACTTAGCAACTGTGGCTCGCTTAGCCGTGGAAATTTGGGGATCAATTCTGGTCGTAAGTCAAGGACTATAGCTATATAGGCTGACGTAAATCGTACCAGATTCTAGTTGCTAAGTTAGTCCTCCATTTACCACTACAGTTTGAGCCCAACATTTAATTTGTTAAGTGAATTTTGCCCCATTTGGTGACTTTCCTTGCCACATCTGTTAAGTGAATAGCTGCAGTTGTTAAATTAGTAACATGGATGTTAAGTGAAACTGGCTTCCCGTGTTTCTCCATGTCATATATGTTTTGTGTATGTGACTATATGCATAATGGTATTTTTTGAGAGC
This sequence comes from Vipera berus, assembly GCF_964194415.1. NCBI lineage: Eukaryota > Metazoa > Chordata > Lepidosauria > Squamata > Viperidae > Vipera > Vipera berus. The sequence goes on along the minus strand of NC_138208.1, from coordinate 89,524,878 downwards.
TGAATGCAATGAAATTTCACTTTAATGTATGCTTAGTGTACATTTAAAGTGACAATAAAGTTTCTATGCCATTCCATAGATTCTATTCTTCATTCTTTCTATTCTATTCATTCTTTTATTCTATTCTATTCATTCTTTTATTCTATTCTACATTTTTATTCTATTCTACAGTCTTTCTATTCTATTCTTCATTCTTTTTCTATTCATTCTTTTTATTGTATTCATTCTTTCTATTCTATTCATTTTTATTCTATTCTACATTCTTCTATTCTACATTTTTTATTCTATTCTATTCTTTTTATTCTACATTCTTTTTATTCTATTCTATTCTTCATTCTTTCTATTCTATTTTTCATTCCATTCTATTCTATTCACTATTTTTTATTCTATTCTATTCATCCTTATTCTTTTCGATTCTGTTCTGTTCTATTTTATTAATTCTTCATCCTTTTTATTCTATTCTATTCCGTTCTGTTCTATTCTAGTCTATATTCTATTCTATTCATTATTCTATTCTATTCTAGTCCCTATTTTCATTCTATTCTATTCCCTATTTTCTATTCTATTCTATTCTATTCCCAATTTTCTATTCTATTCTATTCTATTCTATTCTATTCTATTCTATTCTATTCTATTCTATTCTATTCTTCATTCCATTATTCTGTTCTGTTCTGTTCTGTTCTGTTCTATTCTTCTATTCTATTCTATTCTATTCTATTCTATTCTATTCTATTCTATTCTATTCTTCATTCCATTATTCTGTTCTGTTCTGTTCTGTTCTGTTCTGTTCTATTCTATTCTATTCTATTCTATTCTATTCTATTCTATTCTATTCTATTCTATTCTATTATATTCTGTTCTGTTCTGTTCTGTTCTATTCTATTCTATTCTATTCCATATTTTCTATTCTATTCTATTCTATTCTATTCTATTCTATTCTATTCTATTCTATTCTATTCTATTCCCTATTCTGCTGCTGTATTTTCTTCTCTCCTATTCCATTCCATTCCATTCCTTATTCTCTTCGTTGACTTTGCTTGTCAGAAGGTCACAAAAGGGGATCCTATGACCCCGGGACACTGTAAGCATCATAAATGAGTCAGATGCCAAGGGTCTGAATTTTGATCATGTGACCCCTGGGGATGCTACAACTGTCCTATGTTTTCAGTACCGGTCTAACTTCGGTCACTGAATGAACTGTCGTAAGTGGAGGACTACCTGTATCGGAGACACCAGCTGCTAACTGCCTTAACACTCTGGGACACGCCATCAACAGATCTCCGCTCTCCGGAGAATTCCACCCGAGGGCTGCTCTGCTCAAATGCAGAAGGCATTTTTTTTAAAAAAAACAAAAAACAGTTGAAATCTCTGCCCCCCCCCCTTCACCCCCCAGCTGAATAAAAAGACTCAAAAACAAATTCAGGAAATAGCTGGCTTCAACAATTGCAGGAAGCTTCTATTCAGTCCCGGCCATCTTCCTTTCTCAGCCGGAGCAATCCCCACTCTTATCCTATGCTTTGACACTCATGAGTCACCCCAAGGGCTTCTTACTAAAATCGGTTAGCTCCGGAGAAGTGAAATAAACCGATTTTTCAAAAGAAAGCAGAATAGAAAGAGAGAGGGAGGGAGGGGAGGGGAGGGAGAGAGAGAGAAGGGAGGGAGGGAGGGAAAGGAAGGAAAAAGGAAGAAAAGAAATAGGAAGAGAGGAAGGAAGGATAAGGGAGAGAGAAAGAAAGGGAACGGAAGGAGAGAAGGAAAAAGAGAGGAAGGAAACAAAAGTGAAACAAATTGATTGATTGAGGCAGAGAGAGAGAGAGAGAGGGAGAGAGGGAGAGAGAGAGAAAGAAATATGACTGAAAGATCAAGAGAGTAGCATTTTCTTTGGAAATCATTTTGCAGAATATTTTTGGTGGCCCGTCTGGAAGTGTCTCATTTGAGGCCTTCAAAACAATAAATACAGGGACATCTTTGTCCTTGTCCAACACCAAACCAGGGCTTGGCTGCATGGCAATCCTTGTTTGGCAAGGTGGTCGTTTTCCTAGAGCAGGGGTCTTCAAACTTGGCCCTTTTAGGATTTGTCGGACTTGCAACTCCCAGAATTCCTCAGCCAGCTCGTCTGGCTGAGGAATTCTGGGAGTTGAAGTCCACAAGTCCTAAAAGGGCCACGTTTGAAGACCCCTGGCTTAAGCAATTTTTAGAGGTCAGGGGTCTTCAAAACGTGGCCCTTTTAGGACTCGTGGACTTCAACTCCCAGAATTCCTCAGCCAGCTTGCCTAGCTAATTCTGGGAGTTGAAGTCCACAAGACACAAAAGGGCCAAGTTCAAAGACCCCTGGCTTTTATGGCCCATGCTGGCTGAGGAATTCTGGGAGTTGAAGTTCACAAGTCCTCAAAGGGCCAAGTTTGAAGACCCCTGACTTCTATGGTCCATGCTGGCTGAGGAATTCTGGGAAGTGAAGTTCATAAGTCCTCAAAGGGCCAAGTTTGAAGACCCCTGGCTTCTATGGTCCATGCTGGCTGAGGAATTCTGGGAAGTGAAGTTCATAAGTCCTCAAAGGGCCAAGTTTGAAGACCCCTGGCTTCTATGGTCCATGCTGGCTAAGGAATTCTGGGAGTTGAAGTCCACAAGACACAAAAGGGCCAGGTTTGAAGACCCCTGGCTTCTATGGTCCATGCTGGCTGAGGAATTCTGGGAGTTGAAGTCCACAAGACATAAAAGGGCCAAGTTTGAAGACCCCTGACCTAGAGCTTCAGGCAAGCAATTTTTATGTACAGATCCAACCACCTCATGCATGACTGTCAAGGGACAACTGAAGAGCGGGATAAATGGAGATTATAATGGTTTAATTAGGTGCTCCACCCATGACAACTCAAAAAAAAAAAATAAATACAAAAAAACATAAAGTAGACAAGGCTGACATAAGGATAAAAGTTTCCCTACTCTGGCGACTTTTATGGAAATCCCTCCTTTTTCTGCTCTTTTAGAGCTGGCAAATCAAACCGTTTGCTAAGTTGCTGAGTGAGAAATTTCTTGTGGGCCTTGCACTATTTTACGACTTTTCCTGCCACGGTTGTTAAGTGAATCACTGCAGTTGTTAAATTAGGAACACGGGTCTTCAGCGGATCTGGCTTTTCCCCAGTGGCTTTGCTTATCCAAAGGTCGCAAAAGGGGATCACGTGACCTTGGGTCACTGCAACCGTCATAAGTACATGTCAAGTTGCCAAGCGCCCGAATGTAAATCGCTTGACCCTGGGGATGCTGCAAACGGTCACAAGTGTGAAACATGGTCATAGGTCACTTCTTTCAGTGCCGCGACTAAGCCAACGGTTGTTGCAATCAGGGTTCAAGGGATGACAAGCCACAACTTTCAAGGTTTAACTCTTTTCTGCTAAACCGGGGTTTCTCCAACTTGGCCCTTTGAAGATGGGCGGACTTCAACTCCCAGAATTCCCTACAAAGCGTTAATTCTCCCACAAGTATCCCCAGCGTGGCTGGCTGGGGAATACTGGGAGTTACAAGTCCACCCAACTCGAAAGGGACGAGCTTAAGCCGTTTAAATTATCCCCTGAAATGATGACCACCGCCATAGGGATTCTGGGAGTTGAAGTCCACGTATCTTAAAAAGTTGCAAAAAGAGTGACCTAAATGTTGCTCTTCTCTGCAACTTTTTTCCAAAGTCTCCAGCTCCTTTTTTTGTAATTTGGTGACCAAAACTGGACGCAGAATTCCAGCTGTTTTCACACCAGGAATGAACAACAGAGATGGAGAGCTAGCGAAGAAGAAGACCCCATGAGATCGGATTGCGGGCAGGACAAAGTGGGGAGCAAAACGGGGTGTGTGTGTGTGTGCTGAAGGGCAGCGAAGAGCAAGAGGCAGGAAAATACAGTCCTCCACTTACGACCGCTCGCAAAGTTTCCACAGCTTATCAAGCGAGCTTTGCTCCATTTCACCACCTTCCTTGCACAGCTGGGAAGTGAATCTGCACTTGTTCAGTTACTACGGTCGTTAAGCGAATCCAGCTTCCCCCATTGACTGTGCTCGTCAGGTGGTCACAAAAGGGGATCACCTCTCTCTATCTCACACACACACACACACACACACACACACACACAGGGACACTGCAACCGTAGACACGCTGGTTGCCCAGTGTCTGAACCACAGGGACGGGACGCTGCAATGGCTGTGTGAAAAAACAGTCCTAGGTAGCTTTTTTTTTTAAGATCCGTTGTAACTTCGGTCGCTAAATGAGCAGTTGCAAGTCGGGGATATATTTGTGTATTTGGGTTAGAGAAAGCCAGCTTGTCGATATAAAGATGAACACATGAGCAAATGGGGACAAACCGGATGCAGGGGCCGGAAGGGAAGGCTGTACCGTTTCTGCGGTCAGGGAGCAGTTTTTCAATCAACAAGAGGCCGATTTTTTCAATCTCTTTCGAGGAGAGAGGGAGTTTAAAGTTTGGCGACCTCAAGAAAGGCAGCTGGGAACATAAAAGCTTTCCAGGGCCCCCGAAGGCTTAGCGGCTCCCCTCTGAAATGTGATCCGATGGGTTCTCTTTTCCGTAGAAAGCCTGCTGCAATTCAATATAGCCGAGAGAAAGCCGTGATTCACACATGACAGGGCGGTGTGGCAATTTTTTTAATTTTTTTTTAAACTTTCTTTGGGGTGAAGCAGCAGCACCACACGGTTTGTCTGGAGCAAACTTTAAAGCCAGGGGTCTTCAAACGTGGCCCTTTGATGGCTTGTGGACTTCAACTCCCAGAATTCCTCAGCCAGGCACGTGTCACCAAAGGGCTAAGTTTGAAGACCCCTTGACTTGTGGACTTCAACTCCCAGAATTCCTCAGCCAGGCACAAGTCACCAAAAGGCCAAGTTTGAAGACCCCTTGACTTGTGGACTTCAACTCCCAGAATTCCTCAGCCAGGCACAAGTCACCAAAGGGCCAAGTTTGAAGACCCCTTGACTTGTGGACTTCAACTCCCAGAATTCCTCAGCCAGGCACAAGTCACCAAAGGGCCAAGTTTGAAGACCCCTTGACTTGTGGACTTCAACTCCCAGAATTCCTCAGCCAGGCACAAGTCACCAAAAGGCCAAGTTTGAAGACCCCTTGACTTGTGGACTTCAACTCCCAGAATTCCTCAGCCAGTATGCCTGTCTCAGGAATTCTGGGAGTTGAAGTCCACAAGTCAAGGGGTCTTCAAACTTGGCCCTTTGATGGCTTGTGGACTTCAACTCCCAGAATTCCTCAGCCAGGCACAAGTCACCAAAGGGCCAAGTTTGAAGACCCCTTGACTTGTGGACTTCAACTCCCAGAATTCCTCAGCCAGGCACAAGTCACCAAAGGGCCAAGTTTGAAGACCCCTTGACTTGTGGACTTCAACTCCCAGAATTCCTCAGCCAGGCACAAGTCACCAAAGGGCCAAGTTTGAAGACCCCTTGGCTTGTGGACTTCAACTCCCAGAATTCCTCAGCCAGGCACGTGTCACCAAAGGGCCAAGTTTGAAGACCCCTTGACTTGTGGACTTCAACTCCCAGAATTCCTCAGCCAGCGTGCCTTTGCTTTAAATGAGGGTTCACACCAGGGTTTACATCCAATCTTTGTGACTTTAAGAAACATTGCTCTAGATCAGAGGGCCTCAAACTTGGCCCTTTGATGACTTGTGGACTTCAACTCCCAGAATTCCCCCGGCAGCAACGCTGACTGCACGGAACTCTGGGAGTTGAAGTCCACAGCTCTTAAAAGTCACACAGATTGGATACCCCTGGTGTAAACCCTCATTTAAGCCAAGGTCCTCTTTATCGTTCAGAAGCCAGACATTAAGGGTCAAAGTGGGGGGGGGGGGGGTTGGTATTGATGCTGGGGTGGGAAGAGATGGTTCCCCACTGTTTCAAAGGACCGATAATCCTCCACTGACAATTGTTTAGTGACCCTTTGAATTTAAAATGGCACTGGAAAAAAATGACTTAGACCGGTTTTTCACCCTGGCAGCTGTTGCAGCATCCCCATGATCACGTGATCAAAATTCAGACACTTGGCAACTGGCGTGTACTTATGACGGTTGCACCACCCTCCCAGGGTCATGTGATCTTTTTCTTCAATGGGGGGGGCAGATCTGCTTAACAACCACACGATTCACTTAAGAACCGTAGGGATTCTCTTAAGCACAACGGCGAGACGCAACTCACTTAACAACAGTCTTGCTTAGCAAAGGCAATTTGGGGCTCAGCTTTAGTCGTAAGTCGAGGACTGCCTGTCATGATGGCGAGAAGGACCAGGGTAGCGCCAAGAAAGCAGAGTCCTGGTTTGGAGGAAGGAACAGGAAAACCCACAATGAGAAAAAGAAAAAGAAAGAAAGAAAGAAAGAAAGAAAGAAAGAAAGAAAGAAAGAAAGAATCAAGAAAGAAGAAATCAAGAAAGAAAGAAAGAAATCAAGAAAGAAAGAAATCAAGAAAGAAAGAAAGAAATCAAGAAAGAAATCAAGAAATCAAGAAAGAAATCAAGAAATCAAGAAAGAAAGAAATCAAGAAAGAAATCAAGAAAGAAAGAAAGAAAGAAAGAAAGAAAGAAAGAAAGAAAGAAAGAAAGAAAGAAAGAAAGAAAGAAAGAAGCCAGCAAAGGTCACAAATTCAAGAGAAGGACAAGGAGACGAGGACATATCACGAATCAAGCAAAGAGAGCCGAGTGTCAAAATCCCCCACTCAAAATCCACGGGCCAAGCTGGCTGGTCTTGAACCAACCTTGTCTCCAATTTTATTTTATTTTTAACCTTAAACTGGCGACTTAGGACATTTCCTGAGGTCACAATGTAGAATAATGGTGGTACTGCTACCATTATGTCAGTTGGATAATCGCCGAGTTATTTCCTCCAGAGAAAAATGCAGTGTCAACATTCTGGATGGGGGGGGTGTGGGGAAAGGCAGAGAAAAGGGTGGTCCCAGCCACAAAGAACAACAAACCTGCAAGGTAGGAGAGCTGAGTCAACAGCCTGCCTCCCAGGCTTGGTTAAAAGCCAATTAGCTCTGCTCAATCCTCATCTAAGCTACTGACTGCTAATGTTTCCCTGCAAAGTGACACATTGGTTTCAATGGGGAAAAATACCAGCTGAAGAATGAAGGGGGGGGGGGAGAAATCAAGGCTATGAAGCCCACACACACACACACATACACACACGCCTGGCAAGGCCCGGGAGCTCCAGGGCATGGCAAGAGTGCCCCTCGGCGCAAAAGGAGGACTCAAAAGGGAAGGTTGTTGTCAAACCAGAGGTGGTGGCATGCCGGGAGGCCAGGAAGAGACTAAAGGGCAGGGGATGATCTGAGAGTAAAAAATTAAATGCAGGTAACGTTTAACTTTGCAGTTCCGACGGCGCTGAAAAAAAAGTGACTTACGGCCGTTTTCCACACTTAGGACCGTCGCAGCATCCCCAGGGTCAGACGCTTGGCAACCGGCATATGCATACACAGATACATAATCATACACACACATATAAGCACACACACATATACATACATCATACACACACATACACGCACACACACATATACGCACGCATATACATACACCATACACACATATACATACATCATACACACACACACACACACACACATACATACACCATAGACACACACATATACATACATCATACATTCACACACACACACATACATGATGGTTGGCAGCGTCCCCAGGGGTCATGTGATCCCCTTTGGGACCTTCTGACAAGCAAAGTCCATTTGGGGGGGGGGGGGAGCGCCAGATTCACTCAACCACCGTGGCACGAAAGGTGGCAAAATGGGGGCAAAAGACTCTGAACCGTAGTGGCTTAGCAACAGAAATTGCAGGCTCCATTGCGGCGGCGAATATAAAACGGGAAAAAAAATAGAAAATAGAAAATAAAAAACTCCCGGGATATCTTCCTTGATGCCACAGGAGGAGGAGGAAGAGGAGGGCTGGAGAAGGGAAGGGGCAGCTTCCAAAGTCTCCCCAAGGCCAGAGCCTCCATGGTCAGGAGCAGCGTGCTGCCGAAAAGCATTTGCCGCTCGCCAGGGTCCCCCGCCCCCAATCTCCCCCACCCCCGAGGCTGGCAGCCAAGAATTATGGGTAACGATATCTAGGGTGGGGAGGGTGCAAAATGGGAAGGGGCAAAAGCCAGGCAGGGAAGGCTGGAAGCCCACGGGGGGGGGGGGGGTAAAAGGAAAACCCCGTTTTCTTGGCTGCAGAAGCTGCGGGAATCCTGGGGTGGGGGGGGAGGAGAAGAGGGGGGGGCAGGCTGAGCCAGTGTCCCCAGAAGACCCGGGTTTGGGGGGGGTTGCCCTATGAACCCAGCTCTGCAGGTGGGAGAGGGGGAGGAGATCGGGGTGAGGATAGAAAAAGAGGGGCAAAAAAAAAGCGGGAGGAAAATTAAATGGGGTGGGGGGAGCAAGACAGGAGGGCTCAGAAAAATAATTTATTTATTTTATTTATTATTGGGACTTATATGCCGCCCTATCTCCCCGAAGGACTCAGGGCGGCTAACAACAATAACATACAATAAATACAGAAGTTAAGATAAAATTAAAGGCCTCTGTACAATAAATTAAAATTAAAATAAATTATACATAATAAGGTAAAGGTAAAGGTTCCCCCGCACACGCGTGCTAGTCGTTTCCGACTCTAGGGGCCGGTGCTCATCTCCGTTTCAAAGCCGAAGATCCGGTGCTTGTCCGAGGACGTCTCCGTGGTCATGTGACCGGCATGACTAGACGCCAAAGGCGCACGGAACGCTGTTACCTTCCCACCGTAGCGGTTCCTATTTTTCTACTTGCATTTTTACGTGCTTCCGAACCGCTAGGTTGGCAGAAGCTGGGACGAGTAACAGGCGCTCACTCTGCTACGCGGCACTCGGGATTCGACCCGCCAAACTGCCGACCTTCTGATCGACAAGCTCAGCGTAATACTAATGTATAATAATCCATCACTCATATAAAGACTCATTCCCAACATAAAGAAAAGTCCCAAAAAGGGGAGAGGGAATAGAGGAAAAGGGGGGGGGGACACCAAGCCCACCCCAACCACCTTCATTCAAGTTACAGGTATCTTTGATGGGAGTGGGGAGAAGCCATTCAGACGACTCCTTGCCCTGATATAACAAAAAAACCCAAAAAACTAATCAGAATAAAATAATCCCCAAATAACCAAAAGAAGGGAAGAAGGTGAAAAAAAGAGGGGGGGGGAACACCAAGCTCAGCAGCTTTCCTTCAACCTGTCTTTCCCTTCCCACAAACTATACCTGACCTTCCTTTCCCTGAAATTACAGGCATTCAGATGACTCCCAGCCCCACTGATAACACTTGTAATATAAAAGCTAATCCTAATAAAATAATTCCCCAATAAAAGCAGATTTCTGCTAAAAGAGGGGAGGGGGACACCAAGCCCAGATCGGCCCTCTTCCTTCATGCTACACGTGTCTTTGCCTTCCCACAAGCTACACTCATTTTTTTGTCTCCCCCTCAAGCTACACGTCTCTTTCCCTACCTGCAAGTTAGCCGTGTCTTACCCTTCCTTCAAACGTTAGCCGTGTCTTACCCTTCCTTCAAACGACACCTGTCCTTCCATCCCCTCCAGTTCCACGCGTTCAGATGACTCCCAGCCCCATTTCGATAATAGAAAAGCTAATCCTAATAAAACAATCCCCAAGTAACGGCTGGTCTCAACGAGGGGGGGAGGACGGGGGACCCCAGGTCCAGCCCAGCTCTCTTCCCTCATGCTACACGTGTCTCTCCCTTCCCCCAAGCTACCTATGCCTTTGCCTACCCTCAAGCTGCACGCATTTTCGTCTTCCCCCAAGCCACACGGCTCCTTCCCTACCCACATCTTACACGGGTCTCTCCCTTCCCCCAAGCTACCTATGCCTTTACCTTTACCCTCAAGCTACACGCATTTTCCTCTTCCCTCCAAGCCACACGGGGTCCTTCCTTCCTTACCCACATCTTACACGGGTCTCTCTCCCTTCCCTCAAACTCCACGGGTCTCTCCCTTCGCACAAGCGACCTAGCCTTTGCCTGCCTTCAAGCTGCACGCATTTTCGTCTTCCCCCAAGCCACACGGCTCCTTCCCTACCCACATCTTACACGGGTCTCTCCCTTCCCACAAGCTACCTATGCCTTTGCCTACCCTCAAGCTACACGCATTTTCCTCTTCCCCCAAGCCACACGGGGTCCTTCCTTCCTTACCCACATCTTACACGGGTCTCTCTCCCTTCTCTTAAACTCCACGTGTCTCTCCCTTCGCACAAGCGACCCACGCCTTTGCCTACCCTCAAGCTACACGCATTTTCGTCTTCCCTCCAAGCCACACGGGGTCCTTCCCTACCCACATCTTACACGTGTCTCTCCCTTCCCCCAAGCTACCTATGCCTTTGCCTACCCTCAAGCTGCACGCATTTTCCTCTTCCCTCCAAGCCACACGGGGTCCTTCCCTACCCACATCTTACACGGGTCTCTCCCTTCCCACAAGCTGTCCCACCACGCCTTTGCCTACCCTCAAGCTGCACGCATTTTCCTCTTCCCCCGAAGCCACAACGGGTCCTTCCCCGCCCGCGCCTTAACACGGCTCTCTCCCTGCCCCCCCACCACCGCCACCACGCTACACGTGTCTCCCCCTTCCCACGTTGCAGGCGTCCAGACGACTCCCGGGACGCGGGGATTTCCTCCCCCCGCCCCCAAGCCAGGCCCGCAGGCTCACCGTGAGGCCGGTGCCCAGCACGATCACGTCGTACTCCTCGTTCATGGCGGCGGTGACGGCGGCGGCGGCGGCCGGGCGGCGGCGGGCGGCGAGGCCGGGCGGGGAGGGCGCGGCGCTGGGGGGCCTCCCTCGCGCGGGGGCGGCGGCGGGGCTCGGCCGGGGCTTGGGCGGCGGTTGGGGCCCGCGGCGGCCGCTGGAGAAGGAGGCCGAGGAGGAGGAGGAGGAGGCCGAGGAGAAAATGGAGGCGACGCTGCTGCTGCCTGCGCCGCCGCCGGGAGAAGACCGCGCCAGAGGGGCGGGGCCTCTGGAGGGCGGGGCGGGGCCTCGGCCGCCACCCGAGGAGGAGGAGCTGGAGGGCGCCCCAATCCCCGCCATGCTCGGCCAAGGGGCGCTGCCCGGCCGGCGGCCGTTATTGGGCTGCCGCGAGATGTCAATCAACGGAAGGAGGGAGGCGGGGAGGGGAGGGGGAGAAAAAAGGGAGGCGGGGCCTTCCTTTATCCCACCGAACCCCGCCCGGCCGGCGGTGATTGGCTGCGCGCCCTCGGCCGGCCGAGGCCAGGGAGGCTCAATGCCACGCAGGTGGCGGCGCGGGGGGGGGGGGGGCTTGGAAGGGAGGCGCATGCGCGCCCGCGCGGCTGAAGCCGCTGCCCTAAGCCAAGCTGGCGCTTCCGGGGGATGATCACGTGACTCGCCGCCCAGAAGAAGGTTCAGCCAAGCCGTGTGATTTTATTTTTTATTTATTTTATTACATTTATATACCGCCCTTTCCCGGAGGACTCAGGGCGGTTTACAGGGTAATTAAAAACCAAATAAAAACCAAAAATACAAAAGTTATTCCCAACTTGTGTGATCCCAACCCTGTTTGGTTGTGTGAAGTCGCTCCTGCGCGATAAGCTCCCAATCGGTATTTCTCAAACGTTGGCCCCTTTTAAGACGGATGGACTTCAACTCCCAGAATCCCCCAGCCTGCCCCAGGATTCTGAGAGATGATATCCCTCAACTAGCCGCGTTTGAGACACGCTGCTCTAAATCCTGGTTTGTTCACCCGAAGTCCTGCCTTCCGACCTATTCTCTGCGCCTTCACAATCCGTGAAAAAGGGGATCCTTTTTCCACCATCCAAAAATCCCGCAAAAGGGGATCATGGGACTCCAGGACGCGGCAACCATCATAAATATGAGTCGGTTGTCAAGCATCACGTGACCCTGGGGATGCTGCAGCAGTCGTAAGTGTGAAAAACAGTCGTAAGTCACTTTTTCCAGTGCCGTTGTAACTTTGAACTGTCGCTAAATAGATGGTTGTACATTTATTGTTGTAAAGCCACCTAGAGTTGCCTAATGGGCGAGATGGGTGGCATGTAAATTTAATAAATAAATAACAGATCTACCTTATTTAGTGACCACAACTGGGACTGGCCACTCAGTTGTTAAGTAATGTGGTCGTTAAGTGAAACATCTTGATTTTTTTTCTTTTAATCTTCCTTCAGCTTTCCAGACCCCCAAAGGTCAAAAAGACATGAGGGTTGGCTGCAAAGTCACTATATCACCACCACTGAACAGGGAGGGAGCTTCAAACTTGGCCACTTTAAGCCTTGTGGACTTCAACTCCCAGAATTCCTCAGCTACCTCAGGGCTGGCTGAGAAATTCTGGGAGTTGAAGTCCACAAGGCTTAAAGTGGCCAAGTTTGAAGACCCTTGCCATTGAAACTCCAAATAAACAAGGCAATAATCTTTTGATATCTCTGAGCTCCTGTTTTCCCCATAACAACAACCCTGTGAGGTGGGTTGGGCCAGCTGCAAGCCCAAAGTCACCATCTTCCATTTTTAAGGGAAAGATTCAGCCTCTCCAGTCTAACATCTTAGCCACGACACCAAATTGGCTCTAATTTTTCCCCCAAAAGGATGAGACACAAACTTGCTATAAATTAGCGCAATACAGGGAGTCCTCGACTTACAATGTTTCATTTAGTGACCGTTCAAAGTTACAACAGCGTTGAAAAGGGAGACTTATGACCGTTTTTCACACTTACGACGGTTGCAGCATCCACATGATCACGTGATCAGAATTCGGATGCTCGACAACTGATTCATATTTATGACGATAGCAGTGTCCCGGGCTCATGTCATTCCCTTTTGCGACCTTCTGACAAAGAAAGTCAATGGGGACTCCAGATTCATGGAACAACCCTGTTGTTAACTTAACAACTGCGACGATTCACTTAAGAACTGTGGCAAAGGCAATTCGAAAACTCCCTTAACAATTGTTTCACTTAGCAATGTAAAGTTTGGGCTCAGATGTGACCGTAACTCAAGGAGCACCTGTATAGTGTCAACCAGAAAATTAGACCGAGTCAACCCTGGTTAGAGTTACACGGGTACAGGTTTGAGGCTATTCACTTGATGTGACTTATGAAAAGAGATTTGCACATCGTATTATGCCAAGATTGCTCTTTAAATAGGACCAATAGCTGGCAAACGAACCACAGTATTATAATAGTCAAGAATTATGCTCTATTATGCCATGCAGGACTTATTTACCCGGAAGGCTGACTACTAAAACATGGATTCTCACACGGTAAGCCATACAGGCTAGGCCAGTAATCGTGAACCTTTTAGAGACCGAGTGCCCAAACTGCAACCCAAAACCCACTTATTTATTGCAAAGTGCCAACACGGCAATTTAATCTGAATACGGAGGTTTTAGTCTAGAAAAAACAACTCATACATTAACACAATAACAAAGCTTTCAATGATACAAACAACTTTTTACTGAAAGGTAAAAGTTTGCATTTGGCACGCTTTTGAACAATTAATGTGATTTTTGCTGTTGTATGCCTGCTGATAATTTGTCTAACCTTGGCTTTTACTTTGTAAGTTTGAAAGCAACGCATGCAGCACTCAGGTCATCTGTTAAGTCTGTTTCTGGTGTCAGATTTGATATAATTCAAAGCTGAAACCAGCGCGCTCGCTCCAGAGACTTGTTTTGGCTAGGAAGGGGCTTGAGAAATGGCTTTTTCCTGCAAAAACACAGCCAAAGAGCGAGGAGGGAATGCCCACAGAGAGGGCTCCGAGTGCCCTCCCCCGGCACAATACCTGCCATAGGTTCGCCACCACTGGGCTAGCCGCTAGGCCAGTGTTCCTCATCCAGCAACTTTCAGAGGTGTGGCCTTCAACTCCCAGAATTCCCCACCAAGACTCCTCCCCCTTAGAGCATTTGGGGAAAGAGCCTCTGGTTATACCAAAAAACAGTTGGAAATTGTGTGTGTGTGTGTGTGTGTGTGTCTTTTTAATGCTCATTCCCACCAAGTCTGTTCTCTTCAAAGAGCTGGAGAAGGTCTGGTTTCTTTGCCAGCTGCCTGGCGTACATCCCGGTGTCGTCTGGAGAATCCTTTAAACCTGCCTGCTGGAGGAAACGCACACATGGGCCATGTTGCCTCGCAGAAGCCAGGTGCAGCGCTGCGGGGACGGAGAAAGCAACGCGAGCGTGAAGGCTTTGCGCACGCCGCGGCAGGATGCACCCACCCAACCTCAGGCGCTCCAGCTATTATTGCAGTCAAAAATGTAACATCCCTTCACGTGAATATATTCATTTTGCCTTAAAGGCCCTAGGGTGGCTTTAGATGCAGGTTCGCTGTATTTATTTCAGAGGGTAAATTTAGCTAGCTTGCTCTAGTGGTTAAGGAATCAGGCTAGAAACTAGGAGCTGTGAGTTCTAGTCCCGCCTTCGGCGTGAAAACCAGCAGGGTGACCTTAGGTTAATCACCAGGAGATGGTGAGTTCTAGTCCCACCTTAGGCATGAAAACCAGCAGGGTGACCTTAGGTTAATCACCAGGAGACGGTGAGTTCTAGTCCCACCTTAGGCATGAAAACCAGCAGGGTGACCTTGGGTTAATCACCAGGAGACGGTGAGTTCTAATCCTGCCTTAGGCGTGAAAGCCAGCAGGGTGACCTTGGGTTAATCACCAGGAGATGGTGAGTTCTAGTCCTGCCTTAGGCATGAAAACCAGCAGGGTGACCTTAGGTTAATCACCAGGAGACGGTGAGTTCTAGTCCTGCCTTAGGCGTGAAAGCCAGCTGGGTGACCTTAGGTTAATCACCAGGAGATGGTGAGTTCTAGTCCCTCCTTAGGCATGAAAACCAGCAGGGTGACGTTGGGTTAATCACCAGGAGACAGTGAGTTCTAGTCCCACCTTAGGCATGAAAACGAGCAGGGTGACCTTGGGTTAATCACCAGGAGACGGTGAGTTCTAGTCCTGCCTTAGGCACGAGAGCTGACTGGGTGACTTTGGGCCAATAACCGGTAGATGGTGAGTTCTAGTTCCATCTTTGCTATGAAAGCCAGCTGGGTGACTTTGGGCCAATCACCAAGAGACTGGTCCTGGAGGTTGCAGACTGTGTAAGGTGCTGTTGGGGGCACAGAGAGCATCAGGGCCTCCGGCACCCCACTGACCTTTTTTTTTTTTTGGTCCACCAAGGTCTGATTAGCAAGGCGGCCTTACCAGTTCGATGCTTCTTATCCTTCACCTGCAGGGAAGCCCCCAAGGAAAGCAGGCACTGGATCGTCCCCTGGTGCCCTTCCTACGTGGCGGAAGTAAAACACAAAGAGTCGAGATTCAGACCAGGTTCCAGCTCCTCGGTTTCTGCAACCCGTTGCAAGCGGCTGACTCGATGGGCTAAGCCGCAAATCATGGTTTGCCATCTTGACGTTTTACTCATCAGTAGGATTTCTATTTTATTCTCAGCCCAGGAGCCCGAGATGGCACAGACGATGGATGTCAACTCCCAGAATACTTTGCCAGGGCCGCCCATCGTGTGAAGGAAGGAACCCGGGCCACTAGGACTGCGTTGGTTTAGCTGGAAAGCAGAAGTGGCCAGGAACAACTGCACTAGGCTGGGGAGGATGGGACGTGATGAGGAGGAAAAAAAAAAAAGGCCGGGAGGTCACACACCAGATGGTGGTGGGTTCAGATGTTCCTCCTCTTCCTTCCTCAGCAGTAAAGACTTTTTAAAAAAAATTTGAAAGAATAATTTTTTTTTTTGCAAATCCGTAGCTCGACAAAATATTTAATTCTTACCAGATTATGCTGAATCTGTTGGTTATTTGGCTTAAGGCACCATTAATTGAGAGTCACTTTGGTCTAGGCAGGGCAAGGGTAGGCAACCTTGGCTCTTTTATGACTTGTGGACTTCAACTCCCAGAATTCCTGACAGCATGGCTCAGCTTGGAAACCTCTCCCTTTTCCCTCAGCGTGGCTGGCTCAGGAATTCTGGGAGTTGAAGTCCACGAGTCATAAAGTGGCCTAGGCCTGGGCCAGGAGTAGGCAACCTTGGCTCTTTTATGACTCGTGGACTTCAACTCCCAGAATTCCTGAGACAGCCATGCTGAGGGGAAAGGGAGACTTTCCAAGCTGAGCCATGCTGACTCAGGAATTCTGGGAGTTGAAGTCCACGTCATAAAAGGGCCAAGGTTGCCTACCCCTGGCCTAGGGGTCTAGGCTAGAAAGCAAGAGACAGTGAGTTCTAATCCACCTTAGGCATGTAAGCCAGCTGGGTGGGTTTGAGCCAATCGCCAGGAGACGGTGAGTTCTAGTCCCACCTTGGGAATGAAAGCCAGCTCACTGTATTTGGAACAATCACCAAGAGGCGGTGAGTTTTAGTCCCGCCTTAGACCTGAAGGTCAACTGGGTGACTTTGGGCCAATCACTAGGACAGTGTTTTTCAACCGCTGTTCCGCGGCACACTAGTGTGCTGCGAGCTGTTGCCTGGTGTGCCGTGGGAAATTTTTTTTTTTTTACCTCCCTCCGGAGAAGATGGCCGTGGCCCGCGGCTGAGCTAGACGGGAGGGTGAGTTCTGGCTGGCTGAGCCCTGAGGAGGCTGTTGCCTGTTGCACGGCCTCGGCTGGGCACCGGGAGTTCCCGGTGCCGTAACAACTTGCAGAGGCCGCGGGAGATGTTGGTGTGCCGGTCCGGGTCCGCCGGGCCTGACCCGCGGCGGCGGCAACGTTTCTGAGGCCGCCGAAGATGAGTCGGGCGGCGGGGAACCTGGACCTAAAGTGGCCAGGCCGTTCCGAGCGACGGGGCGCCTGGGGCCTGTGGCGGAGTGCCTGGGAACGCCTTCTGAGCCCGTTCGGCATTTTTACTGGGCGCCGAGGCGCCGGGACCCATGGCAGCTGGAATGCTTCAATGTGAGAGAGAGAGGAGGGGAGGAAGGAAGGAAGGAAAAAAAGCAGGAAGAAAAATTAAAAAGAAATGCAAGTAGCTTCCAGTTTCCACAACAAGTAGAAAGCAAGAAATTGAGAGAGGGAGGGAAAGAAAGTGGGAGAGAGAAAGGCAGGAAAGAAAGGAAGAAAGATAGAAAGAAAGAAAGAGAAAAGAAAGAGAAAGAAAGAGAAAAGAAAGAAAGAAAAAGAAAGAAAGAAAGAAAGAAAGAAAGAAAGAGAAAGAAAGAAAGAGAAAGAAAAATAAATGAAGGAGAAAAATGCAGAAAGAAAAATTAAAAAGAAATGCAAGTAGCTTCCAATTTCCACAACAAGTAGAAAGCAAGAAATTGAGAGAGGGAGGGAAAGAAAGTGGGAGAGAGAAAGGCAGGAAAGAAAGGAAGAAAGATAGAAAGAAAGAAAGAGAAAAGAAAGAGAAAGAAAGAGAAAAGAAAGAAAGAAAAAGAAAGAAAGAAAGAAAGAAAGAAAGAAAGAGAAAGAAAAATAAATGAAGGAGAAAAATGCAGAAAGAAAAATTAAAAAGAAATGCAAGTAGCTTCCAATTTCCACAACAAGTAGAAAGCAAGAAATTGAGAGAGGGAGGGAAAGAAAGTGGGAGAGAAAGGAAGGAAGGAAGATAAAGAAAGAAAAGAGAGGGAAGGAAGGAAGAAAGAAAAGAAGAGAAAAAAGAAAATACAGAAAGATAAATTAAAAAGAAATGCAAGCTTTCCTTTTCCTTCACAGCAAAAACAAACAAACAAAAGCCCCAAAATAAAATAAAATAAAGAGGCTAATAATAATAATAATAATAATAATAATAATAATAATAATAATAAGAAGAAGAAGAAGAAGAAGAAGAAGAAGAAGAAGAAGGAAGGGACCTTGGAGGTCATCTAGTCCGACCCCTTGAGAACACAGGCCATCCTCAACTTACGACCGTTCGTGTAGCGACCGTGGGGAGGCCCAACGGTGCGGAAAACGGTGGAGTGCCTCATGATTTTTTTCATGAAACAAGTGTGCCTTTGCCCAAAAAAGGTTGAAAAACACTGCACTAGGAGACAGTGAGTTCTAATCCCACCTTGGGAATGAAAGGCTGCTGGGTGACATTGGGCCAATTACCAGGAGACGGTGAGTTCTAGTCCCACCTTAGCCATGATAGTCAACTGGGTGACTTTGGGCCAATCACCAGGAGATGGTGAGTTCTAGTCCCGCCTTAGGCATGAAAGTTGGATAGGTGACTTTGGGCCAATCACCAGGAGACGGTGAGTTCTAGTCCCGCCTTAGCCATGAAAGTCAACTAGGTGACTTTGGGCCAATCACCGGGAGACAGTGAGTTCTAGCCCCGCCCTGGGCATGGAAACCAGCTGGATGACTTTGGGCCAATCATTCTCTCTCAGCCCAACCCACCTCACAGGGTTGTTGCGGGGGGGGGGGGAAGGGGAAATAGGAGGAAGATGTGTTTGATACGCTCCTCTCTCTCAGTTACTTGTAAAATTAAGAAAGGCGGGATGCAACCAAACAAAAATAAAGTGACGCTGCCCCCAAAGGCCAATCAAAAAAGGGCAGATACCTTTGCCGCATAATGCAGGGCAGTGAAACCGAGGTCCGTGGCCCTTTCATCGACATCCACCCCAAGATCGGACACAAGGAACCGTAGCACCTCCTCCTGTCCTGTGATTGCAGCTCGGTGCAATGGCTGGTTGCCGAGAGCATCTCGGATCTTATAATCGGCCTGCAGGATGGGGAACAGGAAGCAGAGCACAAGTATTGGGGGTTACAACCCCAACAGCCTGCTGGGGAAGAGAGAAAGCACATCTCGGAAATCTTGGGACAGAACAGGCCGACATTTAAGCCGGGGTTTCTCGCATTTGGTCGTTTGAAGACGGGCGGACTTCAACACCCAGAATTCTCCAGCTGTTCTGTCCCAGCCTACGGGAGTCCTTGTTAACTCACCAGGACCAACCCCTCTTCCAACAAGTAGGCTGGAAACGCAGGAAAAACAAACCCCTTTGAATATTATTTGCAGACCTGCAAAACGTCCCAAAAGCAAAGGCAAATGAAACACGATTCAAACGGAGAATTGTTCATGGGCCAGGCGATTTGAACACGATCTCACCAAACTGGAGTCCTTTGCCAATGGTTGCCTTCAGCAACCAGCACCGCCCACACCTTCCCTTTTTATTACGCAGCCCCCAAACGTGGCTTTCTCCGTGCTTTCTCCTCCGCCCTTGGAGTCGCCCCATTGCCTCCCTCTGTCTTGCTCTGGTTGCCTGTCGGCGTTTGCGAGCCTCTGTGATGTCTTCCAGCTGTGAGTCCTCAGAATCTGACTCAGCTTCCCAGCACAGCTGGGTCTCAGCCTGAGCACGAGTGGAGGGGCCAGGCTCTTCCTCAGATTGTAAGTCCTGGAGCTCATCAGAGCCTTCCTCCAGCTCTGATGGCTCTCCAGGCCCCTCCTCCTCCTCTGATCCCCCAGACTCAGCTGCCAGGTCCACTGGCTGGCACGGAATCACAAGACCAGCCAGCGTGGAGACCTTTAGAATAGATCAGGGGTCTGCAACCTTGCCAACTTTAAGACTTGTGGACTTCGGTTCCCAGAATTCCTCAGCCAGCTATGCTGGCTGAGGAATTCTGGGAGCTGAAGTCCACAAGTCTTAAAGATGTGATGGTTGCAGCCCTCTGGTATATGTAATCCTCAATCATGATGTAGCCCAAAGTTTTCTCCGCAAGGCAAGACAGTTGTTAACTGAGTTTTGCCTCGTTTTACAACCTTTCTTACCCTAGTTCTTAAAAGAGAGGTGGAGGCCCGCTTTCTTGTTTTTTCCTTGAAGACATTTCGCTTCTCATCCAAGAAGATTCTTCGGTTCTGACCGAATGGCGGAGGACGGAAGGATTTCTATTCCTCGCAGTCGTCTGGTCGTTTAGTACTCTCTCCGAGAGTCATTGAGGCCGCTTGGAGGTTTATCTGTGCCTTTCGTCCTCCACCATTCGGTCAGAACCGAAGAAGCTTCTTGGCTGAGAAGCGAAACGTCTTCAAGGAGCAAGTAAGTCCAGGTGTCTCTTGAAAAAAGCCCCCTTGCGACACCTGTGGACTTTGTTTGTCAGAAGGTCACAAAAGGGGATCATGGGACCCCGGAACACTGCAACCGTCATAAATAAGAGTCAGGGATGCTGCAGTGGGTGGAAAAGTCACTTTTTTTTCCAACGCCGTTGTAACTTCGAACTTAATGCTGTAAGTCTAGAATTACCTATACTCCTACGTTACCAGGGATAAAGGTACACCTGTTGGAGCAGGTGGATGGTGGAACACACCTGATGTTGCTCTAGAAGCACCTGGGCAATGTCCAAGTGGCCGTTTTGTATAGCGTCCGTAAAAGGGGTGATCCCACAGTGGTCCCGAGCATCCGGCGTGTAGCAGCACCTTGGAATCAATGCAGAAAAAAAATGGGGAAAGTCACAATTGAAGCCAGCCCAAAGCACGCACTCGAGAGCCAGTTGGGGGAAAGTAGTGAAGGTGCTGGGCCAAAAACCAGGCGAGCCGAGTTCTAGTCCTCCCACAGTCGAGAAACTGCCTGGGGGATTTTCGATCATTCTCTCAGCCCATCCCACTTTACAGGGTTAATGTGCTGGGAAAAACGCAGTGGGAGGCTTATGCATCCTGCCTTATCCTATAAAACTGAATTGAAATGATGATGATGATGATATGATATATGATACGATAATAGTTGGAAGGGACCTTGGGGGTCTTCTAGTCCAAACCCCTGCTCAAGCAGGAAACCCTATACCATTTCAGACAAATGGCTGTCCAGTCTCTTCTTAAACAATTCCAGTGTTGGAGCAATCACCACTTCTGGAGGCAAGGAGTTCCACTGGTTAATTGTTCTAACTGTCAGGAAGTTTCTCCTTAGTTCTAGGTTGCTTCTCTCCTGGATGAGTTTCCATCCGTTGCTCTTGTCCTGCCTTCAGGCGGTTTGGAGAACAGCTTGACTGCCTCTTCTTTGGGGCCGCCCCTCCAATATTGGAAGACTGCTGTCATGTCCCTCCTTGCCCTTCTCTTAATTAAACTAGACATACCCAATTCCAGCAACTGTTCCTTATGTGTTTTAGCCTCCAGTCCCCTGATCATGTTTGTTTCTTTTCTCTACACTCTTTCCAGAATCTCAACATCTTTTTTACATTGTGGGGACCAAAACTGGATGCCGTATTCCAAGTGTGGCCTTAACAAGGCCTTGTAAAGTGGTATTAACACTTCACGTGATCTTGATTCTATCCCTCTGTTGATGCAGCCTAGTACTGTGTAGGCCTTTTTGGCAGCTGCAGCACACGGCTGGCTCGTATCTAAGTGATTGTCCACTAGGACTCCAAGATCCTTCTCACAGTTACTACTATTGAGCCAGGTGCCACCTATACTGTACCTGATTATTGTAGTAGTAGTAGTAGTAGTAGTAGTAGTAGTAGTAGTAATTAATTTATTTATTTATTAATGGGACTTATATCCCGCCCTATCTCCCGAGGGACTCAGGGCAGCTAACAACAACAAAAATTAAAGGTCTCTGTACAGTAAATTAAAATTAAAAATTGAAATAAATTAAAGATTAGTGTTAAAATTGTAAACATAATTAAAATCCCTGTCAGTCCAGGTCAGCCAGGTGGAAAAGGAGTGTTTTGAGGCCGCGGCGAAAGGACTGGAGCCATCCGAAGCTCAGGGGGGAGCTGGTTCCACAGGGCTGGCGCTCCCACAGAGAAGGCTGTTCCCCTGGGGGTCACAAGCCGACATTGTCTAGCCGACGGTACCCTGAGGAGGCCTTCTCTGTGTGAGCGTACTGGGCGATGGGAATTCGTTCCCGGCAGCAGATGGTCCTGCAAGTATCCCGGGCCTAAGCCATGTAGGGCTTTAAAGGTAAGTACCAGCACCTTAAATCTCACCTGGAGGGCAACCGGTAGCCAATGAAGCTCACGCAGGAGGGGTGTAATATAGGAGTATTGGGGTGCTCCCATCACTACCCGTGCAGCTGCAACCAGTTGAAGCTTCCGGGTGGTCTTCAAGGGCAGCCCCATGTAGAGAGCATTGCAGTAGTCTATACGGGAGGTAACGAGTGCGTGGGTGACTGTACGTAGGGCATCTCGGTCCAGAAAGGGGCGCAACTGGTGTACCAGGCGAATCTGGGCAAATGCCCCCCTAGCCACGACTCCAATATGATCTTCAAAACTGAGTCATGAATCCAGGAGGACGCCCAGATTGCGTGCTCTGTCAATGGGAGGTAACATCTCTCCTCCTATAATCAAAGATGGAACCTCTTGGACTAAACGAGATGTCGGTATGTAAAGCCACTCAGTCTTGGCCGGGTTGAGTAATACCTGGTTGATACCTAGGATGCTGGCAGCAACCCGTGTCAACTATTAGTGCCAGTCAATTTGAGTGTTCAGTTGACTGAGTTTCATGTTTTATGAATAAAAGTTTTATATAATAATAATAATAGTTTGCAAAAATTGATCAATGAATCATTGGGAAGAGTAGAATATGACTAGCAGCAAGACGATTAGGATCCCTGTAGAAAGAGTACAGAGAAGAGCAACAAAGAGGATCAGGGGACTGGAGGCTAAAACATATAAGGAAGGGTTGCTGGAATTGGGCATGTCCAGTTTAATGAAGAAGAGGACGAGGGGAGACAGGAGAGCAGTCTTCCAGTATCTCAGGGGCTGCCCCAAAGAAGAGGCAGTCAAGCTATTCTCCAAAGCTCCCGAAGACAGGACAAGAAGCAACGGATGGAAACTAACCAAGGAGAGAAGCAACCTAGAACTAAGGAGAAACTTCCTGACGGTTAGAACAATTAACCAGTGGAACAACCTGCCTCCAGGAGTGGTGAATGCTCCAACACTGGAAGTTTTTAAGAAGAGACTGGACAGCCATTTCTCTGAAACGGTATAGGGCAGACATGTCAAACACAAGGCCCGGGGCCCGGATGCGGCCCGCGAAGTGGTTTCATGTGACCCGCAAAGCCATCCTGGAAACAGTGAGGGAATGGCCCCCTCTGCCTTGGCCCTGGCCCAGAGACCCTCCTTCTGCCAGAGACCCTCGGATCTGTCCCACTCCTACCCAGGCCCCCATAGGCACCCTTGATGCGAACGATGTAGAGCTGGCCACGCCCACCCAGTAGGCCATACGCACTCTAGCCACGCCCACCCAGTAGGCCAGACCACACCCACCCGGCCCCTCAAGGGCAACCGCAATGCTGATGCGGCCCTCAATGAAATTGAGTTTGACACCCCTGCTGTAGAAGACCTGAAGGATCACGTTTGGGCCAGATCCTCCTGGAGAAAAGTGTATCTTTGTGATCACAAAGACTCCACAACAACTTGACGGTATATCCAGGTGGTCCTCAACTTACAACAGTTCATTTAGAGCCCGAAGTTACAACGGCACTTTATAAAAAAGGGACTTTGGACCGTTTTTCCCGCACGTACAACCGTTGCAGCATCCTCAAG
The DNA here is from genome assembly GCF_964194415.1 of Vipera berus. NCBI lineage: Eukaryota > Metazoa > Chordata > Lepidosauria > Squamata > Viperidae > Vipera > Vipera berus. The sequence goes on along the minus strand of NC_138208.1, from coordinate 89,501,479 downwards.
GTCACGGGATCCAAATTGCGACACTTGGCAACTGGCGTGTACTTCTGACGGTTGCCGTGGCCCCGGGGGGGGGGAGGTGTCACGTGACCCCCTTTTGCGACCTTCTGACGAGCAAAGTCAATGGAGGAAGCCAGATTCACTGAACAATTGTGTCTACTAACTTAACAACTTCAAGGATTTACCGAAAAAGCGTGGCAAGGAGGGGCGTTAAAAAAAGGGGCCAAGCTTACTTAACGACCGTCTTGTTAGGAGCAAAAAAATGGGGGGCTCGGTTGTGGGTCGTAAGCCGAGGACTATCCGTAAACCGGGAGGAGCAGAACTCAGCTCACCTTTCGAGAAGGATTTTCACGACTTCCAGGCGCCCGTGCATCGCTGCAAAACAGAACAGAGAAGATAACCACGGCTAGTATCGAAAACCTGGCAGCAGTTCGGCTCGTGCCGGTCTTTTCCAGACATCCCACACTCTTAGCACCCATCATCCCCAGCCTCCCAGCCATCCCAAATCCCCCAGGAAGCACTCAATTGCAAAAAAGAAAAGATTTTCTCCCGAGATGTTTTATTCGACGAATTCGATCCTTAAAACTTAAGCAAGCATACGTCGAGGGCAACTGTCCCAAAGATGGTGTTTTTTTTTTCACGAGTCAGGGGTTTTTTTGTCTTTTGGGGGGTTTTGTTTTTAAGAAAATTTTTATTGATTTTCCGGTTTTACATTTAAATATTTAAAAAGCAACGTGGCGGCTGAGTCCATCCATCATTCGAAAACATACAAGCATCTTTTAGTACAGATCTCAAACTATTACCTTAATTTTTTTTCCTCTCTCTTTCCCCCTTAGTCTATTTAAAGCAGATTAAAGCATTAAGTCAGGGGTCTTCAAACTTGGCCCTTTTATGACTTGTGGACTTCAACTCCCAGAATTCCTCAGCCAGCTATGCTGGCTGAGGAATTCTGGGAGTTGAAGTCCACAAGTCATAAAAGGAAGGGCCAAGTTTGAAGACCTCTGCATTAAGTCATAAGCTGTAAAACTGACACAATTCTCTTCCTTTGCTCTTTTGGCTTGGGAAGAGGAGCTAATTCTTTTGCCAAAATAATTCGCTGTCTTGAATTATACTAAATTCATTTTTGAATATATAAACACAGAGAAAGTGTTGATCTGTCTTGGAAAAATCTACAAGGCAAAATCTGTGGCACCAGAAGAAAGAGCTTTGTCTGCAGACGACATGGTCAGATAGATGCTCTTTGTTTTCACACACCTGTGCCTTAGAAAAAAAGGGTTTAAATATCTCATATTTAAACGAATACAATTCTTACTACATCGATCAAATAAAAATGACTTTCTTACACTTATCAATCATTTTTAGTTTATACGTGTCCTAGTTATTTTAACATTTAATCTTAGACAATCGATGTCCTAATTAGAAGGGGGTGTTTTGCTGTTGTTGTTTTGAAGACGTTTCGCCTCTCACCCAAGAAGCTTCCTCAGTTCTGACTGGATGGCGGGGAATGGAAGGATGGGGGAATTCAGTCCGAACTGAAGAAGCTTCTTGGATGAGAAGCGAAACCTCTTGAAAGAAAAACAAGAAAGTCCCAGTTGACGGGTGGAAAAGCAATTTTTTGAATAACTACGGCCTGGATGACTGAGAATCTCCACAGACTTTGAGGGCAGTGGTTTTACTCCACAAGAGTCCTGCGAGGGAGGTTGGGCTGAAGTTCCTCAACTAGGTTCTAGATTCAGCCTTCCCCACCATGGTCAAAAAAGTCAAGATGGCAGTGACGAAGACACTCTGGGAACTGCAGCCCCCCCCTCTTGGCTAGCTATAAATCATCCCTGCTAACTAAAGCAAAGATTCCTCTGTTAAGATTTACTTACTCAATCTAAATAGCTGCCCTTCTCGCTTTTACCTCACGCTGGGCAGCTTAAAATCAAATAATACAGGGAGTCCTCAACTTACAACGGTCTGTTTTGCAGCCGTTTGAAGTTACAACGGTACTGGGGGGGGAATTAATGACCATTTTCACACAACCGTCGCAGGATCCCCATGGTCAGGTGATCCAAATTCAAAGGCTTCGCAACCGTTTCATATTTACGACGGTCGCAACGTTCCCCGGGAGGGGGGGTCACGCGATTCCCCTTTTGCAACCTTCTGAACAAGCAAAGTCAGGAGGGGGAGGAGCCAGATTTGCTTAACAACCGTGTTTCCCACTGAACGACGAAAAAGATCATAAAAGGGGGAAAAACCCATTTAACTGTCTCGCTTACCAAGAGAAATTTGGGAGTCAGCTGTGGTCGTAAGTTGAGGACTGCCTGTAGATTGCACCTCCTAGGGCAGAGGTAGGCAACCTTGGCTCTTTCATGACATGTGGACTTCAATTCCCAGAATTACTGGCTGGCTGGGGAAGGGGTAGGCAACCTTGGCTCTTTTATGACTCATGGACTTCAACTCCCAGAATTCCTGAGCCAGCCAGGCTGAGGGGAGAGGGAGAGTTTTCCAAGCTGAACCATGCTGGTTCAGGAATTCTGGGAGTTGAAGTCCACAAGTCATGAAGGGCCCATAGTTCCCCCATGCTGGCTCAGGAATTCTGGGAGTTGAAGTCCACAAGTCACGAGGGGGCCATAGTTCCCTCATGCTGGCTCAGGAATTCTGGGAGTTGAAGTCGACAAGTCATGAAGGGGCCATAGTTCCCCCATACTGGCTCAGGAATTCTGGGAGTTGAAGTCCACCAGTCATAAAAGAGCCGAGGCTGCCTATCCCTGTGGACCTAGAGGATGGATTGGACCCAGGTTCAGCATAGCCACCAAGAAAGTTCAAAGCAAAACCTTGTCTAAGGAATTACACCCATTTCACAGACTTATTCACCAACTGCTGATGAAGCCACTCAACCATCTTAAGATGGGCGCACATGACACAACCTGCTGTGTGGAGGGGGGTCCTTCTGATCCGGCTTTCTGTATCCCAAATGTCCGGAGAAGCACTTAGCAAGTATTGGATGACCCGCGGATCCCCTTCGCGGCTGGCGATGTGGAAACAGTTCCAACCGTCCTTGTTCTTTAGCTGCATGTTGGCCCCGTGTTGGACAAGATCTCGGATGATCTCCAAGTTCCTCCTCGTACAAGCCATCATAAGAGGAGTCCTAGAAAATGGAGTGGAAGGAGGAAGGTCAACCTTCTCCAGCCTTTTCACATGAGGCCATCCAGACATATGGGAAGAACAGCTCCCATCATCCCCTGCCTCCTTGGGGCCAGCCAGAAACCTCTTTCGCAGGTTGAGGAACCTTAACTGAGAAAGTTGACCTTCCCTTCAGATTCCCCCTTCAGTAGCGCAATAGGCATTTGGCAAGCTTGTGCTGCGTTTGCTTCATGACCGACCGTGTGATTCCCTTAACAACTGCACGGGTTTGGTTAAAATCAAAGGTACAAGGACAGATTAGGCAAGACCTGGATTGGAAACAGCAACTGTGAGATGGACCTTGGAGTCCTAGTGGACGACCACTCGTCTATGAGCCAGCTGTGTGCAGCAGCAGCCAAAAAAAGCTAATACAGTCCTGGGTTGTATAAACAGACACATAGAATCAAGATCACGCAAAGTAATATTAAAGGTAAAGGTTCCCCCGCACATGCGTGCTAGTCGTTTCCGACTCTAGGGACCGGTGCTCATCTCAGTTTCAAAGCCGAAGAGCCAGCGCTTGTCCGTGGACGTCTCCGTGGTCATGTGGCCGGCATGACTAGACGCCAAAGGCGCACGGAACGCTGTGACCTTCCCACCGGAGTGGTCCCTATTTTTCTACTTGCATTTTTATGTGCTTTCGAACTGCTAGGTTGGCAGGAGCTGGGACGAGTAACAGGCGCTCACTCTGTTACGCGGCACTTGGGATTCGACCCGCCAAACTGCCGACCTTCTGATCGACAAGCTCAGCGTTCTAACCCACTGTGCCACCGCTTGAGTGAGGCCACACCTGGAATACCGCAGCCAATTTAGGTCACAAAAAAGATGTTGAGAGTTTGGAAAAATAAATCAGAGAAGAGCAACTAGGATGATCCAAGGCCTGGAGACTCAAACCTACAAAGATCGGCTGCGGGACTTGGGTTTGGCCAGTCTAAAGAAAAGAAGAAACAGGGGCGACATGATAGCAGCGTTCTAGTATCTGAGGGGCTGCCACAAGGCAGAGGGGGTCAAACTCTTCTCCAGAACACCAGACAAGAAACAACGGTTGGAAACTGACCAAAGAGAGAAGCAACCAGGAATTTAGGAGGAACTTCCTGACAGTGAGGACAATTAACCAGTGGAACAGCCTGCCACCAGAAATCCTGGGCGCTCCATCACTGGAGGTTTTTAAGAAGAGGCTAGACAGTCGCTTGTCTGAGATGGTATAGGTTCTCCTGCTTGAGCAGGGGGCTGGACTAGAAGACCTCCAAGGTCCCTTCCAGCTCTACTCTATTCTATGGTAAAAAATATTCTTTAACAACCACCTGGCTTAGCCACAGAAATTCTAGTCCCAATTGTAGTCATAAGTCAAAGAGTATCTATAGATTAATATCTACATCATCTTCATCTACAAACCCAAGATTTGATTCTTTTTTTTTAACATTTCACTGTACATGGCCCTCATGAGTCTGGGCAGCTAAAATATAATAAAAAGTAAAAACAGAAAAACAGAACCACGCTCATCCTCAGTTGGAATTAAAAACTGGCCCATCGGTCAGAATTCATACATCAATGCAGGGGCTCCTGCCCCTCAGAGCCAAGTCTTTAAGGCCTTAAAAAAGGCCAGCAGAGTTATGGCTAGTGTGATCTCTTGGTGGTCTCCCATTCAACACGAGAAAAACCCTTCCGTGCCAACCCACCATACCAGTCGGCTTTTTTCAAGCAGTCCACAGTGGCTCTCCGTTCCAGAAGGTACAAGACGCAATCCCGGTGGCCCATGGAGGCAGCTTCGTGGAGGGGACGCTTGTAATCCTGGTTCACCAGCTCAACGTTCATTCCTAGGATCTCAATGAGGTACCGCAAGATATCCAGCTTGCCGTGCCTGGCTGCAAAGTGGACCAGGGTGTCTCCTGACTTCTCCCAGTGCTTCTGTCTCACGTCTCTGTCCAGGTCAGGCACTTTGTCAATCTCTTCTTTGAGAAGGGTAAACATCCCTTCCCGTATTATCCGGGGAAAGAGGTTGGCCATTTTGCTTTCCTCCGTCGCCGGTCCAGAGCTCCAGAGGGAAAGACCTAAAGCCCATTTGTAGCAGATGGGTAGTTCAGAGAGAGGAAAAAAGAAATATCTTTTATACATGTAAAAATGTATAAATATATAATGAAATATGTATTTTTATACGATGTATAATTTACGTATGTAGACAAAATACATATTTTATGCAACATATTATATAGAACATATTATACAGAATACACACACACACACACACACACACACACACACACACACACATATATATATATATATATATATATATATATATATGAGTTAAAACAACTGCTTAAGACGCAGTCGGCCCTGGTTCGAATCTCAGAAGGGTATGGCTGACTGATGAGAACAAATAAGTTTGAAATGATCATATCGGTCTCCCTTTATTCTTTGTTAGCAAGCTAAAAAATTTACACAAACATGAGCTGCGAATGCTGTGGCTACTGCCTATGGATGGCCTTGGGCTAGGCTGAAACAGGAAATAAGATTTGTCCCGTGTCTGGGACCAAGCAAGTGTATTCTGAATGCTTAACAAACATTTCACACACACACACATATATAATTTCATAAAATATAAAATCCAAAAATCTTTTAAATATTTAAAAATGAAATGAAAAGTAAATTTAAAAATATTTTTTTTATATTTTCTGCATAGATTTATAATATATACAAACATAGGAAACATACTATATTTTATACAGTACAAAAATACATACATACACACAGGGTTTCCTGCCTGAACAGGGGGTTGGACTAGATGACTTCCAAGATCCCTTCCAACATTATTATTATTATTATTATTATTATTATTATTATTATTATTATTATTATTATTATTATTATTATTATTATTATTATTATTATTTTATTATTATTATTATTATTATTTCTTTCTTTCTTTTAAATGCCCTGTAAACCACCCTGAGTCCTTCGGGAAAGGGCGGTATATAAATCTAAATAAATAAATAAATAAATTATTACTATTATTATTACTATTACTACTACTGCTACTATTATTATTATTATTATTATTATTATTATTATTATTATTATTATTTTACACACACATATAGATATATTAAAATATGAAATATAATTACACACACCCTGGCACAAGAGTCAACTCAGCTTTGGGCGATCTCTTGTATCCTAAGTTTTATCCCAGTTGTCACGTTTTCTTATAAAAGCATATTAGACAAAAACATCTGGAAAGCAGCTGGGAACATCTTTAGTGGAAAAACCAACGTTATGGCAAGATACCATAGAGAACCGGAAGGGACGGCTGTAAGGCACTGCACCCTTATAGCTTTTTTTTTCCTGCATTACATCATCAATACCCGGGACGCTTCATTGGTCCGCAACTGGCAACTCTTCCGCATGAAGGAGGAGCCATGGGGAGCGAGCTCTGCGATAGGGCGACAGAGACACACTTCTCGGAGCCACACAGGGCTCAGAGGGCGGGTTTCGCGGGCCGAGTCGTCAGCAGTTAGGTTGCGCGTCACCAAAGGGCGGGGGTAACAAGCTCAGGTGCGCGTACAAAAAGAGTTGCTGGCCGCTTTGCAAATTAGGGCAAGATCAAAGTTAAGCAGCCAGGATCAATTAAAAATCCAATTAATTACTAATGAGATTTTTTTTGGGGGGGCAGGGAGAGAAGGTTAGACCTGGAATGGATCGTCATCCAGGCCGGATCATATCCTATCCTGATTTTGGAGAAAAATAATTGCTTTGGGAAGGGAGGGGGGGAAAAAAAGGGGGGGAAGAGTGAATTGCAGCCCAGGGTTCTTCAACCTGGCGCCCTCCAGACTCTGAGGTCTTTTTTACAGTTAGCCTTAGACCAGGGGTAGGCAACCTTGGCTCTTTTATGACTCATGGACCAACTCCCAGAATTCCTGAGCCAGCCAGGCTGAGGGGAGAGGGAGAGGTTTCCAAGCTGAGCCACGCTGGTTCAGGAATTCTGGGAGTTGAAATCCACAAGTCATGAAGGGCCCATAGTTCCCCCATGCTGGCTCAGGAATTCTGGGAGTTGAAGTCCACAAGTCATGAAGGGCCCATAGTTCCCCCATGCTGGCTCAGGAATTCTGGGAGTTGAAGTCCACGAGTCATGAGGGGGCCATAGTTCCCCCATGCTGGCTCAGGAATTCTGGGAGTTGAAATCCACAAGTCATGAAGGGCCCATAGTTCCCCCATGCTGGCTCAGGAATTCTGAGAGTTGAAGTCCACGAGTCATGAGGGGGCCATAGTTCCCCCATGCTGGCTCAGGAATTCTGGGAGTTGAAGTCCACAAGTCATGAAGGGCCCATAGTTCCCCCATGCTGGTTAAGGAATTCTGGGAGTTGAAGTCCACAAGTCATGAAGGGCCCATAGTTCCCCCATGCTGGCTCAGGAATTCTGGGAGTTGAAGTCCACAAGTCATGAAGGGCCCATAGTTCCCCCATGCTGGCTCAGGAATTCTGGGAGTTGAAGTCCACAAGTCATGAGGGGGCCACAGTTCCCTCATGCTGGCTCAGGAATTCTGGGAGTTGAAGTCCACGAGTCATAAAAGAGCCCAGGTTGCCTACCCCTGCCTTAGACTTAAGACTGCAAAACTGCAGCTCCTAAGTGAGGAAGTTCTTAAAGGGAATTTTGAAAATCGCCCTGGCTGTTTGTCAAGAAAAAGAAAGCAACGGAATGTGGGAAGGACTTGATGGAGCCCACCACCACAACAGACCTTAGCAAATTTCTGTTGCTAAGCGAGACAGAGGTTAAGTGAATTCTTGCCCCGTTTGACAACCTATTCTTGTCAGGGTTGTTAAGTGGCATCGCTGCAGTTTTTAAGTTAGTACCCCAATTGTTAAGTGAATCGGGCTTCCCCCCCCCTCGACTTTGCTTGTCGGAAGGTCGGAAAAGGGGATCACATGACCCCGGGATGCTGCGACCGTCATAGATATGAGTCAGTTGCCAAGGGTCAGAATTTTGATCACGAAGAGGCTGCAAGGCTTGTAAGCATGAAAAATCGTCATAAGTCACTTTTTTCAGTGTCATTGTAATTTTGAACAGTCAATAGAATAGAATAGAATAGAATAGAATAGAATAGAATAGAATAGAATAGAATAGAATAGAATAGAATAGAAAATATAGAATGGAATGGAATATATAGAATAGAGCAGAACAGAAAATATGGAATGGAATGAAATGGAATGGAATGGAATGGAATAGAATAGAATAGAATAGAATAGAATAGAATAGAATAGAATAGAATAGAATAGAATAGAATAGAATAGAATAGAATAGAATAGAATAGAATATTGGAAAATAGAATAGAATAGAATAGAATAGAATAGAATAGAATAGAATAGAATAGAATAGAATAGAATAGAATAGAATAGAATAGATAAAATACAACAGAACAGAAAATATGGAATGGAATAGAATAGAATTAGAATTAGAATAGAATAATATAGAATGGAATAGAATGGAATATATAAAATAGAACAGAGCAGAAAATATGGAATGGAACGGAACAGAACAGAATAGAATAGAATGACTTTATTGTCACTTTGAATGTACCCTACTCGGCATACATTAAAATGAAATTTTGTTGCATGCAGTTCTCAAAGGGTCACCACCTCCGATACACACCACATAAATATGACAAAAATAAATAAATAAATGCAGAATTATGCATACATCCACAGTTGTGACACAGAGAGACATCGCAGTCTAGTTCGGGTTATATGTATACCTGTGCGTGGCGAGAAAAACGAATCCTGCCCATTTACCTGACGGATAGCACAGGAAACAAAGCTGTTACACAATCGGGCAGTCCTGCTAGAAATACTTCCAAACCTCCTCCCAGAGGGGCAGCAACAGAAACAGGCCATAAAGTGGGTGGGTGGGGTCTCTAACAGTGCCTTGAGCTCTAAGCGCTTGTGAGCAGCATCCTGAATACCAGGAAGTGAGTTTCCTATGAAGCTCTTCTCTGCTGCCCTTACCACTAAACAAACTCTTGTAAGCCAAGAGGACTAGTGGTACACATCCTATTATCCCCAACCAGAATTGGCAAGGAAGCTTGTCAAATTGAGCAAAACTCACTAAACAAATGTCTCACTTAGCAACAGAGACATTTATTTAATTTCATCAATAAAAATGTTATTTAAATAAACTAAGTACATTTAAATGTTTATGCAATCCATCACGCTCGCCCTTTCCTGGATGGTGCGCTTGGTCGACAGTTCAAATCCCAGTAAAGAGTTAAAAGAGTTTTTACTGACGAAAAATGTGCAGGCAACCGGCGCATAAATGTGGCGCAGGTTGCCATGAGCCAAGAAAGAAATTTGAGCCTCTAATTAGCAGACAGTCTGAAAGAAACATCTGGAAAGCATCTGAAACAGCTGGCTCGTTGGTCTAGGGGTATGATTCTCGCTTAGGGTGCGAGAGGTCCCGGGTTCAAATCCCGGACGAGCCCATTTTTTTCTCTCCCTGAGATAACTTCTTTAGGAAGCAGAGACACAAAAACATTAAAATTTGATTGGCATCTCTTGGTACGTGTGGTGGCTAGGGAATTCTGGGAGTTTAAGTCCACCCATCTTCAAGTGCTGGCTGGGGAATTCTGGGACTTAAAGTCCACGTATCTTAAGCAGGTTGGCTGGGAAATTGTGGGAGTTGATGTCAACAGAACTTAAAATTGTCATGCTCGAAATATATTAATTTTTAGATGATCTAAGGATGAAATTCCCCCTCCGACCTTTGGGGGCCATACTTTTAAGGAAAACAGACTTGTTTTAAAAAGTTGGAAAAACAAAAGAGTTCACTGTCAATTTCAGAACAGGCAGGTACAGTCACACACCTAGAACCTAGAACTAAGCAACCTAGAACTAGTTCTAGTAACCTAGAACTAAGGAGAAACTTCCTGACAGTTAGAACAATTAACCAGTGGAACAACCTGCCTCCAGAAGTGGTGAATGCTCTAACACTGGAAGTTTTTAAGAAGAGACTGGACAACCATTTGTCTGAAATGGTATAGGGTTTCCTGCCTTAGCAGGGGGTGGACTAGATGACCTCCAAGGTCCCTTCCAACTTCTTCTTCTTCTTCTTCTTCTTCTTATTATTATTATTATTATTATTATTATTATTATTATTATTATTATTATTATTATTATTATTATTATTATTATTACCTCTGTGTATTGCTGATTCACCTCTGGAGGTGGTTAGCAGCATCAGGTTTCTGGGTGTGCAGCTAATGAGTAGACTACCTTGGTCTCTGAACAGGGAGACACTGGTGAAGTGGACACAGCAGCGCCCACGTTTTCTGCGTCGCATGATGAGAAAAGCACATCTTACTTCCCCTGTCCTCAGCACTTTCTATAGAGGGACCATCGAGAGCAACCTGTCTTATTGTATTACTGTCTGTAATGGGAACATCACTGTTTTGGACAGGAAGGCGGTGCAGAGAGTGGTAAGGACAGCAGAAAAGATTATCGGTAGTTTACAGGGCATGTAAGTGATGCTTGGGCAGTGTCCACAGGATTTTTCTGGGACACTACACATCCTCTTTACGGCCTGTTTTCCTTGTTACCTTCTGGGAGCGAGGGGGGCTTCGTGGTATCCAAAGCAGAACATCCAGATTTGATTACAATTTTGTTCCATACACAAGCAGTGAGTAGGACACGAAGTCAATTGGGTTTATAGGTAAACTCCCCATCCTCTAGTGCCTACTCTGATGACACTGACAGTGGATCAGCGAAAGCTAAGACAGCCGATTTTTAGATTTTTAGAATTCATAAATGGTTGATTTTATGGTTTTATGGTTTTTAAACAATACACAACTGTTTTACAAGTATCCCAGAGTTCAAGGATTTTATACCATTGCACATATATGTATATGTATATGTATATGTGTGTATCTATATCTATATATGTGTGTATCTATCTATCTATATATATCTCTGTCTATGTATCTATCTATGTATGCATCTATTATCCATATCTTTCTATATCTATCATCTGTCTGTGTCTGCCTGTCTATCTCTCTTTCTCTCACACACATAACAACCGTGTTACTAACTTCACGACTGCAGTGATTCATTTAACAACTGTGGCATGAAAGGTCTTAAAAGTGTGGAAATCTCACTTGTGACCACTTTCCACACTTACGACCGTTGCAGCATCCTCACGGTCACATGATCAAAATGTGGATGCTCTGCAACTGGTTCATATTTACGACGGTCTCAGCGTCCCCGGGGGTCACGCGATCCCCCTTTTGCGACCTTCTGATAAGCAGAGTCAATCAGGGGATCCAGATTCACTTAACGACCGTGCGACTAACTTTAACAACTGCAGCGACTCACTTAACATCTGTGGCCATAAAGGTCGCAAACTGAGGCACAACCCACTTAACAAATGTTCTGTTGTAGAAAGAAGAGACTCACACCAGCTCTTCAGGAAAGGAAAGGATTAATGCGCAGGTTCAGAAGGCTTAAAGCAAAAGGTCTGAACTCCGAAGGGCTCATGAACAGACGACCTGTTTATACACCTCTAATTCCTAATAATACATTGTTACTTATGTGGTTAATATTCTACACATTCTTATCCGAAAAGAGTTTACAGAAGAAAATTACTTGCAGTACGTGTAGTTTCACAGACAGAATATGGTTATCCCAATCAACATCTGCATCAAGGACAAGACTATGTTTGCTTAAACAAGGACTTTAGTACATTCCTCTTTAAGACAGTCGCCGGGAATACGTATAGTTACGCTAACAGGATTAAGGCTTCCTTGATCAGCGTCTGTTCTAAGGACAAGAACACGTTTGTTTCACAATTATTTTAGTACATTTCCTCTTTAGTTCCACTTAGCAACCAAATTCGGGGGGCTCCATTTTTTGGCCGTAAGTGGAGGACTGCCTGTAATGGACCCAGTTGCTATCAGGGCAAAAACCACGGACAAAGTCACATCAGAACATTTTATTCTCCCAGAATGCTCTGGGGCAGACCTGAGAGTAACCATAAAGGAGACTTTTTGACAAGCCAGAAAGAGCTGAATTCAGCCTTCTCTCTCTCTCTCTCTCACACACACACACACAAACACTCACACACACACAGACACAAACACACACAAAAACAAAGACACACACATTAAAAACCCCGCAAGGGCGTGGGAGAACCGGAAGTGAGTGCTGCGTGGTACTCAACGCTTGTCGTTTTTTCTGGATCTCTTTGGGGAGGGGAGTGCCCGTCAAATTCCGCGCGAGCTTTCATTGGTCCGCGTCGGGCAACCTCTCCGCCCGAAGAAGGAGGAGCGATATGGAGCCAGCCCTGCGATAGGTCGGCAGAGACACATCGGGGGGCGGGGCTTGGTGGGCGGAAGCCTTTAAATTGGGCGTCCCGGGGCGAGAGTTGCGGGGTTCGCGCAAGAGGCAGCGGAGGCTGGTCGCAGATTAGGCGGAGCGGATCCAAGTACGTCCAAATTTAGCTTCCGAATTGCTAGTGGGATTCTTGGCGTTAGGGCTGGGGAAGGAACTATTATCCCATCCGGATTTTTTGGGGGGAAAAAATAATAATTGAATTGCTTTGGTCGGGGGGGGGGAGGGAGGAGAAGAAAAAAAAAAGTCAGTTGCAAGCCGACCATCGTCAACCTGGCGCCCTCCAGAGATTTATTTATTTATTTATTTATTTATTTATTTATTTATTTATTTATTTATTTATTTATTTATTTATTTATTTATTTATTAATGGGACTTATATCCCGCCCTATCTCCCGAGGGACTCAGGGCGGCTAACAACAACAAAACTTAAAGGTCTCTGTACAGTAAATTAAAATTTAAAAATTGAAATAAATTAAAATAAATTAAAGAATAGAGTTAAAATTGTAAACATAATTAAAATCCCTGTCAGTCCAGGTCAGCCAGATGGAAAAGGAGTGTTTTGAGGCCGCGGCGAAAGGACTGGAGATCTTGGGTCATCCGAAGGGGGGTATTACATGTCCTATCATCCCCTGCATGCAGGCTGGGGGGGATTCTGGGAGTGGGAGCCCACCCACCCCTTAAAAGGTTGCCGAGGTTGAGAAAGCCCGGCGTAAGGCGTGGCTGTGCCTCTTAAAAGGAAGGGCTGGTTTGGGGTCTGCCTTAATGGCAATGATGGGAGATTAAAATCTCAATTTTATTACTGTTAAACACCTCCCCCTCCCCCCCTCCCCCGAGTCGCCCGGGATAGTGAGATGGGCGGCATATGAGTTAAACAGACAAAACAAGCGTCCCTTAGCCTGAAATGTCAACCTGGCCACCGAATTGAACTCCTGGGCATTTGTTTGCTTTTTAGTTTTGTTATTATTGATTGATTGTTTTCCCCACTTTCTGCTATGTATTCAAAATGGACAGTGATTAGTGTGTGTGTGTATCTGTGTGTTTGTATTCTTTTGAGAGCAGGCAGCAGAATTTCATTTTTAACATGGGATAGTGTGCTCACAATACAAAATGACAAAAAAGGTTATCAGATTTGTTTTTCAGGTTTCTCCAGCTGCCTTTGGTCTACCGTTAAAGTACCTTATCTATCCATCTATCTATCCATCCATCCATCCATCCATCCATCCATCCATCCATCTATCTATCTATCTATCTATCTATCTATCTATCTATCTATCTATTGTTGTTGTTGTTAGCTGCGAAGTCGTGTCCGACCCATCGCGACCCTATGGACAACATTCCTCCAGGCCTTCCTGTCCTCTACCATCTTCTGGAGTCCATTTAAGCTCACGCCTACTGCTTCAGTGACTCCATCCAGCCACCTCATTCTCTGTCGTCCCCTTCTTCTATTTCTATCTATCTATCTATCTATCTATCTATCTATCTATCTATCTATCTATCTATCTATCTATCTATCATGTCTCTATCATCTGTGTCTGCCTGCTTGCCTGCCTGCCTATCTGTCCATCCATCCATCCATCCATCCATCCATATCTTTATCTATCTGTCTGTCTATATCTATCCATCTATCATCTATCATCTGTGTCCTTGTTGTCTGTCTATCTATCTATACTCTGTCTATCATCTCTCTGTCTGTCTGTCTGGATTTGCAATGGACCCGTTTTTTTGTCTTTCACTAGTTAAGTCTCCTGTCATCCAATGTCATTTTTCTCTGTTTTTCCTTGTGGGTCAGTGAGATTTTTCAAGCAACTCCACCTGACAGCGAGTGATTGTGAAGCTCTTCGGCAGAGCCCAGAAGGCACAGTCGCCCTGACGCAGCCCCTCACCAGGAGGCCGGCCAACCCAGGTTCCTGTAGGGGCCTTCACCCAACTCCTCGGAGGAAGAAGCATTCCAAAGGTGTGTTGAGTGGTGACCCTTTGCATTGTGTTGCAAGACTGAACAGGTCCTTTCCTGACAAGATCAGTTAACGGTTTCAGGGCACAAAAGCCGTGTTGTTGTGTCGTTGCAATGCAAGATATGGAGGGTGCGTTGCAACAGTTTGGTGCTGAGTTGTCCCCTGTTCTTAGAGGTTGGCGCCCTGTTTATGTAGCCACGTGTATAGAGAGAGTTGATGATATGACATAGTTGGGTCGTGAGATGTCATGTGCATGAAAACCACCCAGCTCAGAGAGCACCAAGGACTCCACAATCATCTTCTTCCTCCTCCTCCTCCTCCTCCTCCTCCTCCACCACCTCCTCCTCCTCCTCCTCCTCCTCCTCCTCTCTCTTCTAGGAGTGCTGACATTACCTAGTTGGGTCATGAAACGTCTGCAAGAAAACAACCCAGCTCAGAGAGCACCAAGGACCCCACAGTCCTCCTCCTCCTCCTCCAAACCCCACTCCCTTCTAACATTGATGTTAGCTAGTCATGAAACATCTCCAACAAAACCAAGAAGACCACCAAGCTCGTAGTAGGGCACCAAGGACCCTACACGTATCTTCTCTCCTACTTGTTTCAAGGTTGCAGCTTTTATAATTTTACATCTGCTCTGCGGATACCGGCGCTTAAAGGCTTAAATGGGAGATGGGGGAAGGCAGTCCTCGACTTACGACCCCAACGGAGGCCAACATTTCCATTGCTAAGTGAGACGTTGGTTAAATGAATTTTGCGCCCTTTTGCAGTCTGGCTCGCCGCAATGGCCGAGGGAACCACAAGGGCTAAGTTAGGAAGACGGTTGTTTAGGGAATCTGGCTTCCCCGTGGACTGTCAGAAGCATACGTACATACAATCCCGGGACCCTGTGACCGTCATAAATGTGAGCCCATCGCCGAGCGTCTGACTTGTGATCACGTGAGCACGGGGATGCCGCAACGGTCGTAAGGGTGAAAAATGGTCATAAGTCCCCTTTTTTCAGTGCTGTTCTAACTTTGAATGGTCACTAAATGGTTATAAGTCGAGGACCACCTGCATAGAGGCCTACCACTGTCTGCCAGCGCCCTGCTCTTCGACATGGCCGAAGCTGCCCTTGGAAGCTGCTGTAATTTAATAATTTAATTTAATATTTGCATTTGTATACCGCCCTTTCCCTGAGGACTCAGGGCGGTTTACAGGGAATTAAAAATCAAAACATACAAAAGTTAAAACCAATTAAAAAGCATTAAATTCACCCTGTACATTAAAACCCCAGTTAAAATTTTCTCCTCAGCCTGGGCCCGAGAGCTCAAAGAGCCAGGTCTTCAGGCCCCGGCGGAATGATCGGAGGTCGGGAGCAGTCCTCAGCTCTACCGGCAGCTGGTTCCAGAGGGCAGGCGCTCCCACTGAGAAGGCCCTATCCCTGGGTGTCACCCGCCGGCAATCTCTCACCGGCGGAACCCTGAGCAGACCCTCCCTGTGGGAGCGCACTGGGCGAAGGGCGTTTGATGCCGGCAGCAGGTGTTCCCTCAAATAACCCGGACCCAGGCCATGTAGGGCTTTATAGGTGATAACCAGCACCTTGAATTTCACCCGGAGGGCAACCGGAAGCCAATGCAGCTCGCGGAGTAGAGGTGTTACATGGGAGTATCGGGAAACCCCCATTACAACTCGCGCGGCCGCATTCTGCACCAGTTGAAGCCTCCGAGTGGTCTTCAAGGGCAGCCCCATGTAGAGAGCGTTACAGTAGTCCAAACGGGAGGTCACAAGCGCATGAGTGACTGTGCGTAGGGCGTCTCGGTCCAGATAGGGACGCAACTGGCGCACCAGGCGAACCTGTGCAAAAGCCCCCCTGGTCACGGCTCCTATGTGATCTTCAAAATTGAGCCGTGAATCCAGGAGGACGCCCAAGTTGCGAGCCCTATCAACGGGGGGTAACACCTCACCCCCCATCGTTAGAGGTGGAATAACTTGGTTAACCCGAGACGCCGATATGCACAGCCACTCAGTCTTGGCGGGATTGAGACGAAGCCTGTTTCTCCCCATCCAGACCTGAACCGCCTCCAGGCACCGGGACATCACGGAGAGGGCATCACTGGGTTGGTTCGGGGTGGAAAGAAAAAGTTGGGTATCATCAGCGTACTGGTGATACCCCACCCCAAAACCACGAATGATCTCGCCCAGCGGCTTCATGTAGATGTTGAACAGGAGGGGCGAGAGAACCGACCCCTGAGGGACTCCACAAATGAGAGACCTCGGGGCGGATCTCTGCCCTCCTGTCAACACCGACTGCGAGCGGCCCTGGAGGTAGGAGGAGAACCACCGTAGGACGGTGCCTCCCACTCCCAACCCCCTGAGACGCCGCAGCAGGATACCATGGTCGATGGTATCGAAAGCCGCTGAGAGATCTAATAGGACCAGGACAGAGGAGCAACCCCTGTCCCTAGCCCTCCAGAGATCATTCACCAGCGCGACCAATGCCGTCTCCGTGCTGTGTCCGGGCCTGAAGCCCGATTGGTACGGGTCCAGATAATCAGTTTCCTCCAGGAACAGAGGGAGCTGATGCGCCACCACACTCTCAACAACCTTCGCCAGGAAGCGAAGGTTGGAGACTGGACGATAGTTGTTTAAAACAGCCGGGTCCAAAGCAGGCTTCTTGAGGAGGGGTCTCACCACCGCCTCCTTCAAGGCGGCAGGAAAGACACCCTCCTTCAAGGAAGCAGTTATTACTGCATGGAACCAGCCTCGTGTTCCCTCCCGAGCCGCATAAGCTAGCCAGGAGGGGCACGGATCCAACAAACAGGTGGTGGTGCTCAGTCTCCCCATGATCCTGTCCACATCATCAGGGGAAACAGGGTCGAACTCAGTCCAGATAACGTGCTCAAGACCGCCTGATTCCTCCACATCAGACTCTGCCCAGTCAGAGTCCAAGCCGGTCCGGATCCGAGCGATTTTGTCCGTCAGATGATGACTAAACTCCTCGGCTCGTCCCTGCAAGGGATCCTCCCTCACCTCCTGGTTAAGGAGGGAGCGAGTCACCCTAAACAGGGCGGCCGGGCGATTATCTGCGGACGCGATAAGGGCGGCAAAGTAGTTAGACTTCGCCGTCCTTATCGCCGCAAGATAAGACCTTATGAAGGTTCTTAACTGCAATCGGTCGGATTCGGATCGGCTGGATCTCCAACCGCTCTCTAGACCTCGTCTCCGACGCTTCATCTCCCGGAGCTCCACAGAGAACCATGGAGCCCAACGGGATCTGCGCCGAGTCAGAGGTCGCATGGGTACAACACAGTCGAGTGCCCTGGTGGCAGCCGTTTCCCAGGCCTCCACCAGAGCATCGACTGGGCTGTGGGTAAGGGTGATAGGTATCGGCCCAAGCGCCCTCTGGAACCGGTCCGGGTCCATTAGGCGCCTGGGGCGGAACCACCTGGTCGGTTCCGCCGCCCAGCGGCGGGGGATGGCATGACGGAAAACCAGCCTCAGGAGGTGATGATCTGACCATGACAGAGGGGTGATGGACGGAGAACCCCCTCCCAGATCATCCAACCACTGTCCAGACAGGAACACCAGGTCGAGAGTATGATCCCCCTCGTGAGTAGGGCCCTCAATAACCTGGGTCAGGCCCATGGCTGTCATGGAAGCCATGAACTCCCGAGCTAACTCCGACGACCCCCCCAGTGATGGCAGGTTGAAGTCACCCAGGACTATAAGCCTGGGGAACTCCACCGCCAACCCTGAGTAATTGTCTTCCCTTTGTCTCTGTTGGGTGGGCAGGTCGCCAAAGCACCATGACGGATTACTTCAGGAGTACTTCCCGCCTCGTGAAATGCTCCGGTAACGTGGCGGAAAGCAAGAGCGTCAAAGCTGAGGAAGCTCTGGAGAACTTTGCTCTTGATTTGGCCCCCGACTCAGACGACTCCTGCAGTCTCCTTGGAGGTGAAGGGGAGACATGGGTGGCCCCCAGGAAACGATTCCGTTTCTCCCCGGGAGCTAGCCACTCGGACGGAAGCGCCGGCCAAGAGGTCCAAGAACACAGGCCATCGTTGGTGAGGCCTGCTGAGGAGAGCTCCGGTGTTGGCGCTGTCAAGCAAGAAGTTCGAGACGTCGAGGTGGACCCTCTTCCCGATGCCCACTTTGGGCTCTTGGGAATTGAGTCTGGGAACGAGGTACCTCAGGGAAGCTTGGAGGAGCTGCCAGATGAAGTCCTTCAGAAGATCTTAGCCCTGGTGCCCGTAGCGGACCTTCTCCAGAACCTCTGTCGGGTGTGTCAACGCTGGAGAGGTATCATCTCTGACATGAGGGTAAGCGATGCCCTTATCCCAGGAATGGTGGGCAGGACCTGGTTTCTCCCGTGGTTTCACTATCATTGTCAGGATTCCATCCTTCGGCTTGGAGTCCCTTTTCCGTTGGGGCAAAGATCTTTTTTGAGACGCTCGGGAGGAAACATCTCTGAAGCCATCCCTCCAGGTCGCAGGTTATGTTTATGTTTATGTTGATTGGACTTATATACCGCCCTTCTCCCGTAGGACTCAGGGTGGTTCACAAGGAATTTAAAATAACAATACAACAATACAATTACAAAAGTTAAGAACAATTAAAATTAATTAAATTTAGTCCTTGAATAAAATAAAACCCCTGTTAAACTCCAATTAAAACCCAATTAAAATAAAATTAGAATTAAAATGCTCAGTCCTGGCCGGAAAGCTCAAAGAGCCAGGTCTTCAGGTCCTGGCGGAATGACCGAAGGTCAGGGGCAGTCCTAAGCTCTACGGGCAGCTGGTTCCAGAGGGCAGGCCCGCCCACTGAGAAGGCCCTTCCCCTGGGTGTTATCCGCCGGCAATCTTTTACCGGCGGCACCCTGAAAAGGCCCTCCAAGTGGGAGCGCACAGGACGAAGGGAACTTGATGCCGGCAGTAGGTGTTCCCTCAAATATCCCGGACCCAAGCCATTCAGGGCTTTAGAGGTCATCACCAGCACCTTGAATCTCACCCGGAGGGCAACCGGAAGCCAATGCAGCTCGCGGAGCAGAGGTGTTACATGGGAATATCGGGAAACCCCCATCACAACTCGCACGGCTGCATTCTGCACCAGCTGAAGCCTCCGAGTGGTCCTCAAGGGCAGCCCCATGTAGAGAGCGCTGCAGTAGTCCAACCGGGAGGTCACGAGCGCATGAGTGACTGTGCGTAGGGCATCTCGGTCCAGATAGGGCCGCAACTGGCGCACCAGGCGAACCTGTGCAAAAGCCCCCCTGGCCACGGCTCCTATATGGTCTTCAAAACTGAGCCGCGAATCCAGGAGGACGCCCAAGTTGCGAGCCCTATCAACGGGGAGTAACACCTCACCCCCCATCATTAAAGGTGGAATAGAATGGTTCACTCGAGATGCCTGTACGCACAGCCACTCAGTCTTGGCAGGATTGAGACGAAGCCTGTTTCTCCCCATCCAGACCCGGACCGCCTCCAGGCAACGGGACATTACGGCGAGGGCATCGCTGGGTTGGTTATGCTCACCGTTGGCTTTCTCAGCGTCTGGGAATGCCAGCTTTAAGGACAAACAGAGAGAGAGAGGGTCTAGAAGAGGACATCAGAGCTCGGGGTTGACCTGTGGGGTCCTTGGTGCTGTCTGAGCTTGGGGGGGGGGGTTTCGTGCAGACGTTTCGTGGCCCAGCTAGGGAACATCCACGGTGTTTTACTGCAGTCTTTCTCCAAACGTGGCCACTTTAACGGGTGGATTTTAGTTCCCAGAATCCTGGGAAGTGAATAGCCACCATTTCTCCCCCACCCACCCCGTCTTCCTCCCCCCACTTCTACTTCCTTCTTCTCCTCCCTCTTCTATTTCTTCTCCTTTTTCCTCCTCCTCTTCCTCCCACTTCTATGGGGATGAGACAGCATACAGGGCGGAGGTACAAAAACTATCCATCTGGTGTAGTAACAACAACTTGCACCTAAACATCGGCAAGACGAAAGAGATGGTGTTAGACGTCCGGAGAAAAAAGGAGGAACCTGCCCCACTTTACATCGGGGAGGACTGTGTGGAGAGAGTTTCCTCCTTTAAATTTCTGGGAGTCTACCTCTGTGAAGATCTGACCTGGAAAGTTAACACAACCCAGGTGGCTAGAAAGGCCCAACAGAGGCTTCACTTTCTCAGGGTCTTGCAGAAGAACAGGGTAGAACAATGGCTAATGACCCTTTTTTTACCGGTCTACTATAGAGAGTGTCCTCTCGTATGCTATTGTGGTTTGGTATGCTGGTCTGAGAGCCTTGGATAGGAAGGCATTACAGAGGGTGGTGAGTACAGCACAAGACATTGTGGGCTGTCCCCTGACACTACTGGATGACCTCGCCAGGGCTCGTTGCCTTGGAAGAGTGAGGAAGATTCTCAGGGATGACTCACACCCTGGACGGTATCTCTTTACTCTCCCACCATCCGGTAGGAGATACAGGAGTATAGCCAGCCGTACCAACAGGCTGAAAAAGAGCTTTTATCCGTGGGCTGTTAGGCTTTTCAATGGGAAATAATCTTATGCAGAATTGACTTGGGAGGCCAGTGTGTGGTGTAGTGGGTTCACATGGTGTGGTGGGATGGAGGGTTTGTTGTCACTGTGTGTTGGGGGGAGAGAGCATGGGGGGGGAGGCTCAGCTAATCTCAATGTACACATGCTGTACTTTGACAATAAAGGTTTATTTATTTATTTATTTTATTTCCTTCTTCTCCTCCTTCCTCCCTCTTCTGTTTCTTTCTCCTCCTCCTTCTACTTCCTTTTCCTCCCCCTCCCCCTTCTACTTCTACTTCCTTTTCCTCCTCCCTCTTCTATTTCTTCCTTCTCCTTTTTCCTCCTCCTCCTCCTCCTCCTCCCACTTCTTTTTCCTCCTCCTCCTCCTCCTCCTCCTCCTCCTCCTCCTCCTCCTCCTCCTTCTACTTCCTTTTCCTCCTCCCTCCTCCCTCTTCTATTTCTTTCTTCTCCTTTTTCCTCCTCTTCCTCCTCCTTCTCCTCCTCCCACTTCTACTTCCTTCTTCTCCCTCTTCTACTACTTCTTTCTCTTCCTCCTCCTCCTCCTCCCCTCCTCCACCCTGTAAAATCCCAATCCCTTCTAGCACTAATGGGTTGAAGATACTAACTAGTTCTGGTCACGAAACATGCTGGTTGGGAAATTCTGGGAGTTGAAGCTTTGGATAGGTTGGTTTCCCTAAAGCGAAACATGTTTGCCATCAAAAGGGAACGACTCGATTCACAAGCACGTAAAAACAATAAAGGCTGGATTATATATATGTAGGTCTTGGCGTATTCGGGACTTTTCCCGTGTAAGATTGAGAGTGTCTTGGCGACGTTTCGACGAGGTCCCACTCGTCATCTTCAGGGTGGTGTTTTCAGCTTCGTGCTCGTGCGAGCAAAGCATGATCTGTACCAGTTGGAGCCTCCGAGTGGTCCTCAAGGGAAGACGGAACTCCGTTCTGAGCGTTCTATGACAAAAAAAGCCCTGTGTATATGTATATGTATATGTATATATAAGCCCCAACTCATAATCCGACCGGTTGCGACTAACAATCCACACCAGGTCTTATCTCGCAGCGATAAGGGCGGCGAGAACCAATTACTTTTCCGCCCTCATTGCGTCCGCAGATAATCGCCCGGCTGCCCTGTTTAGAGTGACCCGCTCCCTTCTGAATCAAGAGGTGAGGGAGGAGCCCTTACAGGGTCGAGCCGAGGAATTTGGTCAATATCTGCTGGATAAAATCGCTCGGATTCGAACCGGCCTGGACTCCAACTGGGCAGAGTCTGAGGAACAGGACATGGGCAGTCTTGTCGACGTCATCTGGGAGGAGTTTGATCCTGTGACTCCAAAGGAAGTGGACAGGATTATGAGAAGGTTGAGCTCCTCCACATGCTTATTGGACCCGTGCCCTTCCTGGCTGGCTTATGCAGCTCGGGAGGGGACACGAGGCTGGTTTCAGGTGGTCATATCTGCTTCTCTGAGTGAGGGTCACTTCCCCACCTCCTTGAAGGAGGCGGTGGTGAGACCTCTCCTCAAGAAGCCAACCTTGGACCCAGCTACATTGAATAACTTTCGTCCGGTCTCCAACCTTCGCTTCCTTGCGAAGGTTGTTGAGAGTGTGGTGGCGCATCAGCTTCCTCAAGTCCTGGATGAAGCGGATTATCTAGACCCGTGCCAATCGGGCTTCAGGCCGGGCTACAGCACGGAGACGGCATTGGTCGCTCTGATGAATGATCTCTGGAGGGCCCGGGACAGGGGCCATTCCTCTGTCCTGGTCTTATTAGACCTCTCGGCGGCTTTCGATACCATCGACCATGGTATCTTGCTACGGCGCCTCAGGGGATTGGGAGTGGGAGGCACGGTTCTGCGGTGGTTCTCCTCCTTTCTCCTGGGACGCTCGCAGTCGGTGTTGGCAGGGGGACAGAGGTCGACTCCGAGGCCTCTCGTTTGTGGAGTTCCTCAGGGGTCGGTCCTCTCGCCTCTCCTGTTCAACATCTACATGAAACCGCTAGGTGAGATCATTCGTGGTTTTGGAGTAGGGTACCATCAGTATGCTGATGACACCCAGCTTTTCATCTCGACTCCAAACTGCATCAGTGATGCCCTCGACGTGATGTCCCGTTGCCTGGAAGCGGTTCGGGAATGGATGGGGAGGAACAGGCTTCAACTCAACCCGGACAAGACTGAATGGCTGTACATACCGGCATGCCAGGATACTCAGAGCATTCCATCCCTTAACATCGGGGGTGAGTTATTACCCCCTGTTGACAGGGCCCGCAACCTGGGTGTACTCCTAGATTCACAGCTATCCTTGAAAGATCACATAGGAGCTGTGACCAAGGGGGCCTTTTCCCGGGTTCGACTGGTGCGCCAACTACGACCCTATCTGGACCTGGATGCCTTACGTACAGTCACCCATGCACTTGTGACCTCTCGCCTTGACTACTGCAATGCTCTCTACATGGGGCTGCCCTTGAGAGCCACTCGGAAGCTTCAGCTGGTGCAGAGTGCAGCTGCACGAACACTTTTGGGGGCTTCCCGATACTCCCATATCACACCTCTCCTCCGTGAGCTGCACTGGCTTCCAGTTGCCTTCCGAGTGAAAGTCAAGGTGCTAGTGATGACATACAAAGCCCTACATGGCATGGGTCCAGATTACCTACGGGAGCACCTACTACCAGCGTCAACACCCCTCCGTCCTGTGCGCTCCCACAGAGAAGGCCTCCTCAGGGTGCCACCGGTCAGAGAATGCCGGCTGGTGGCCCCCAGGGGGAGGTCCTTCTCTGTGGGTGCGCCAACCCTCTGGAACAGCTTGCCTACCGAAATCCGGATGGCCCCCGACCTTCGCACCTTCCGGCGCGACTTAAAAACCTACCTGTTCCAGCAGTCCGGCCTGGCCTGATAGCTCTTGGGGTTTCATTTGTTTTTTACTACTGTTTAACTGTATACTTACCTTGCTCTGTACACCGCCCCGAGTCCCTCGGGAGAAGGGCGGTATATAAAAACAAACAAATAAATAAATAAATAAATAATATTCCCTGTTTTCTTCTGGCTTTTCAGTTCATTCCTTGGAAGAAGCTATACTGTCAGTATGTGAACGCCGTCGACTCAGCCTTGCTGACTGTTCGAATCATCCTGCAATGCTACGGCTTAACCCAGAAGCAGCCCCGGTGCATGCTGGGATTGATCCGGTGAGTGGTCTCCACGATAGCACAGTGGCAAATCATCTGCTTGGCTTTAGTTATGATGAGGTGTCCTGGTGTGGACGGTCCTTGAGTTAGGACCACAGCTGAGAGCACCCGAAGGCCACACGTGGCAGAACGGATGGAAACTGATCCAAGGAGAGATTCAGACTAGAAATAAGGAGAATTTTTCTGTCAGTGAGAACAATCAACAATCAATGGAACAGAAGTTGCCTTCAGAAGTTGTGGGAGCTTCATGCCCGGAGGCCTTTAAGAAGAGACTGGACAGCCATCTGTCAGAAATGATCTACTAGGTCCCTATTCTATTTTCTATTGTATTCCATTCCATTATTCTATTCTATTCTATTCTATTCTATTCTATTCTATTCTATTCTATTCTATTCTATTCTATTCTATTCTATTCTATTCCATATTTTCTATTCTTCTATTCTATTCTATTCTATTCTATTCTATTCTATTCTATTCTATTCTATTCTATTCTATTCTATTCTATTCTATTCTATTCTATTCTATTCCATATTTTCTATTCTTCTATTCTATTCTATTCTATTCTATTCTATTCTATTCTATTCTATTCTATTCTATTCTATTCTATTCTATTCTATTCTATTCCATATTTTCTATTCTTCTATTCTATTCTATTCTATTCTATTCTATTCTATTCTATTCTATTCTATTCTATTCTATTCTATTCTATTCTATTCTATATTTTCTATTCTATTCTATTCTATTCTATTCTATTCTATTCTATTCTATTCTATTCTATTCTATTCTATTCTATTCCCATATTTTCTATTCTATTCTATTCTATTCTATTCTATTCTATTCTATTCTATTCTATTCTATTCTATTCTATTCTATTCTATTCTATTCTATTCTATTCTATTCTATTCTATTCTATTCCCATATTTTCTATTCTATTCTATTCTATTCTATAATTTCTATTCTATTCTATTCTATTCTATTCTATTCTATTCTATTCTATTCTATTCTATTCTATTCTATTCTATTCTATTCTATTCTATTCTATTCTATTCCATTCCATTCCATTCCATTCCATTCCATTCCATTCCATTCCATTCCATATTTTCTATTCCCTTCCCTTCTATTTTCTCTTTTCTCTTCCATTCCATTCCATATTCTCTTCTTCTCTTCTCTTCTCTTCTCTTCTCTTCTCTTCTCTTCTCTTCTCTTCTCTTCTCTTCTCTTCTCTTCATTTTCTAATCTATTCTATTCTATTCCATTTCATTCGATTCCATTCCATATTTTCTCCTTCTCTTCCCTTCCCTTCCCTTCCCTTCCCTTCCCTTCCCTTCCCTTCCCTTCCCTTCCCTTCCCTTCCCTTCCCTTCCCTTCCCTTCCCTTCCCTTCCCTTCCCTTCCACTCTATTCTGCATTCTATTCTATTCTATTCCTATTTATTTCTATTCCTGTTCCTATTTCTATTCCTTGCTAAGCCAGGAGGTTGTTAAGTGTGCCTGATTTTATTGATCCTTTTTGCCACGGTCTTTAAGCAGATCACTGCAGTCGTTAAGGGAATCATTTGGGTTTTTGAGCGAATCTGGCTTCCCCCATTGAGTTTGCTTGTCGGCAGCCAGCCGGCAAGGTGGCAGACGGCGATCGCTTAATCCCTGGGAGGATGCAACCATCCGGGACACAGGCTGGTTGCCAAGAGCCCGAACTTTGATCACATGACCGTGCGGATGCTGCAGTGGTTGTAACTGCGAGGATCGGTCATAATTCTGAGGACCGTTATCCATCTTAAACTGGGGGATTGGTTTGTGTCCACAGAGATAAGGCCGTCACCTGTCCATGTTTCTCTTCCCAATCCAGGTGTGTTGCCGCTGTTCGGAGCTGCCGCTGCCGAGATCCTACCACTATCCTCGCGTGTCTGGAAGGCCACTCGCTCTTTCCCAAGGCGGAAATCTGCATCGCCAAGAATCTTCCAGATTTGGAGAGTTGCAAAGGGAAAGTATGTTTCGGCAGAGTTAAACACTTATCTGGAATTGATCTTTGGGCGTGTTTCGATGGTGTCTCCCCTGGGAGATGGTTTTTCTTGTTCAGAATGTCGATTGGATGATCACACAAAAGGGCAACGGATTCCAAGGCAGATAGTCCGTGACTTAAACAACTGTTCATTTAGCGACCATTGTGGGATTTGTCGGAATGCCAGGTTTCCATGAACTCTCTGGGGTTTTCCGATTCAGTTGGTCTAGGATGGGGTAGGCAACCTTGGCTCTTTTATGACTCGTGGACTTCAGCTCCCAGAATTCCTGAGCCAGCATGGGGGAACTATGGCCCCTTCATGACTCGTGGACTTCAACTCCCAGAATTCCTGAGCCAGCCATGCTGAGGGAAAAGGGAGAAGTTTCCACGCTGAGCCATGCTGGCTCAGGAATTCTGGGAGTTGAAGTCCACGAGTCATAAAAGAGCCAAGGTTGCCTACCCCTGGCCTAGGAGGCTGACAGTTTTTCACTTGAAACTATGGCAAAGTCTGTCCATGGGTGGGGATGTTAAAGAGTGAACCCTTTCCCCACTAGGTTACACTATCAGTGCCTATTGGGCTCATGAAATGTCTGCAAGGAAACAACCAAGATCAGAGAGCACCAATGACCCCACAGTTTTCCTCCTGCTCCTCCTGCTCCTCGTCCTCCTCAGCATAAACCCACTGCTTTCTAGCGTTGATGATGTTACCTACATGGGTCATGAAACGTCTGCAAGAAAACAGTCAAGCTCAGAGAGCTCCTCCTCTCCCTTCTAGCACTGATCATGTTACCTAGTTGGGTAATGAAATGTCCACAAGAAAACAGCTCAAGAGAGCACTGAGAACCCCGCAGTCCTCCTCCTCCTCCTCCTCCTCCTCCTCCTCCTCCTTCTCCTCCTCCTCTCTCCTCCTGCAAGAACACTGATTTCAGAGAGCGCCGAGGACACCCCAGGCCTTTAATACTTATAAGTTGAGGACTTCTTGTACTGTTCATCCTGCTCTCCTGTAGGTGTCATCCAGGACGGATAATGCCACCTGTGAGGCTCAAAAGGTTGCCCCCACCCTGATCATAATCCCACCCATGTTCTTCCAGGCGGCCTATGTTCGGGCGGTGATGGCGGCCATTGTGCTCTTCGCTGGAGGCGTTTGGGATATTCAGGAGCTGGTGGCCTGCCTCCGAAGGCCCACCTCTCCCATGACGCTGATGGACATCAATGAAATGTTCTACTGCACGGCCACCCTCCTTTACGCCATGCGAGAGAATGGGGTCCAGATCAGCAACAGGTAAGTTTGCAAAGGGTCAGGAGGATCCTAGGACAGATGCCTATAGTTTATGGCAGTAGTAAAACTAGGAATATATCTTTGGTAGGGCTGGGCATGTTTTGCAAAAAGTTCAAAATTTAGCATGAGAGACAGTTTGGTCCTGTGGGTAAGGCACCGGGCTAGAAAGCAGGAGACGGTGAGTTCTAGTTCCACCTTAGGAATGAAAACCAGCTGGGTGACTTTGGGCCAGTCACCAGGAGTCGGTGAGTTCTAGTCCCGCCTTAGGCAGGAAAGCCAACTGGGTGAGTCTGGGCCAATCACCAGGAGAAGATGAGTTCTAGTCCCGCCTTAGGAAAGCCAGCTGGGTGACTTGGGCCAATCACCAGGAGATGGTGAGTTCTAGTCCCGCCTTAGACATGAAAGCCAGGTGGATGACTTTGGGCCAATCAGCAGGAGATAGTGAGTTCTAGTCCCACCTTACGCTTGAAAACCAGCTGTGTGTGTGAGTTTGGGCCAGTCACCAGGAGACGGTGAGTTCTAGTCCCGCTTTAGGCATGAAAGCCAACTGGGTGACTTTGGACCAATCAGCCGGAGACAAGTGAGTTCTAGTCCCATCTTCACTATGAAAGCTGGCTGGGCGACTTTGGACCACAGGAGATGGTGAGTTCTAGTCCCACCTTAGGCATGAAAGCCATCTAGGTGACTTTGGGCTAGTCTCTCTCTCTCTCTCTCTCTCTCTCTCTCTCTCTCTCTCTCTCTCTCTCTCTCTCTCTCTCTCTCTCTCTCTCTCTCAGCCCAACCCACCTCACAGGGTTGTTGTGGGGAAAG